>NC_034410.1:63582083-63922729 GCF_002078875.1 Numida meleagris
CTACCAGTGTCCTGCATAGTTCTAAGTCTGCCCTCTGGAAGTCCAAGGTAGCAGTTTTGCTGACCCCCTCCTTACTTCACCAGGGATAGAGAACTCTACCATTTCATGGTCACTCTGCCCAAGACACCTCCCAACATCCACATCTCTCACAGTGCCTCTCTGTTTGTTAACAGCACTTCCAGTGGGGTACCTCCCTGGTAGGCTCTCTTACCAGCTGCATCAAGAAGTTATCTTCCACACACTCTAGAAACGTCCTAGACTCCTTCTCCTGTGCTGTATTATATTTTCAGTATATATCAGAGGAGTTGAAGTCCCCCATGAGTACAAGGGCTAGTGATTGCACAACTGCTGCCAGCTGTTTGTCAGACGCCTCATCTGTTTCTTCATCCTGGTTATGCTGTCTATAACAGACCTCCACCAGAATGTCCACCTTGTTGGCCCTCCTCCTGCTCCCTACCCATAATGACTCAGCCTTATCATTCCCAGCCATGAGCTCAACAACGTCACAACACTCTCTAACATAGAGAGCCACTCCTCCACCTCTCCTTCCTTGCCTATCCCTTCTGAAGAGCTTATAGCCATCCATTGCAGCACTCCAGTCAGGTGAGCAATCCCACCATGTTTCTGTAATGGCAACTACATCACAGTTTGCCTGCTGCATTGTGTCATCCAGCTCCTCCTGTTTGTTGCCCATGCTGCATGCATTGGTGTAGATGCATTTCAGCTGAGCCATTAGCCTCACCCCCAAATCCATCATTGTTCCCCTAGGCTAGTGAATGCCTTCACAATCCTACATAGCTTCTGCCATACTTGGTCTGTTTGTTGGAATGGAACTTTCTTGTTCTTCGGGACTTTGAGGAAGTTGTTGTAAAAGATCTACCTGTTGCCTCGGGCTCCTTTGGCCTCTAGGGCAATTTCTAGAGGGATTCTACTGAGAAAATCCCTGAATAACTCAAAACTTGCTCTTCTGAAATACAGGGTTGTGATCCTACTGTTCGTCTATTTTGTCTCATGATTTTTAACTTCATGATCTCATGCTTACTGCAGCTGACACTGCCCTCAACCTTCATACTTGTGACTAGCTATTGAGCATGAGGCCCAGCCAACCACATTCTCAAAGCAGCTTTCTTATAACCTGTATCAAAAAACTGTCAATGATATCTTCCAGCTTGTGTTCAGCTCTATTGTCCCTGCAGCAGATATTAAGGTGATTAAGTACTGATGAGTCTGTGGGTGTGTGATTGTGAAACTTCTGGCTGTCTAAACAAAACTTCAGTCTTCTAGGTTAGGTTGTCTGAAGCACATGCTCACAACAGTATCACCTGTGTCAGCATGTCCTCCGGTCCTGAGCCATAAGGCCTGAGGTGGTGCCATTTCTTTTCCAAGGCAAAGCTCCACATACTCTAGCCACTCCATTGCACAGAGTGCAAACACTCCTCCTTGCTTTCTCAGCCTTTCTTGAAAAGCCTGTATCCATTCACTGGAGCACACCCATCATGTGAGCTGTCCCACCATGGCTCTGTAATTCCAGCAAGGTCATAGGTCTACAACTGCATGGACTACTAATTCTTCTTGTTTGCTTCCCGGCTGTATGCATTTGTGTACAAGCGCTTGAGATGAGCCCCTAGCCATGCTGTATTCACAATGGGAGTGTGAGAGCCTCTCCAGTCATGTTGTCTCCCAGATACTTACTCGAATTGCTGGGACAGTCTTTGAAAAAGTATCATTACATGGTTGTTGTTCCATTTTTGTATTCTTCTTCAGACGTGTGCTTTTGATCACTGCCTTTTCAGTACCTGAAGAACTGCCACCAGTAGGAGGGGTTAGCCTATTAAATAGAGAGTAGAATATGAATCCCAGACTCCATAAGAGAGTCGGAAAATTTACTGCAGAAAAGCTTGTAGCTTTGAGCCTAGTACCTCCACCCCCACTTGGCAACCATCCAAAATAGGATACTGGGCTACACAGACCCAGTACAACTATGCTTATATTCTTGGGTTGCTGCCCAGAGGAGATATGCAAACTGAATTACTTCTTTTGTTCCTTTGCCTTTTAAGATAATACTTGACTTGGAACTGCTGAAATTTTTCCTAGGTGTTTTTCATAATTGTTTTTTAACCCAGTCTTTCTGACGTGGAGTAGTTCTTCAATCTGTGCTTGGATGCTAATTGAGCCATCCCTTAGAAAAACCATATTTCAGCAAAATCCATCTCTTGCAATGTTCTGTTGTTGAACAAGGCAATGAATGTGTTACAGCAAAATATATCCTTTTTTCACAATGAAAGAATGACAATACTGATAGAAAATATGAAAGAATACTTTCCTATATGACAGAACCTATGTTAAACATGCACTCACCTTGACTCTACCTTAGGCTGAGTCTTATATGAAGACTCAATTTCTTTTTGAATTTAGAATATTTAGCTACGTTTCGGAATTATTCGCAAATGATGCTGTCAAATAGTATCTGGAAATTTATAGTGTTCACAACAACTTCTGTTTTTGCTGCACTATGCTCAGTTTTGTGCCTGCTCTTAGGTAGAAAAAACCTGTTTAACACATGATTTTCTGAATCAAGCTTTGTTTCATCATCCTTTTGTTTCCTTTCTACCACTCTAGGTGAAACTGTAGGAGATTTGGTATCACTCACAAAAGCACAATATGCACCAATGCTGAAAATATTAACTTTTGTATTATTTCTTATTGTTGTGTAAGCCGCTAAGTTTGCTGAGGCATACCAAAAACAACTGTCAGAATCTCTCCAAACATGTGCCGATTAAGAAATTATGTGAAGAAAGTGCTAATAACACGTCATTAAGCATGGACTTGTATATGTTTACTAGAGCTAGTAAAAACAACAGAAAATATTGGGTGTATTTGAAAATTTCCTTACAGTTTGAAATGTACAATCTGGTTGTTAAAGTGATGGGTTGCATAGAAGGCTCAAATGCCTGCATTATAGTAGATGTCCTCAGGTCTATCTTGTTATATCTTACTCCTTGCATTATTTTAGACGTAGAAACTGAACATCAAGCCCACCCTGATCATCATCCTCATTTTGGTCCTCCCAAAACTTTATTCCTAAATTTCAGGCTGATTAAGTTATTATAAGAATGGGAGTCTGCAGAAAGAATGGTGGAAATACCCCATCTGATAATGAAGAAGCTGCCCTCAACATCTATTACACAGCACTCTTAGGCAGGCCTTTCTAGTGGTTATACCTGAGAAACAACGTGTGGAATGAAGAAGACCAGAATGGATACAGAAAGACCAGATCTATTTTGCCCTGCTTATATCATGAGCTATAAGCCCTGAAATGTGTACAATGGGAGTATTAAGTTCTCAGTTCTATTTCTTTCACTCTTCATGCCCATTCCCTCGGTCCTTGACATGGCCTCAGTCTTCTTACATGTACTTTATACATGTACTGTCTCATCTCCCACCTCTTCAAACTGGCAGCTCCATGTAATCTGCATATGATTGAGAAGAAAATATGTGCTGTACTTGAAAAGATGTTTTCTCAAATCCCCTAGATCATTGATTTGGGAGGGTCTTAGAAATCAACAAACTTTTCATGTAAGGGTCATTTTAAGACAGTTAAAGAAAATTTGAGTCCTATATGAATTGGAAAAATTTTGGAAGGGGGAAATACAGGATATCAAAAGTCAGAAAAACATTAAAGCAAAGTAATTTTAATGAACAGAGACTATTTAAGGTAACAGTGTGAAAATTCAGGTGTCAGTTGCTTCTGGAAGATACACAAATCAAGGCAAACAAATATCCTAAATAAAAATCATATAGCCAGTAGGAAAATAATGTAGTAAGTAGAGAACTAATATTTTGACTTAATCATTTTGCAGCTCAACAGCAGACTGAGACTACTTCATTGAGTCTTCTGCTGCTTGTTTTGTATAGTAAGAGCAATGTCTGAAAGGAGGTATTTAAATTTCAGGTCTTTGTTCTACAGTTTCCATCCTCTTGACAAATATAAATTGCACCTATCTTTCCATGACAGAGAGAATATTATATAAGGAATTGTGACCTGTTTATTTATCTGCTGTTTATTTAACTTCTAATATTTCACCTCTGAGAAATCAAACAGGTTGATATTCCTCAGAGACTAGGAAATAGATTTTTAATTAGCTACCCAGAGAACAGCTCCAGATGATGGATCTGAAGGTAATTTTAGTATTCTGTGTGACCTCTGGCCAACGATGTCTGCATTGTAAGCTAAGGCTAAAGCTCAGCCTTCTGGTACACCCACTCTACCGAACAGCCACTGCTGTATCTAGTCTGGCATTGGTCTCTGCAGGGGAAAATACAAGGGGTGGTGGAAACAGTTTCCATGATCACTAAAGTGATACGGTAGCTTGCCTGAGATGTTTCTCTTTTTCTGTGAGGCAGACAAGATTGAATCAAATATTAGGTACAACTACACAGCTAGCATTGGGGGAATTTCTTCTGCAGCAGAGAGAAATGGAGAATTCCAGAGCTGAATTAAATTTTCCTTTATTCAGTTCATACTCCTACTGGCAGCTGAGCAATGTTAAGTGCAAACATTGCTAAGATGATAATAAGAAGAAGAAGCACAGGGAAAAAGAAAACTGCATTTGGCTCTCATGAGCTGCTCTTCCTCATATTGCCAGGGGAAGCAAAGCCTTGGAATCAACAGACAGCACTGCCACACAGCTGATACAGTATGGAGGAAAAAGAAGCCCATTCAGCTCCAAAGAACTTTTACTTCCATTCATTCCCAAAAGTACATTACCAAAAGATGTGTACTTACCACATGCAAGCCTGAATCCTAATTTAACTGACAGAATGGCCCTTTAAGGGATGGCATGTTTGGGGCCTGATCTGGGGGACAGTCAATCTTGGATTTAAATTCAATAATGTGAGTGTAAATTGGGTTAGATTTTCAACTTAGATAACAGAATAAAAAGTGAAAGGCAATGAAAACACACTCAGTGAATTGATACCTAAACTAAAGGAAGATCCTGCTCTTAATCCTATAGGGACAAGTCTACACAAGTCTTGCTTACGGCCTGAGCTAACCAGCTATGAGATGGATGTTGTGTAGCTGTGGTTATTGCAGTTCCGTGCTTGATCTGAAATGCTCTGCTGAAGAGTAGAATACACCAAACTGTGCTTAGCACTAGGATTACAGTGCCATATAGTACATCCAGTTGAAAGGGTAGGCAATGTGAGGCTCACACACCTGAAAAGTAGTGTGTAGGTATACCAGTGGTCCAACAACCCTAAGGAAGTCAAAAGCAGTAACGTAAAGGAGTTAGATCAGAATTTGGTTAACACAAGCCCCAGAAACCAATACCGATGAATTCTGTACTATAAAAACAAAGCCAAGGGCTACTTTTCTTATGTCTTGTAACACCTACACTGACATTTTGGAGGAAAAAGTGTACAGTATTAACATTTGTTAATGATAATCTGGAAGATGGTGTAAATACATGAAAGAAATATTACAAATCAGTATTGAGAGAAAGAGAAAGAAGAAAGGAACTAGAAACATTGATTCATGAGCTTATATGAGAGGAGAGTTTGCTGAAGAATGGACAGTAAATTAGCAAGGAGGCTATAGTGCAAAGTACAGTCTCATGAGCAAGTTTCTACAGAAGAAACAATGGTGTGAACTGAAAATGTTTCTGTTACTGCATGTTAACTGCCAGGGTGCATAGTTGCATTATATAGTAAATATGAGGTTGTCAGTGTTACAGTGAAAGAGCTAAGCAATATTACTTAAGGATGTATGGTTTGCATATAATAACAATATAAAATAGCCTTTCTGACTGTTATAAAGTTCTCATTCTAGCTTACCTTGTGTTAACATATTCATGAAACAAAATTCTGAAAAGCATTGATGTAAATTATTGGAATTTGGGTTATATTTTTTGAGACATTACTGAAATGATAAGTAAGAATTTTTCCTCCAAAACTTTGTCAAGTTCTAGTCTATTTAGGTTGTTACGCTATACAGGTGACTCTCAGAGCACTATATCCTGAACTCTTCATTGCCACGTAGATGGAGATAAACTGAATTCTTCACTGTTGCTTACTATTTTAGTATCTATGCTGTTCCTACTTTTGAATCCTAACCCCTATAAAGATGAAGTCCTCAATGCCAGTAACTATCGGTCAGTTTAAACAAAGAGCAAAAAGAAAGGAATGTTTTCTTGTGAAAGGGGAGAATTTTGTAAATATGAAAGTGGAGTAACCCTAATGATTTCAGTGGTATTATTTCTGTTATTCACCAGCAAAAGCAAGATTAAATTTTGTTACAGTATATATCTATATCACTAAAAATGACCTAAAAAAACCTTTTTTTGATAAAGCCTGTACGTTTCACTCCTAAAGGGATATCTATCCTTGCAGTTGACATTAGAGTGTCCTTTCTTTTCAGTCTGAGTTGTCTATTCCTCCACAAGCTAGCTGGAAATGAACTTCTTTTCCAGAGAGGCGTATAGTCTGGCTTTCTGAATGATAAACCTCATGGGGTAGCTCCTCACCAGTTAAAAGGTTTTCAGAGTATTAATCTTGACAATCTGAATGTAAGGGAGAGATATGGGAACTACCAGCTGAATTTTCACTCATTTTTGAAGTTTTTATCTGTTTGAATAGACCATGTTTTTAAGAAGCAGGAGGCAGTGGCTGTTTGAAGCTGTTTTAAGGTGTCACAAACAGGATACCAAAATTAAATGGTACTTTAAAAAATCCAAACAAACTGTAGAAAGGTATAGTTCACAATATTTCTGAACCCCAGATAAATTTAAGCTAACCTTTCATCTTTATCTTTAAAAACTGAATTTAAAATTGTGCTTTGTACTTTGGTACTACTGAACTACAGAAAAATAGCTTTCAACTGATGAAACATTATGAGGCAGTTTAGCTGTTGTTAGAGGTAGGATGGACAGAAGAGCTGAAAAAAAAATTGTGGAACTTGATCTACTTATTATATCTTTCTACATAAGCATAATAAATATTTGTTGTAATAGATTCTAGCTCTCTCAAGAAATTCAAAGTTATTTTTTCCCCAAAACTGTGTCATATTTTGCATGCAAAATACATTATGGAGAACACACCAGCACACAACTATAGTAAGAAAAATAGTTGAGGCATATTGCTGCAGGTTTGGGATGTTTGGCTTGTAGTTTAGGACATCTCCCACATTGATATTAAATGTCCTTCACATCTACCATTGCCCAAAGGATTTAAGGACTACTCCTGTACAGATTAAATCAGTTTTAAAACTCTGTCATGGTTTTATGATTTTTGGTTATTGGTATTCCACATCATAACATCATGTAGTGTATGTACCTGGTTCTCAGAAGAGAAGAACTACTACATTCCCCAGAGGCCTTTGCGACCCTGTTAGCATTTTCCGGTCAGAGGGAAAGATAAAAATTTGCAGATCATGAGACTTCTTCTCTTTCCGCCCGTCTCTTGTCCTGGCAGCATCTCGCTCCCCAGTCGTCTTATTGTCGGTATTAGAGTAAGGACTACTTTGATTTTTGGACATTCTCTCTCTCTGTATTGGATTTTATCAGCTTAAATTGTAATTATATTGTATTATAGTGTGTTATTTTGCATTCCAATATCTTATTTAGTAAATTAGTTTGTTTCTCCTCAGATTGTTGCCGCTGTTTTGTCCTCAGGCCCATCTCCTTACCCTTTTTCCCTTTTCCCTTTCCCGGGGCGTGGGTCCGTGGGTCCCCCGCCCCATTCGTCACGGAACCGGGCCAAACGCCCATAAACTGTTGACAAACTCATTAAATTTAATAAGCATAGGATAAAACTTTTAGGCAGGCATGGTTTGAATTTGAGCCTTAAGTACATAAGACTGGTATAGAATATGTTAAGAAAACACATATGTCAAAAATCATCTGTGTATCATGCTTTTAGACAACAATATAATGTTGACTAGAAAGCATATGATGACATATGCACATCCTTGTACTGTGAATTCAGGCACAAGTCCTAGTATATAAGATTAAGAAATGAAGCAGTATTTTCAATGCTGTCAAGGAAATGAGAACCCCAGATGAGACTGGCTATTGTTTACTTTGATTTCTGTCTGAAATATTTATCCACTTGTGCTGTTAGCCTTCATTCACAGGTCTCTCTTTTGAGGCCCTTGCTCAGTTTTTGCCCCATAGGCCTGAATACAAAAATATGTATCCTCTCTTGCAGATATGCATCTTCTGCTCTTTGCCCCCTTGTGGGCACAAGGACATAATCTTCTCCCCTGTACAGAAGCAACTATATTACCAGAGCCTCATCTGTCTATTCAAGGCAGAATTTCCTGTCTATCTACCAGGAAAAATGCTATGTTGTGATTTTCAATTGTAATACCTAATTAGGAGTTCTTTCTTATTAGGTATCACCTGCAGCTCAGCACCACTGCTATCAGAGTAATTCATCAGGTCAGTGCTGCCATAGGAAAAAAACTGGCAGTCAAGAAAAGTGGAAGCATTGTTCCCTGTTACTTTTACAGTAGCACTGTCCTAGGTGGACTCTGCTTACATTGCAAGAGCTGATGAGATCACACATCTAAGTGGTGTGGCCACAGGCAAATAAAAGAAAACATAAGTATAAATCTGGGAGGTTTCTGTTTGCAACTGTAATGCTTTAAGCAGAAGCACTAAGCTGCACTTATCCCATTTGAATTCTGCTTTTTCAGACTCTCCTAATGAGAATCACTCATATGAGCTAAGTATTTCCCTCAGTAACCATCCTTGCATTATTAATAACCAACTCAATTTTGCTCGCTAGAATAAGAGCTTTCCTTTAATACGTAAGATTAAGTTCAAGTAACAGTCTCTCATGTGTGCATATATTATCAGTCTTTTCCACTAATTTCTCTCAAAGTATGTCATCAATCTTATCACCAAATCCAAATAGTCTGGAAGCTGTTCTCCAACTCAGATTCAGCTTAAGACCTGAACAGTCATGTAGGGAGAAAAACAGAGGCAAATACATGTATGTGAGCCATGATCCACAACAAAAACAGCAAGAATGAAGAGACACAAAACTATCTAATGCTCTTAGAAGAACAAATGTATACTACACATAAAGGAATACCAGAAGCAAAAACCAGTAATGGATGCCGTTAACTTTGGACCTAATCCTTCAGCACTTAATCCATTTTGTTTCAAACATGTCTATCACTGAAGATAATTTCTGAAGTGCACGTGTTAACCTTAAACTGTTTTGCTAATTGCTAGATCATGCAAAAGCAGATACAGGGGACACAGAATTAGGTATTTCTGGTTACAAAAGGAGCGATTTGGTAGTCAGAACTGTAGTAAATTTACCTTCTTCGGCATTTAATACGCTGAGGCAAATAGTTACACTCTCTGAAGAGAAACTGTATAAAGAAAGCAATAGAAAGAACAGAATTGGAAGTCTTTGCTTACCACCTGCTGAAGTCAGATTTATCTATCATAGTTCTTGGTCATTCTCAGCTTTATTATTCAAGCGGGAAGATATGACTCCAGATAGAAGTACTGGAAACAAGAGATTTTTTCTGCATGACAACTTATTAATTTTTTTTTTTTTAATACACCAAAGTTGGTCCCAGTTCTGAGGGACAGTGTAATAGGAGCCATTAGGCTATCAAGTTATGGTTAGCTAGTTGTATCATGGGAATTTTCTTCTCATGAAATTCATTGCCCTCACCACACAGAGCTGACATCTCTTCTGTCATGGAGAGAGTGTATTGGCACACCCTTGAGACAGGGTTTTTGTTCAATAGGGCAAAGGTCCTGTTAAAGGCTTTAGAATATATTAGCTGTTTTCTCCAGGTGACATACTTGCCAGTTACCACTTTCTTATCCATAAGAGAACAGACATCTGCAGCTGTAACACAAGACTAAGCAATACCTTGCATCTACATTGAGTGCCTCTTCCTGCTCCAAGGATACTATTTGCTCCCTGGCTTTATCAAAATGAGGGGCTGTGCTCTGTTTCTACACCAAACTGGTACAAAGTGTCTCTGGTCAAACACTTGAAGTACTGTTTAGATCTGCTGTTCTGAACTGAGTAGAGCTTGCAGGCTTTACACCTTCAGATCCTCCTGGAATCAGACCCTGACACCTTTGTCAGACATCTGAGCTCTACAGGATGGATGCAAGGCCCCATTTATCAGGCACGCTGACCCTTTCAGCAGCCAGATGTAACTCGTTCACCCTGAAGAGCCCACTAGTAGCCTACATGTGTGAGGGGCTCCATGGATCACACTTTAGAGCTGGGAAAAGGTGGGGACCCAATAGCCACTTCCCTCTGGAAGGTCCTGGTCGCTCAGAGCACAGGTGCTTCAGCTGTACAAGCAGCAACATGTGAGAGCACAGACGGGAGAATTTCATTTTCAGCTGACTAACCTCTTTCCTTGGCAAGAACCAAAATTTCCTTATATTAAAAAAAATAATAATAATGAGGAGAGAGAGAGAGAGAGAGTGCATGAGACAGAGCTATTTGCCTCCTCAGCATCTACAATGGAGCTGCGGAGAGTGTTGTGAAAACTATGGATATGTGTAATGATCTATTTGGATGAGAGTATTTTTTCTCTTGTAGTGAAATCAAGGAGCTTTTAACGAGGTACTTTAATAGTGGTTTTTCACCACATTTTTACTACTTTTCTGGAGGAGGTGCGTGACAAGGGTGCCTACTCTACCCCTTTCTCCCTGTTTCTTCAGTACATCTCACAAAGTCTCAGAGACTGTCCTGCTCTCTTCATCTATCAGCTTTTGTTTAAAAACTTGGGATGTAAGATTTTCTTTCCTCGAATTGAAGGCATTTTGCAGTTAGTGTCTCCAAGTCTTTTCATTCACCTAACAAGAAGAGGATTTTACTGATTTTCCACTCTCAATGAAACGCATTGAGCAAATTTAACGCTGCTTCTCAGACAGTCAAATTGGATTTGTCCAGATGGACATTGTTATAGGGCTCCTTTCTAGGTAGGATTAATTTTATTAAAATATAACCCTTCTATGCTTACATTATCCCCTTCAGACATTCTCTTTTAATCTTTTGCAAAGTAGCATTAAAACACTTTCTGGCATTCATTAAGAATTACATTAAAATGCAGACGCACCTTTTTAGGCTATAACTGCTGAGAAAAAGCAAACCTGGGATTTCCTTTTCCTAGAGTCCCTCTCTGTGCCAATCAGATAGGAATGAGCAAGATGTGGCTGCACCATTCCCTCCAGCCTCATGGCTGAAGGGGCACAAAGCAGTCCTCTGACCACTGATCTTTCTTCTGGGATGGAGACATCTTTGCCTCCTGGCCAGGAAATAAACGCGCATACAGCTCTGCTTTGAAGGAAGATCTACAGAGGCCTCTGTGATTTTTCTGTTCCCTCTCCATGCAGCGCATAGCCTATGCACCACTTAAATCCCAATCAAAATAGGGCTTAGGTAATAGCCTTGGCAGGAGGGTGAGTTCCACCCACATTCCTTTGTGCTCATCTGGGCTGGAGAACCAGAACTGGAAAGCTGTGTGGTTTTTTTATGGCTTGGAACTGAGCGCTTAATGTGCACCTACTTCAGCTTTGTTTCTGACCATGCTTTCCATGAAGCCAAAAGCTAGTGGAGTATAAGCTGCTTGTGTTATAAATTTAGATTTCTGTGATTGAGCTGAAAGAATTAAAATGAGAAATCTTCGCCATTCATTAATCTTGTGCAGAGAATAAGTGGAGAGAGACTTCTCAATTACATTATTCATCTCAAAAGAGATCCTCAGGTTTCCAAAATCCTGTCACTCTGTTATGAAACACATGCATGGTACAAAAAAGTAAATAATCTCTTCCGATTTGTCTCCTGACTTTTGGCAAAGCCCTACAGTATACATACTTTACTGTTAGTGATAGCATGTTAAAGTCTACATGTAAGTGAAAAATAAAAGAGAACTAAATATGTACAGTACAAAAAAAGAGAAAAGTCTGCTGAAAAGCCAAATAGAAAAAAAAAAGGAAAAGAAAAGCAGTGTGTTTGAAATGATTTTTAACTAAAACACAAAACCTTGGCAATAATATTGTACATTTCAGTACATAACAAACTCAAAGAAAATAAGATCCTTAATCTGTTTTTGTAAAAATAGTATTGCTTAATGTAGTAGTGATTATGATACTGATACATCTCAAATGATTTGTGGGAAACAGAAGTACATTTCTGGTACAAGCTGCTAGGCAGCCATAAAATGAACACAGAGCTAGATAAAAAGGTAGCAACAAGCAAACAGGAGATCTGAGGAAGAGTTGGGGAAAAAAACCCTCCAAAGAGAAAATGTAAAAAAGAGAAGGTCCTGTGAAAGTGTCTGAACACAGTGCTGGAAGGGTTCACAGCATGGTCACTCTTTTTTTCTCCTGTCACTGATTACAACAGGTTTTCAAAATTCTTGTAATGTGATATTACCAATGTAATTAAACCACAGTAGTTTTTGCTCAGTTTTAATAATATTACTTTATACTTTGTTGCAGTTGCCTAAGAGATCAGTTCTGAAATTGGAAAACTCTTCAGTTCACTTTCTTAAATCTGCCTTTTTGGAGGGACTGAATTCATAAGGACATCATAAATTACCCCATCTACTAGTATTTCCTGTATCTATTTTAGCCGTTCTCTGTGAGCTCATTTTCAGGCCTTGACAAGTTATAAGCAATACATTAGTAGTTTTGGTCTTGGCTGGGTCAATGCTGATCTTAGAGATAAACATCAGCTCCATCTTCCTCCTGAAGAAAGCATCAAGCTTGTAAATAAGAGTGGGAATCTCTGTTAAAATTTGACTGAAGCATAACTGAAGAAATCATTCTTAGTCAAGGAGATAATCCAGACCAAAACTACTACTGAGCTGTATCAGCCCATCCAGCTTTCACTTGTGTCATGTAACACAGTTGCAGCCATGCAGCCATTCAGCCCAGTTCAGATGAGGACCACACTAATCTAGTAGGCACATTGCAAGATATTATCCCAGCAGAATGAAACTGAATTTCCCCAGGATGCCCAGCTCCTGGCATCTTTAGTCCACCAGTATCTTAGATTGCCACAGCTCCACTCTTTCCAAAATCTCAACTAATCCACTTTAAAATCAGACCTATAATTTCCCAACTCTTTTGCTCTGTCAATTACACATTTTAGAAATAATAGCAAATCTGTAATACAGCAAAAAAGAATATTCAAGCTGCTTTTATAATTTTCTCATTACTAATTGGGGTATATCTACACTGCTACCCAGAGTTCCCTGTGCACTGTTCTCATTAAGCCATATTGCTACCTTGTGTGAGTAGACCTGGATATTTTTGCATAGCACCAAATTGCGCCCCGTGGACATACTCACAACTTCAAGCCACTGGGTTAGCAGTGGGTTGGTAAATACTCCCAGGTCAGATGGTGCAACAGAGCTCTTGCAGATAGGCTCTATCAAATCTTGCTGTAAGGCTTGAAAACTTATTTTCTATTTTTGCTCACTTCTATCTAGCTCTTGGACATCATTGTACGTCTGCAAGCAAAAGCAAAGTGGTACAGGGCAGAGCCACCACATTTCAGAATTTTCGTACCAAATGTAATTTGGTATTCCATTGTATACTTCAATACTTGTATTGGACTTGTTTTTGCTGAGTCAAGAAGACTAAACAAATTTCTCATAATCCATACTGATCCATATCATCAAAAGATCCAAAGAGGATAGGGTGCTTCTTGTTCCAGTAAATACTACTGCTAAAAGCTTGGGTCAAGCTGATTGCAAAAGTCTATTTTATTTTATTCTCTGTTAAGAAGATTTACCAGTCTATGTCACCTGCTTGTATTGGGAAATCACCATCATGGAAAACATATTTCAGTTTTGATTTGTATGTATCACATATAAGTACTTCCAATTGTAAGATATATATGTACATATTTATGAATTTATACATTTATGTGAGCATCTTTCCTACAAAGTATATCTAAATAACCCAATAAGCTAAGAGAAAATTCTCCCTTTCTTTACACTCTCACTGTGAAACTGCTACGACCCATAAAGACCCAGCAATGCTTTCCATTTGTCCTACACAGTTCCCTACACATAACACTTCTACGAGTACTATCTTACCAGTTTGGCAAGCAGAAGAACACTCTGTGGTGCATGCAGACTGTCAAAAGTGATTTATTTTGGACAAACATTTCTAAACTTACAGGAGGGAGAAGAGAAGGAAGAAAATGAGGATTGATAGATGATGTAATTGCACATGGTTAGCAACCTTGGAAAACCAAGCTAAAAACACTGCTTGGGGAATGAAATATTAACTATCTGATGAAAGACAATTAAAATATGAAGTGCTAATAGACAGAGACATCAAGATAAAGTGATAAGAGGCTAAATATTATCAGAAATGGAGAAATTTTACTGCAGATTAATCTTCAGGTGTTTAACTCTTGGCTGTTAAGAGGATAAGAGATCAACAGATAAGGCTCAGGCAAGAAAAAATGTATTTTCACATCTCTCCTGATGAGGATGTGGGTGATATTTCTGAACTATAGCTATATTTTTAAAGGTAATCAAGTCATGTTATTAAAGGTGGTGAATCCCAGCAGTCCTGCTGATTAGAGTAACTAGAAGTTAAAAAGAAATTAAATCTCCAGAAACAATGCTATTCACTTTGCAATTTGGAGGAAATTAAAGAGAAAAGCAGCTAGAATAATTAGATTAATTACTAAACCTTATCAAAACCTATCCAATAAAAATTAACTTAAAAAATAAGCATTTCAAAGTAATTTTTAAAAATACATTTTAAAAATTATTTCCTCAATCAGTTTTAGATATTATTGATACTAAGAAAGAAATGCACTGCAACTGCAGGAATGAGAGGGAGCCAAAACCACTGTGTTAGCCTAGTGTGTCAGTGGTAGATGACCATCTTTCTCTCCATTCTTGCCTTTCCCTCCATGCAAAGGAGAAATGTATTGAGTATGGGGAATACATCTTGGCAATGAACTGGCATTGAGGAATAGGGATGTACTTCTTACAGGAGCACAGACTGGCTGATTAAGGGCAGCTAAAGGGCTTGCCTGTTAAGAGTTGGACTGTGAGACCTAAGTACAACTTCCTCAGAGCTTCTCTACTGAGTTCATAGAATCATAGAATCATAGAATAGCTGAGTTATAAGGGTCCTGCAAGGATCATAGAGTCAAACTCCTAGCTCTATACAGATCCACACAAAAATCAGACCATATATCTGAGAGCCTTGTCCAAACACTTCTTGAACTCCAGCAGGCTTGGTATCATGACCATTGCCCTGAAAAGCCTGTTCTTGTGTTCAACCATCTTTTCAGTGAGGAACTCTTTCCTAACATCCGATTTGAATCTCCTCTAATGCAGCTTCATGCCAGGGAATCATAGAATATGGTGGTACTGGTACTAGGCAGGATGAGATAGTTGAGTTCAGGATCTTACATGGAAGAAACAAGGTGATAAGTGGGATTGCAACCCTGAACCTCAAGAGAGACAATTTTGACTTCCTCAGCAGCCTACTTGGAGGTATCCTGTAGGTTGGAGCACTGGAAGGTAAGGGAGCTCAAGAGAGTAGGTTGACATTCAAGTGCCACATCCTCCAAGCTTAAGATTGGTGCATCCCTAAGAGTAAGAAATCAGGAAAAGGTGGCAAGAGATCTGAACAGATGACAAGGAGCTCAAGTTAAAACTCAGATGGAAGAAGAAAGTCTAAGGAATGTGGAAAAGGGGTCTGGCCATTTGTTAGGAAAATAGGAACATTCTCATGTAAGGATGTGACGAAAAAGGCTAGGGCTCACTTGGATTTAAATCTGTCAAGGAAGGTCAAAGACTTCTTTAAGTATGTCAGTGGAAGAGGAAGAAAAGTGAAAATGTGGGTCTGCTGCTGAACGATGTGGGTGCCCTGGAGGGCACTGAGAAGGTGGAGTTACTGAATGACTTCTTTGCTTCACTCTTTACTGCTGAGACTGTCCCTTGGGAATCCCAGACCCTGGAGGTAAGAGAGAGATTTTGGGGAAAGGAGGACTTTCCCTTGGTCTAGGAGAATCTGGTCAGAGGTTACCTAGGCAGACTTGATGCAACCAAATCTATAGTCCCCAATGAGATGCACCCACGAGTGCTGAGGGATTTGGAAGAAGCGATTGCCAAGTGATTTCATCTTTGACAGATCGTGGAGAATGGGAGAGATGCCTGAGGACTGGAGAAAAGCCAATGTCACTTCAGTCTTCAAACAGGACAAGAAGGAGGAGCCAGGAAACTACATGCCAATCAGCCTTACCTCCATCCAACCCTGGGAAGGTGATGGAACACCTTATTTTGGACGTAGTCATCAAGCAAATGGAAGAGAAGAAGGTCATCAGAAGTAGTTGACATGGGTTCACCAAGGGGAAATCAAGCTTGACCAATTAGGTAGCCTTTTATGATATCATCACCAGCTGGGTAGATGAGAGGAGAGCAGTGGATGTTGTCTATCTTGACTTTAGCAAGGTTTTTGACACTGCCTTTCATAACATCCACATAGATAAGCTTAGGAAGTGTGGGATAGATGAGTGGACAGTGAGGTGGGTTGAGAACTGGCTGTCTGGCAGAGCTCAGAGGGTTGTGATCAGTGGCACAGAGTCTAGCTGGAAGTCTGTAGCGAGCGGTGTTCCCCAGGGCTCGATACTGGGTTTGGTCTTCATCAGTGACCTGGATGAAGGAACAGAACGCACCCTCAGCAAGTTTGCAGATGATACAAACCTAGGAGGAGTTCAGCAAGACCTGAACAGGGTGGAGAGTTGGGTAGAGATAAACCTTATGAATTCTGACAAGGGCAAGTATGGAGACATACAGCTGGGGAAGAATAACATGCATCAATACAGGTTAGGAGATGATCTGCTGGAAAGGAGCTCTGCAGAGAAGGATCTGGGTGTCCTGCTAGACAACAGGTTGGCCATGAGACAGCAGCATGCCCTTGTGACCAAGAAGGCCAATGGTATCGTAGGGTGCACTTAGAAGAGCATTGCCAGAAGGTCAAGGGATGTGATTCTTTCCCTTTATGCAGCTCTGGTGAGGCCACATCTGGATTACTGTGTCCAGTTCTGGACTCATCTGTTCAAGAAAGACAGGGATCTTCTAGAGAGAATCCAGAGGAGGGCCACAAAGATGATGAGAGGCCTGGAGATTCTCCCTTATGAGGAAAGTTTGAGAGACTGCACAGAGAGGTTGTGGAATCTCCTTCTCTGGAGATACTGAAAAGCTGCCTGGAGGGTTTCCTGTGCAACCTACTCTAGTAAACCGGCTTTAGCAGGAGGACTGGACTAGATGATCTTCAGAGGTCCCTTCCAACCTCTACAATTCTGTGATTCTGTGATTACTTATGGGATGATTCAGGAAATACATGGGTTTTCAGTTTGTTCAACTTAAAGATGAGAAATCTGACAAAAAGTAGGTAAATACAAGTAGCTGAAAGTGGAAAAGTAGGATTTGAAGAAAGAGTTTGCACTAGGAAGTGTGTTTTACTGGAAGCTATGTAAGCATTTTCTAATAGTGCAGATTAGGTAGTATAAATTATTAGCCTGTCACAGACCTTCAAGACTAGATTTTGAGGAAGGAAAGACAGTCCTGATCTAAAAAGGTTGAGAACTACTGGTCTGACCAGCCATTTCCTCAGTGATATGAAATATTTTGGTATTACTTACTTCAGGGAAGGGACAACTGAAATACTGAAAGCAGTATCATCCCATATTGCAAATAAGGAAAGAGGTTTGGGGAAAGAGGCAGAGTTGTTTGGTTGATTAATTCCTGATACTGGAGTATTACTGCAGACAAGGAAAGAGAAAGAGTTTCTCAGTTAAGGGATTAGCCTACAGTGAGAATAATTTGGGTTCCATTCACCTTCATTCACCAGATTTAGCCTTTCGCCCAGGTCTGCCACAGCCTGTAGGCATCTCAAATTGTTTAATTTCTCTAGATCTTCATTCCTAATGTAATCTAACAGTAACATTATTTTACTCATAAGTATCTCATAAGGCCATTGGGAAAGCAGCTGCTTCATTTATATTGTGAGGTGATGAAAAAAAAACAATAAAATGTGCAATGTAAATTCCAAGAGAAAATTTGATTGACATGGAACTACGTACATTTCTACACAGCTGTGAAAGGATACATTATAGGTAGTAGAACAAGAATAGGAAAATAACAGAAAACAAGATAGCTTCATTTACGACTGAGCTGGTACCGAATATTCAATGGCTTATAAAAATAAAATTAAAAAATGCAATAGTAATATCATAATTGCTAAATTCAATTGCTATTACATTATGTCAGAGCATGGAAGATCTCTTCTTCACAGAATGTAATTGAAATGTTATTTCACTATCATCAGACTAGGTTTTAGTAGTAGCGTCTCTACTGTTAAAACTTATTGCTTGGGTTTGTGCTGAAATATGAAGACATGCTTCAATTTTGAAGTTTTTAACTTCTACCCTATAGTTTAGTGTACTTTCAGAGTATTTTAACATTAGCACCAACACCCGACAATTACATGTAGAATACTTGAACTATTATTATGAAATAGTCAGGGAAATTTAAGAATGAAACCAGGGATGGAAATAAGGACTATTAAGAAAATCAGATGTATCACTACTAAAATAATGTTGTGTGTCCTGTTTGCTCCTCCCTCCACCCCACCCTGGAATAAGCAAACAAATTGAACTATAACAACCCATTTATTTAGCGTTATACCTCTTCTGTACCTCATCTCATGTTTAAAGATTAACAAATAACTCCTTTGACATTAATTTACTTTTCATTTTCAAGAGGGACAAATTTAGGCAAGATGTTTAGTTGTTCTAGATTATTTGCTAGAAAATTCTAAGTATTTGTACACGCTAGAAAGCTTCACTGCTTAGACAGTTTAAAGACAATTTAACTGAGTGCAAACTACTACAGAGACACTATATGTCGGTCAGGTAAATGCTGGTCTGAAGTGATTTAAAATAAACTAAAATCACAGTAAATCAAACTAGTATTTATACAAATTTTGCATTACCTTAATTTAAATTGGAGTCACTTTCTTGGCAGGTTGTTCCTAAAACATTGTCTTTTTCTCAGGGTAAGCTTTACTATGTTAAGTAACGTGTAATCTAATGAATCGCCACTCTTCTACTGGAGATTACTGCCCACTTAGGTGAAACGTGATAATTGCAGTCAGTGCTCCAGACATGAACTAGAAAAGATTACATGCAAAAACATTTTTGAAGAGGACATGACTTCAACACAAAGGCTTTCATCTAGTCCTACAATATAAGAGCAAGAGAACATAAAGACATTGATTTTGAATGTAATGCTATTGATAGATCATGATTCATTAATAACAATAATTATTCCATAAACAGAGGAATCAGTGGACTCTGCTCTCTCATACAATTGTCCCCTTTCAGAAACAAGGATAGAAATCCCAGCTCCCTTATTCGACTCCCCTGAGTTCTCCCTCTGCATCTCCACAGATTCCACAGCTTCCTCCTATAAACCTTCATAAGCTAGGAAGAAACAGCATATTCAGTGGCTGAGTTACAGTTCCATATGTGGATAGATTAGATATGTTGCTCACAATAGTTGTGCAGCAGGAAGAACAAACAGAACAGGTAACACTTGGGATTACACCACAGTATTTCCTAGAAGCTGCAGTGAGAAGTGCCAATTTGGACCTCTGTGGGCTTATTTGACAATTTTCAGGAAATTTCAGTAACTTAATAACTACAAGTGCTCTTAATCTGTGTCAAATTTAAGGTTGCTGATCAAGTAAAAAATAAATGTGAAATGAAAGACGTCTCAGCCATACAAACATTATTTCCTGAGGCAAAGGAACACATTGTAACAGCTTCACATATATGTCCAGGTATTTCATACCCTGCAGTCTATATGGATATTGTGAAGTTTTTGCAGGTAGGCACAACAAAGAAAGGACACATTATCTTTGCCAAGTACTTGCTCACTTAGCTACTGGCATGGCTAAGAGGAGAAAACATTTACTTTCACTTCCAATCTTGTACTCTAACCACTGGACAATGCTCTTCTTTGGCATTCACTTCCATGGAGAAATCAATGAGCTCACTTTCACTGGGAAGATGGAAAGACTGGCTATAGAAGCTTCCTTGTATTTTTATTCTAGTAAGCAACTTGACAAATGGGTTTCCAATTTCCAGTTGTCTTAGCTGCAGCAACAATGGAAGCACTGACCTGAGGATAAAATGTCAGCAAAATGCCCAGTAGCAGACCAAGGCCCTTCTAGGAGACCAAACTTCAATATTAGAATTTATCAAAAGCTGTAAAACTTCTTATCAGAAATTTCAAAACATTTCTGTTCTCAGTTTGGAAATATTTGAAATTCACTCATTTCACATTTTGCAGTTCTCTGAGCATTTCTAATTAAAAATCTTGGAAAGACTTGTCAAAATCTTTCACGTCTTGTAAACTCTAACGAACTATTATGTTTCCAATCTGGTTTTGGAATTAAATTAAGAATGTCTTTGTGAGAAACTGATTTGTTTGCCAATATTGATAAGAGGAACTTGAAAAGGCAAGTTTTGACAAATCTTTTTTTTTTTTAATTCCATTAGAGACTCTAATAAGTATCTTAATGTGATGGAAGCCACACAAGGACTTTTCTACTGTTGTTGTTAATTCAGTCAGAAGCATCATGCTAATAATACTCAACATGTTTGCCATTTTCTATGCCATTGATTAGGGAGGAGGTTTTGCAGACCTGGCTGTAAGACCTCACAGGGACAAACACTTACACTTTAAGATGGCTTTGATCATTCCTGGCAGACCTGCAGCTACTCCTTTTACTCATGACCTTTCGCCACTCCTATTCAAGAGCACTTCAACAAGACTTCTGGGAAAGAATGTGCAGTGCCCTGAGCTACAATGCTAGCAATATGCTGACAGCACCCAGCTCTACGCCTCCAGGCTGGCTTGTTCCCAGCTGTTCTACTGTCTGTAGGAAATTGGAAGCCTGCTGAATGAAAGGCAGATGGTGTGATGGACAACCTCTGATCCCTATCGGCAAGTTACACAATGTAGACTGGTAGATCTTTTCAGTACATGATAAAATGAATTGCATTTTCACTGTCACCAAATTAATACTTGGTTTCACGGCTTGCAGACCATTGGAACTGAAGATGGCTTGCGAGTCCTGTCTTAAATATTGGAGAATAGCTGTGCTGTCAGTCTGATTTTATGCTCTCTTCCTTTGTTTATGCATTACATAACATTATCAGCTCAAGGAAAAAAGTCTTTAGTAAGTATACAGTAGAAATATACAGTGATTTGTTTTCATAGCCTAACACTAAATTAGAGATATATACAAATATAGCAAAGGAAAATTGAAATGAATAGCAGAAATAAAGCCAAAATAAATTTTCTGAAAGTAATGACACAGAAGTTTATTAAACAGTAAGCTAAATAAAAATAAATAATTTCTGAAATAAAACAAACCCAGAACTACTGTCTGTAAAATGAGTGGAATCATAGTCTAAGACAGTAGTTTTTCTGAATAATATGATGGAAACCTATCTTGGTATTCATAAAGTAGTTTACGTTCAATTCCAAATATTAGTCTTGGTGAAATGAGGAATGAACACTAAGCTTCAAATCCGTTGACTTCTACTACTTGTCTGGAAAAGCACAATTGCATCTCAAATCTGTACTTTAGGACACTCCCTAGGTGAGCCCAAGACTTTACTTCTATTAGAAGAAAATTATCTCTTTACCTTATATTTTCTATGTGAGAGTTTCTAGAAGTTCCATCCTCCTAGTTTGCATATTCTGAACATAAATAAAGTGTCAGGTGATTAGACTTTGTGCTTGATGAAATGCTTGAGCAGACCAACATGCTTTTAACAGGAGATTTGAAGAGAGTACGTTTCTCCTCTCCCACCAAAAGTGCATAATGAAATGTTTGTTGCTTCTTTAATTACCGATGTAATTGGTTGCACACAACCTAGACTTCTGACAGACCACAAATGGGGTGCATTTATACAGGCACGTGCAGCGAGATGTTATAACTTGGCTCATGCCCGAATGGGAAGCACAGGCTGCTCTGTGGACACGGAGGCAGACTGTGTTTCTCATCAGTACGGAGAGCTGACATCATTTTTCAGAGTTACAGGGGCCGTGATGGCATTTGTTTACCTAAGTGATTCCTGTGCCAGGTACAGCGCTGCAGACAGGAAGCAGGGGATGAATGGGATGGCTTGCTTTCAGGCTTCAGCTCAGGGTACAGCACTTGCTGTCTCTGGTTTCTGGGTGGGGTGTGCCTTCAGCCACTGTTTCTCTGGTTGCCAGGAGGGACAGAGAAGATACATGAAATGGCAGAGCATTTCAAGCCCTCATTCAGGCTACAGTTGCTACGTGTTTTTGGTTCCCTGATCGGGTGCGTCCCATTTCTGTGGCTCCCAGAAGGGACAATGAAGATAGATGACACAGCAAAGTGCTTCAGCTCTTCAGTTCAAGCTTCACTGCCTTCCTTGCTCTGGTACAAGGTTCCCCAATACCCGTGAAAAAGGAGGAAATCATTTCAAACTCTGTGTATTAAAGATATGAGGGTGAGATTTCTTCAAATATTTTTTTCCTTTTGCAGACGTGCTCGTACATCATCAGCCTCCAAGAGATGGTCTCAGAATACTAATTGTTATTCAAACAAAGGGCATCAGTACCTTTCATCACTACCTTCCCTGGAGTAAAGTAGAAGAGAATTAACTTAGAAAGAAGAGGTTTAGAGAAGAACATTCAACTCTGCTACACCCAGCTGAGGAGGAGAGGGAAGGAGGCAGGCTGGAGCATGAGGATGAAATCCTACTGAGTGGTGGCAGTGGGAGCAGCAAGCCTAGGGATGGGGAGGGAGATCTCTTGCTGGGGGCAGAGGTCACCACAGTATCTGCTTCCTGGACATCTTGATCTTCTCACCAACAGCATATTACTCAGATTTCCAGGCTGTTTTGCTTGTTCTTAAAGCCATCTGCAGGGGAGACAAAGAAGCAACATTTTCTCCACGTTCTTTTTTCCTGTTCTTTCTGCAAGACACCCAATGGCATTGAGAAACTGTAGAGCATGAAGCCTTGCTTGTATTGTAGCCCTTCAAAGTGATCAGCAGAGAACAGCTAATGGCTAAGATTTAGATTGCCCCCTGAGTGTGTATGTATGTGTGTACACAGATGTACACACACGTACTGCGGAATTAATGTGGATGTGTTTCATCAATCTTTTATTCTTTCTCTTATACTCATTAAAAATTGTTACATCTAGTTGCCAGTTTTACCTGAAGACACAGTGAACTAAAGTCAGAGAATTAGATACTCTGCTCTATTTTGAAGATAGACAGTGTTAGGGAATAGTATGAGGGGACTTGACTTTTCTTCAGGCACAGCAATAATCTAGGCATTCCCTGCTTTTCCCTGTGACCTCGCACCACACACTTGCTTGTGCTGATACTGGTCTTAGTGGGGCTGTGTGATGCTACCTGGCAAAAGAATACTGGAGAAGGCTGTATTTAACTAAAATAAATTTGATGACAATGTCACCTTACACCTCCAGAAATAGTAATCATGGCACAACTGAGAAGGTGATAGGGGTTGGTAAAGATGGCTCAGTGGACCAAAGAAATACAATGTGCAGTCAACCTTTGATGTGCTGAAGTGGGTAGGGATACTCACACTGACTATATTTTGAGTTTTGGTTTACAAGCATTTAATATCATTGATGGTCCTGAAAGAAGAGGAGTGACAGGCCAGGAAAGGTACTTCCACATTTTGGCACCTTTAGTCACTGTGTTGCTTTAGGATGTACTGAGAACCTTGCCCTGCGATGCTGGAGAGCCAGTGAAGGGAATTTTTCTATCAGGGCAGGTATTATCTTTTTTATGTCATTGTAAAATACTTGACAGAGGAAGGGTGGGGTCTTCCTCTGGTAGAAACAGCAAGAAGAATTGAGCACTGCAGGAAACCTTGCACTCAGCAAGAAGAGCTTAATCTCATTAAAGGGACATGAGGATGATACATTGCATAAGCTGATTAACGTTTACGTAGAGAATGCTACTACTTTTGAGAGATTTTGAAAAAAAAGGTGCCTATTTATAGTGCGAGGAAGCTGAAAAAATACCAAATAACTTCTTTTAAAAGACCAAAAAATAATAGGTGTAACAAATCTTGTTAACGTTACTGCCCAACAGTTCTCCAGTAATTCAGAATAGAACCTGGAATTTTTCTTTCTAAGCATTTCTATAGGTGGAGTGGTTTAATGGAGTAGAAAACAAAAAGATAAACAGCCAAATTACTTCAGAAATACTTAATTGAAACTTGATTTGATGCTCTTGAAAGGCAGTGGATTAGCAAGATTGAAAATTGAATTATTCATTTATGGAACAAGAACTTTCTGCACAGAACCAATGACATCTTTTCATCTGAACAGACTTCCACAAAGAATAACAGAAAATGTTAAGATGAGAAATACAGCTTTTGCTTCACACAACAATAGGTGATACCTTTTTGTTTACTTGGGGCTGAAAGGGAGAAGCTGCTGCTGGTGATATCTACCAATCAGTCCCTGAATGGAAATGACTAGCTTGTTTCATATTGGGTCATAGAAAATCATCAGATCAACTGAAGTTCCTCAGGGATCCTGTTACTGAGTTATGATGAATTTTAGTCAGTGGCCTATCATCCAAAGAACCTAGTTCTCATTACCAGTTCTCTTAGCAGTTTGTAGGATACTTTTTTTTTTTTTGCCAAAAGTGTATTTGTTTTTGATACACATAACTATTTACAGTTGACATTCTCCTGTAATTTTAGAGATGAAATCAGCTATTTTTTCACACAAATGCATAGTCATATAATCAACTTGGCTTTGTTTTTAAAGGTATCTTCAAAGACTTGTTTTAATGGGCAGCACTGTCTCAGCTTAGTTGTGCACTTCAAAAAGGGTAGTTAGGGCATGGTCAAACAAGCTCTGACAAATCTAGCTTTTGCTTTTGCAGTTTAAGAAATTACTGCCCCCAGCTCTCTGTTCCACCTCTCTCCCTGAAGCTACCAACCCTGCACCAGATTTTGTAGAGAATGGGCTGAAACATGCAAATCCATTCTCTTTCGCTGACTTTGTTCTTGAGCACACTAACCTCCAGTGGAGGACTGCTACAGCTTAAACTAATGATGCAATTTCTGCCATGAATATGAAGAAACACGAGGCTTGGTCATCGTAAACAGCAGGGCATCTGTAGAAAGGCAAATCCATTAGCACATGAAAGGAGCCAGGGAAACCTTTGTCAGCATGAGGAAAGGTCATCTCTCCATTGGCTACTGTATGTCCACCCTTTCTGCCATAAGGACCTATGCCTACAGGACTGTATTTTTTTTTTTTTTTTGACATTCTCTGGCAAAGAACTGCCTGTGGTTCACATCCTTAGGTTATTTCTGCCAAGTTGGGGTCCTTGTAGGTCTCAGTCACATCCATTCTTGCCCCAGGTGATACATACAATTCCCAGCTAAGCATATCCTACCTGGATAAAACCCAGCGTCTGAAGCTGATACTGCCTTTGTAATTGTGCCTAGTGACCCTCAAAAAAAAACAAAACAAAAACACCCAAGCAGGAAAGATCTCTAAAAAACGCCAACTTCTATGCAATAAATGTAGAATGTGGGGAAGAACCTCAGGGCTTGTTTCCCAGTTCAGGGGCAGAGATAATTTGCATTTAAATGACTGGCCTTTTTCTCATAAAGAATTTGAAGTATAGCTCATGATCTAGGCCAGGTGGACAGGTGAAATAAAGTCTGTTAAGTGTGAGAACTGTCACTCAACCTACTGAAGCACACTAAATATTTAGATAGGTAATTACACTGTTTACCTTAATCAGAAAAGGCTTGTGAGGCTTTGAAAATATCCTTCTATTTTGCCAGCAAGATATAAAGTGTTCCCTAATGGGAGTTAAGTTTATGAGGGGAAAAATGTTTCCTCCCTGAAAGGATATTTGTGAGAGGAATTTCAATTGAGGGTAGTTCATTAACAAGAGGGTATCTAAGCATTCCTTTATCTTGTTTTTACCATGTGCAAAGATAGTTTTAAATAAAAATAACTTGAAATATTAATAGGTATATATGATCAATTTGCTAAAATATGTAAGTGAAGCCTCAAATATGCTTTGTGCTCATGCTTCAAGCTTGCCTGCTTTCAAATGTTTCATAGAGTCATATTAACTACTGTGGTTTGCTGTCAATGGTTGGCAGCAGGCATATTGCTCACTACATCCAAATATGACATTTCAAATTGTTATTTAATCCATAAGGAAAGAGGTGATTGTCAGATCTTGATATATTTAGTATTGGGAGATTGATAAAGGTTCACTGCACAGCTCTTAGAAATAATAGAATGTTATTGAATCAAGTGAGGCTCATGCAGGGTGTGCTATTGCTGCTGTAAATTAGAATTACAACCCATACGGTGACAGGCCGTTGGTAGAATTGTATCTATCTCGGGTTATCTTTACTAAGCTGCTTGCCTGAAAAGGTATGCACATTGTTTCTGTTCCTTACACTTAATGTGCGAGTAAATTATGTGCTAGTGCTCTCTGTGAGGCCCTGAGATCCATAAACGTGTAAAATATATGTTGAACTGTAGTCTTATTATGTTGGTCAATATATTTTGACTAATGATTTATAAAATCGCAATTTTTTTTCTTTTCCAATTTTCTTTTTTTTAGTTTTTTTTTCTTAATTCTTATTTTAAAAAATGGAACATTAAAATGTGACACTTTTCCTTCTCCTTCTAAGAAAATATGTCCTATGCTATTTTATTTTCTGTTGGTGTGTTTCTCATCTATCAGTGTCCTGTAAGAACTTCGAGGATTTATTTTAATCAAGTTTTGCATAGGGACAGATATTTTCGGCAGATACTAGGTTCCTGCAAAGTTTATAACAAAGATTTGACTAAGCAAGAAAGACAGACACTTATAAATCCCTCCCCTGAAGGGAACAGGAAATGTGAGCACAAAGCCAGGTAGACTTGACAGAATACACATCTAAGACCAGTCTTGAAATACATATCCAAAGAAAGCCTCATTTGTATTTGCTGTTCAGCCACCTGTTTATCAGTTTTTGCATTCCCTCTTCCTGCTAAATGTCTTTCATTGCCGTAATGCCTAGAATCTGACAGTCAAAGAATATGATAGAAAAAACCTAAGGATTCATGGCTAGCAAAGGGGCAGTCCAGCTCCCTGCTGCTATCTTCCCTGACCCTGCTTCTGGCCGCCTTGTCATACCCCTTCCTGGTGCTGATGCAGCTCACTAGCCTCAGAAAAAAAATAATTTGCTTCCTCAGTGTTTGTTTTTTTCTGGCTTTACTGAGTTTGGTCTGTTCAGTTCACATAGCTAGCACAGGGAAGGTGCGAGAAGCTGCGGGGCATAAGCCATGAGCTGAAGTATTGACTCAATTTGATACTGAATTTTATTTAAGGCTACTTTACTTCTGCCAGAGATTATCTACACAAAAATTTTGTGTAGTGCTGGTGTTGAACCTTAAGTTAATCTGACTTAGTTGTTCTAGGAACTCCTGTTTCAGTATAAGGCACCTGTGGCCAATAAAAGAGTGTCCCACAGAGGTACTGTCTATTATAAAAGAGAGAATATTGGAAATTCAGGTAATGAGATGAAAAATTATACCAGTCCCACTCAGAATCATAGAATTATTTAGGTTGGAAAAGATCTAGAGGTCTGCCTAAATCATCAAATCTAGCGATTAACCTACCAATGACAAGTCTATCACTAAACCATGTTCCCAGGCACCTACATGCCTTTTAAATACCTCCAGGGATGGTGACTCAACTTCTTCCCTGAACAGCCTGTTCCATTGCTTCACAATCCTTTCGGTGAAGAAATTTCTTCTAGTTTCGAGCCTAAATGTTCCGTGGTGCAACTTGAGGCCATTTCCTCTTGTCTTATTGCTTGTTGCCTGGGAGAACAGACCCCCCCACACTCAATCTCATTTGAAGTAGGTGTAGAGAGCGATAAGTTCTCCTGTGAGCCCCCTTTTCTCCAGACTAAATAACCCTGGTTCCCTCAGCCATTTCTCATGAGACTTGTTTTATAGATCTTTCAGCTACTTCATTGCCCTTCTTTGGACATGCTCCAGTACCTCACTATCTTTCTTGTAGTGAGGGGCCAAAACTGAACACAGTACCCAAGGTGTAGCCTCACCAGAGCAGAGTCCAGAGGCAAAATCACTTATCTGGTCCTGATGGCTACACTCTTTCTGATACAAGCTAGGATGCCATTGGTCTTCTAGGCAACCTGGGCACACTGCTGGCTCGTGTTTGGCCAGCTGTCAACTGATTCGCCCAGGCTTTTTCCAATGGGTAGCTTTCCAGACACTCCACCCAAAGCCTGTAGTATTGTATGGGATTGTTGTAACCAAAGTGAAGGACCCAGCCCTTGATCTTGCTGAACCTCATACAGTTAGCCTCAGCCCATCAATACAGCCCATGCACTTGTTATGGACTTTTACAGAGAAGGTGATCTGGTGCATTTCACTACATCAGAGAGGTGGCCAGTGTGGCCTCTCTTACCTATCCACACCACTTCATCTATGCTAGAAATTATTGCACCTGAAGGTGCCATGGCCTGCCAGTATTTTAATACATGCCACACTTCAGCCCCAAATGAACCAAGTGAGCTGGCACAAGCGTGTACCTCATCTTTCTGCTCTCCTCCATGGCAGCTGCCTCTGGAGGAGGCTGAGGTGGCAGTGGGAGTGCAGCTCTTATTTGTGCTGGAGTGGTAAAGCGGTGCTGCGTCTGCGTCTTGTTCCTCAGGTTCATGACTCAAGCTGATGATTAGATCCCAGCCTGTTCTGAGAGAGTTATTACCCAGTAGATGTGTCAATATCAATTCTGGAAACAATTCTTTTGTGAACAAAAAGCTGGAAATGCTATTAATGGAAACATATTTCTTAGAAATTGAAAGAAAATAATAAATGAGGATGAAAGACCTCCCACAGTTAAATATACACTAATCACAACTGTAAGGGCATAATTAAAAATCCACAGAGTTGTAGGTAATATTTAAACTGATGAGATCAGCTGAAAATTATAAAGATTCTTCTACAGGAAAAGTAAATTAATACTTTCAGTATTGGTAAAAATATTTCCATGTGAAACACTTCAGGCATTGACATATTTGACTCATAGATTGTGATGGGTATTTAGTTAATGCTTAGCTTTGACTTCTATAAAATAGTGATGTCAGTGATTTGCTGCCTCGAACAAAGCAGACTTAAATTTGTTCTGGGGTTCGTTACTATTGATTAATGTACATTACAATTCTTACCCTGGTTTCTTAAGGTAAGAAGTTCATAGGTAACACACAGTATGTGTTTATATGTGTGTGTCCATTTCTTCCTGTCTGTGTGAATTTTGAGTCTCCTGATTATTTCAACCAAGGTCATCAGAAGGGTGACATCACAGAAGTGAATACCTTTTCATGAAAACAGGCAAACAGAAAAAAACACTTGCTGAGTGAAAGAACAGAACATGTGTTCAGCCATTACTACATCCCTATCCAGAATCCTTGCATGAGGGAGAAATAAAATTACTTCACCCTTAGGTAATTGGAGGTCACACCTTCTTAGGCACCCGAGAATCAAACCAGGATGCAAAAATCTGCAAGAAACAAGGCTTCTACCATTCACAGAACTAGTTGTTATATTATCATGAAGACACTAAGCCAGATATTTTTGCTTTTCATGCAGTGTATTCTGCAGTATTTGTGTACTACTTTATCAGTAATATGTTGTTTTCATTTTAGTTATGCAAACAGTGATTTCTGTCATAGCTATTTTTGTAGCTGAAGACTATGACTGCCTAAGTGAAGCAGCATCCAAAACAGCCACACCATACTGCAGAGAAACATATGACTGTGAGTGCTCCATAACACATAACTCACACAGAACAAAGAAACCTTTTCAGTTTACAAAGCATGATATGAAAGTTGGATTTCAGCACTTTGTTATCAAGCACAGTGTTGTCAAGCTAGTGTTAAAGGAGATATTCTGAATGCCAGAAGGAAACAAAATGCAGCAGGATGGAGCTCATGAAGGCTAGAGTTCCCTGCTAAGAAGCAGTGTGAATTAATTCGTATTGCCATGGCCAAAATTATTGTCATATTCAAACCAGGTAATTTAACTCTTCTTTGGGTATCTCTGTGCTGCACAGACATTTGCCACTCCTGTCCGAGTCCTAGTAAACAAATATAATAGGGTAAAACATGATCCACTTCAGATATCACTTCAGCATTCTAACTTCCTGGATGTGTTCTGCATTAAAGATGCTTGCACAGAAATCTAGGTGAAGACTTCTGGTCTCCAACACGTTATGGAATTCTGGACAAAATGGGTGATTATATTCATTTCAAAACATGAGACTCCTCTTTTCAATGAGGTGAAATTTTCCTGAAGGAGCCTATCAAAATTTCCCATTATCTATGTCTAGAAAAGAATGTCTTTCCTGATTTCTTTTTTAGCTTTATGAAAATTAGCAATATCTAATGACAGCAGTTTTTTTTTTAATTTGCTGTTCACAACAAATCTTAGTTTAATACATTTAAAATGTTACAAATGATAGACTTATCCACATACATATATTGATGACGTCTACCATAAAGGGCATGTATTGAATTTATATTGCCTCAATTAAGCATTTACATTTTCCCCATAACTTTTTATTTGCAGTAATGCATTTGTCAATGAGAATATTTTACTGTGGATATGCAAAGCAATTTAAAGCATTTTGCTGTGGTGAAACCAACACACAACAAATTTTGCACCAGTTAGGATTTACAGGATGGGACAGTATAACAGAACTAGGTTCATAAACTTACTGAATACCCAATAGTGGAAAAATTCCTTGGTACGTAAGTCTTGCCTGAAGCCCCAGTCCCTCCTGACATAATGTTCACATCTCATTTTTGCCCAGTCAGGAAAACTGCCTACTCCCCATTCTAATAAGTCTTTATGGGCATAGAAGAAAGAATATCCCAGTGGTTAGTATAGTAGCCACAGGCTACTTCTGTGATCTTAAGCATTAGAGACAGAATTGCTGAAGAATGCAGGTAAGTAGTCAGTAGGCTTTCCAGAGACACTTAAGGGCCTGTTTGCCACAGAGAATAATAGGAATTAGGCACCTGGTGTTTTCAAATATCCTGACTAGGTGCCTATGGCAATGTCTAGACTGCAGAGCAGTGCACTCCAGGGCACTCTGTCTCTGTACAGACTGCCTTCCCACGGAAACGAAGGCAGAAGGTAGGAATAAGGGGTTGTTCCACTCAAGAGCCTGCACTTTCACATAGTTTTCTTGCAACTTTAAGCACATGAACAGTTTTAAGCTTCTAAACAATGTGTCAAAGTACCTTAAAAATCAAACTCTTTATTGCTTTGGGACTTGTTTCCCCCATCAAGAAGGTAGAGACAATAATTTTTTTCTTACATGGCCATTACAAAGAAGAATAGATGAATGAGATTTTGCAGAGCTTCAGAGCAGTATAAACCAAGATGCCCAGGGAAGTCTGTGCAGGGGCTGTACTAACAGGATGGGAAGACAGGTTAAGGTAGTACTTGTACTCCCATTGGCATGTAGCATGTAATTCTGCATTCACTTTGCAGTAATATTCCTCCCTGAGATGTCAGAAACAGATACAATCTTCCAAGAATGAAATGGTGTCACTAACAAGTTACTTCTGCATGTCTTTTCCACCTCCAATGGTTATAAAAATTCTCATTGACAACTGCACACAAACGTTTGATCTACCTTGGATCTCCATTTCTCCAAAAATAATGGCCAACTTATGCCCAGCATGTTCTGAGGCTAAGCTCTACTTTTGCACTGAACTGTGGGAGTTATTTATAGCTATAAATGAGGATGATTTTTGAGAATACTGTCTCTATAGAAACTAGTGGTGGACTAGACCAAAGAGGTTTCTTAGAGGAAATTCCCCTGCTCTTTTTCCTCTGTACATGATGCCAGAAAGAGCTTGAACTCCTTGTTGGCTGGTAGAGAAGGATGCGTTTGGCATATAAATGTATTATTCATCTCTCTTCTATGAGCAAAAACGTAAACATTTACAATTGACAGTATTTACTTAAATAAAAATCTTTCTTCAACTGCATTTCATCTGGATCCATGTGTTGACTTCACTTACATTCCAAAAAACCAAGGGAAATTCCAGCATACACACACAAAATTGCATTAAGATGGTGTTAAGGTTGCTGACTCTCATTCCTAAATAACACAAAAACTAAAAGTACAGGAAATCCTGAGTTAAGGCTCTTTCACAAACTTTAGACATAATTTCCTTTTTCATACATAATACTTCCTCCAGTGCTGGTGGAATCAATTTGTGGCTGGCTGTTCTGGCATTGGGACAATGAAGTGGGAGCAGAATACAGTAAATCTGCGCAGACTCTTTTCATTTCCACTTATGTATGCGGTATTACCATAAGGCCAAAGTTTTCAGGAGCAGTGATTTTGAGTGCTTAAAGCTGAGATGTCTGAAGTACTCTGATTTTTGGAGATTGTTACCAGGAAGTAAATTAAAAATCATTTTAAAAAATCAGAAAATTCTACACAGAGTAGGAATCTCAGCAAGAGATGCACTTTCAGGTAATTGCTGGTTAGGGTCAAGCTGCCCACTCTATGGTTTTAAGATTTTAACATCTTTCTGATCCCTAATAATTCAGTCTTCTCAAGGCACCTCATGAAATTGAAGCATTACAATAAACATTAGTCTTTCCCTGAGGGGAACTCCTGCTGTGAAAGATAATACTAAATTGCATTAGCAAGTTTCCTGTTGCCAAAAGGGTCTGCATTATGGGTGCAATCATTAAAAACCATCCATCTACTGAGGTGCTATCAGTTGTAGGGGCAAGCTGCATATTCTGAGGCCTGCAAGTGAATTGTGCTTGCTGCTGTGGAAGGAAGCAATAAATGTCTAGATGCTGATAGCAACATTCCTCGCTATTTTAGAATGGGAAGTTAAAGAGCAACATGCAGCTTAAACTGCAAGGAAAGTTCCAGTAGTCATTCTGAATTTGGTTACTGCTTGGGAACTTGCCCAGCTTGGCCAGGGCAGTGCTGCAACTCCTTTATGAACCACCATCTTGTGTTTTTTTCACTCTCATTTGGAGGAAGAAAAACAACAAAGCAACACAACAAAAAGCATACAATGCTACAGCATAAAATAGCACAATAGCAGAGCTGCAAGTGAGACCCATCACTTTGGTAACATCTTCCTATCTCAAGTGATATCAGACTTTCAAGATTTTCCTTAACAATATAACTCATTTATAGAGCAAAACTAAACTGATTAATTGGACACCAACAAACAATTATTTACATTAAAAACCTTCTGTTCACGCAGAGTAATAACCACCTAGACGAACAATGGTACTGAAGTCATTTCTATTTTATTCTGCAGTTAAGATGATGCAAAGATGCAGTGGAAGGAATGGAGACAGTCCTGTACCTCTGCCAATCTGTGGGCATGTTTCCTGCATATCATGCCTTATGAAAGTGTAAATGCAAGGTGAGTCAGTTCAACTGGCTAATCCAGTGGAAAATTAGTCCTGAAGAAAATGAAAGAGTTCCTTGGTGGGTCAGTCAGCTGTGTCAGGTCACACTTGAGGAAGTATCTTTATTATCATATACAACAGCTAAGGGAGATGAGAGGAGAACAAAACCGTGCTGCTGGCACCTTCCATCAATGGAGTCCCACAGCTACGGTATGAAGGCTCACCCTCAGACTCACCAGAGTGATGGTGCAATTTCCTCTCTTGAGGACAGTGGGCATCCTCCTCCACATGCATAAATGAAAGCAGAGGGCCATGAAACAAAGCACAGGACCAGCATGCTGTTACCTGGCATGCTGAAAGCAGGCTGTGGCAGACTGCTGAGAAGAGCTGGTCTCAGGGTGGGAGATCTTAATTATGTTAGCAGCGGGACCCAGCTATAACATGGCCGAAACACTTGAGGGAGTTAAAAATAAGCATTGACTTTGCATTGGAATAAGAAGTACACTTCAAACTAGGACAGAATTTAGGAAAGACATGTCAGGAGCCTGCAGTGTCCCACTCCTTCCAGGAACAGAACAACTACATTTTGCAGGATCTCTAAACTGCATTTTAGTGCTGTTCCAATTATCACAGACCTTCTCAGCAGTTTGGACAAAGAAATCTGTACTGATGTCCACCCTAGACAAAAAGAAGGAAATAATTTCATTTACGTCATCCATGTTAGCTTTTTGTTCTAGACAGCCATTACAAGAAACAGCAAGAAATATTCACCTCCAGTGCTATTATCTTGCCTTATTTTGGAATTTTTCAGACAACATGGATTGTGCTCCACAAGATGTTTATCTCTTTCCCTTGACAGTAAAGGGAACTTAAGGTGATTAGTTCAGATGCAGCTGGCTGTATTTCAGGCAACTGAAGTTAAGTGAGCTGCATCTCATCTAAGGAGCTGTCACCTTCTGTCCAGCTGCAGATGATGAAGTACATGGTACTAGGATCCAAATATTCAGGAGTTAATGTTGTGAGACTCAGAATTATTCAGTTATACGGTTTCTGTCACCCTATTCCCTTGGAGGCTTTCCCTACCTAGTTAACCTCATCTCAATCTCAGTGTATCAAGACAAAACCAAAGGCAGTTCGTATCTCTCTTAATTAAGCCCTTCAGAGGAAGTAAAAAAAAGCATATTTTCTGGATTTCAGTAGCAAAATTTTTATAATTAAAGATCAAAGCAGGTTCAGTTCAGTCAGCTCTCTGCAACTGCTCTGTATATTGTTTTGCTGAACTTAGTTCTAGAAGTTTGAAGAAGCCAACTGTCTACTGGTTTCCTAGGCATCTTTGTGAATCTCATCATCAGGGAAATGTCCTACCATTTACCTTTAGTAGTCTGTCATTTAATTTAAACCTTCTTGCACTAGTCACAGTTTGCTTTACAGAAGTAAACAGCATCTCCTCTATGTTGGTATTTGGATGTTCCAAACATTTCATGCAATTATTATACAATGGTCAGTACTTGGTGATTCAGGTGAATCGGTTTGGAACTTCTATCATTTCCGTGCCAACTTCCCCCACAATCAAAGAATCATAGAATCACCAAGGTTGGAAAAGACCTCCACGATCATCCAGACCAACCATCCACCTATCACCAATATAATCTCACTAAATCATGTCCCTCTGTACAACATCTAAATGTTTCTTGAACACCTCCAGGGATTATGATTCTACCACCTCCCTGGGCAGCCCGTTCCAATGCCTGACCACTGTCTTGTAGAAGTGAAACTCTATCCCAAACAGAAAAGGCCTATCTGTAAGTGGCTGAAAACAAGCTTGCATTTTGATAATTGTATCACAAGGAAATGCTTTCTATTTTGGAAGTTAACTTGAATTATTGTGTGACTAGAACTGACTTCATAGTATGCAGAATGAAACTATGAGCTTGTTGAAGTCAGTGGAGTTTTGTCATTAACTCACAAGATGGGATTTTATCCACAAAGCAGTAATGATAAGTCTTAGAAAAACCTTAATTATTAGTATCATTTCTATTTACAAAGGTCTTATAAACAGAGATGGAAATGTACAAATGTTTAAACGATTATTAACATTAAGAACATTTTTCTCATGTACTTGTAACATATTACTAGAGAGAAGATACAGGGGAAATCCCACCTTGTATATATTAAAGATAAGAAACTCAGATGACCCACCACAGCATTCTAAATAATTGGAGTACTGCGTGTTTTACTCTGTTCTGGTTTTCTGTTGGGTTCACTTGGCTATCGTTACCTTGAAAAAGCTCTCCCAGAAAACAGCTGAAATCCAGTTAAAAAAAATATATATTTTCATTTACAATCACATTCTCTTTGACCTATATGAAATTTGTCAGTAACTCTTGGAGCTTTTACAATCTTTCTGGGTTTAGAATCCCCCTTGGTAGCAGCCATTGATATACGGCTACTGCCAAAGGAGAGAAGCTCACGTGTTTCTTCAGGTTTCCTTCTGATAAAGACACATTTCAAGGGCTTTTTTTAGCCTCATGTTGAGCCTTCGGCACACTTCACTCATTTTCAAGTGGTATTCAGTATTCGCTGCAAATGTCTTATTTTTTTTTAAACAGTACGAAAAATACAGAATTCAAAACCAATGATTGTTAAGGGAAAAACAAGGCTCAAAGACATAAGAGACTTTTTGCATCTTGACAAGCAGAGGCAGTGCATTAGCTGAGCAGTCAGTACCCAGCCTCCAAGTCCGTAATAAATGCTATGGAAAAGGCACTAGCAATCGCATTTGTTTCTGAGCCCGACATCATGACAACGGCCAATATATTCAGTATTTATCCTCAAGTGTCTGCCCCTGACTAAACTTCATATTGTAGTATTGATAATATGGTAATGAAGGTTTCTTGCCTTTACAATTACAGACGAAGTAGACTTGATTATATTAGAAAAACACCCCTAAAGCTCAGATGCTGTAGGAGAACATGCCACTTTTCCTCAATGTTCTTTCAGTCTCATAAATTTTAAATCACTCTGGTTTTGTGAGATCTGATTCAGGATCTCTGGGATGGACTCATCCATATAGCAATAATTGCAGCTATTTTATCATAAATAGAGCAACCGTCTTTTAATGAAAATAAAGTGTTCAAAGCACCCTCCAACAATATTAGTATTAAAACTTGAAATGGTAGTGACAGCAAAGCTACGAGATGAGTTTTTCTCTGATGACCATGAGAAAAATTTTTGCTCCAAATTTTAATGGACATTACATTATAGACAGGCCTGGATGCACACATGCCAAGCAAGGTTATCCAAATTTTCCATTATGAGACTCTGTTTTCACTTACTTGTAACTTTGCCAAAGTTTAATTATTTGCACTGAAATTTTCCACACTGAGTATCTGCCTGAGGCTGAATTTGTGAAGGTTTTTTTTTTTTTGGAAACAAATAATTCAGTCATCTCTGAAATCAAGGCAAAGGGAAAATACGTTGTTTTCATTAAAAAACAAAAACAAAACAAAAAACAAAAAAAAACAAAAAAAAGGACCTCAGATAGTTCTGCTGAATTTTTACAGGGAATACAACAGGGTTACCATGAATTCTGGAGTGGGCTTAAAATTTGGAAAGGCTTGACTTTCTTTCAAAGATGTGCTACTCTCCATCTTAAGACAATTTGTCATTGTGGGCTAAGTTCTAATTCTTTGGGAAACAACAACAACAACAACAACAAATCCAAAAAAAAAAAAAAAAGCATTTCACAGAAGTCAGTACAGAAGTCTCAGGTGTCAGTAGCTGCATTTCTCAAAGATTCTGTAATTAGAATGTGTCCCAGACTGAGGCTGAGCAGGATTTTCCTTGCAACTCCAGCTGTATGTCATACTGGGCTGCAGTCCAAGGCTGAGTGCAGAAGCTCTCTTTCTCCCTCCTACTCTCAACAGGAAGTGAGAAGAAGGAAGCTGCACTACTTAAAAGCAGAATGTGCAAAAAGCTGATCTGCCTGGAGATGAGGAGCGGATAGGAACCAAGATACCAGGATGCAGAGAGAGAGTGATAGAAGAAGGAAATGGGAGAACTACAGTGATAAAGACAGTAAACTGCATATGAAAAAGGAGGTGAAGAAATTCTGAGCCAGCAAGAAGATAAAAAGAAGAATAGATGCTGAAATGTTGGCATCTGTGAGGAAGACTGAAGGATACGCTCAAACTAGGTGAGAAATCGGTGCTGGAAGTCAGTTTATAGAGAAACCTGTGGTGGAGAATTTAAAAGGGCCAGAAGAGACAGAACAGATTCAAAGTTAGAAAGGAAAGGAACTAATGGAAAGATCCAAGAGATGCTGAGCAATGGAAATGGAGCTGAAGTGAGGAGCAAGGTTAAGAAGAACATAAGAGTGAGACAGCGACTGGTAGAGCCATAAGTTGTGCTTTGCAGGAATAAATACAAATATCTGTGTTCTGTGGATGTGTATTCAATCAGGTGCCCAATAACCTTAAATAAATAACTCTAACAATCCAGCTATTGTCAAAAAATAGGTTGGAAACCATCCATCAGAATATATTACCATACTGCTGCAGTCCACACAGAAGATAGAAAAGATTACTGCTAGTTATTCTATTAGCTTAAATGTCAGGAAGCTATGTGGGGTATCTGCATTTTCCTAACCCACTGATAAAATATGCACATAACATTTAGGTGTGACAGCTGGAACATGTGGGAGATTTTTTTTCTAGTTTAGCTCAAAATAGTGCAACATATCTACTCATTGAAGAATACAATGGAACATTGTTAAGACCAAGTATTCAGAAGTTAGGAAATGGAAGAACTAAAGTTATACAGTCATGCAGACTATGTATTGTCTCCTTTGTGCTTTTGTGGAGATGTAATTGCATGATTGCTTTTCTGTCTTATTTACTTTACAATGACAGTATACACTTTCTTGTAGCTCAGAAATTCTCTGTGTGATTCTTAGCAAGTTACTAGAATACTAGAAGCTTTTCTTATGTAGACCCGCTTTTTCTGGGTGCCTCACCTGAATGCCTGTGATCTGATTTACTGAACTGTTGCACATGTGAGATATCAAAGGAATTAAAACGTATATAAATTAATTGCTACATTAATGCTCAAGATTGGGCACCTCGAATTACAGGGTAGTTTTAAACTTTTCTCTGCAGATAGCAGGAGTAGCTATATCACTTTAACTACAACAGTTATAACTTAAAAGTAAACATATTCATATGCGTGAAGCACACAAAGTACAGTGATGAAAACCACTGAAAAGATCATGAGGAAGTTAATCATTCTGTTATCAGAGCATACTTTGAATACTGTGAAATTAACAAAGCAAATGGGCTCATACTGAAGTAGAAAAAGAAAAAAATATATCATTTAAAAACTACTTCTCATCCCTGAGTGCAGATAGAGCAAAAAATCTTGGCAGAAACTTCAATACAGACATGCAACTAAAAGCTCTTGTACATGAGAGAGGAGTAAAGTTTGAAGATGACTTGACTTCTTGTACTTTCTGCCTTTAGATTGCTTGATTTTGCACCTTGAATGACATTCTTAAACCCTATATTCTAATATGCTTTATACATATAGAGCCTTAGCAATTCTGCATATTATACATATGTAATTGCCAATATCACAAAAACCCCAAGATGGCATTATAGTTTTGTTTTACAAAACTGTTTGAAAACAAACATACTTTTGCTTTTAATGCTATATGTTGCTAAAATGTTTTTAGAACTCTTCTTTCTCTCTCTCTTCCTTTCTGTTTCCTTTTTTTTTCTCCTCCATACTTTACAAATGCCTTCTTCAAAAACTGCAGGACTAGCTCTGGCTCAGACAGCTGCAGAAACAGCTTGGCTTCAGACATTTACCACAGCAGATTTGCTTAATCAAACAACCATCAGAGCAGCTTTGTTCCAAGCAGTTGCCAAAAGCCTGTCATGCTACAACTTCAAAAAGCTGTTCCAGCAGATTTGCTGCACACCAGAGATGCTCATCGTGCATAGAGGTGACATCATACATTTCTGAGTAGGAAATCCAATGATATTAATGCTCCGTATAATTCTATAGCATAGGTTTATTCACCTAATTTTTACAAAAAAGTATTTTACAAAGTCGTAGACTCTTTCTATAGTTGGCCTATATCCAAATACAAATGATTTCAGAGAGTTTGAAGAAAATTCTTTCAACAAATTTGAATAAGTAGCTTAAAACCAAAAGCCAACTGAGAGCCATCAGAATAAAAGACTGAAAAGTTAGCTGCATGCTGTATGCTCATTGAGTTCGAGACATCAACATCTACCAAATTTTTGTGGTTTCAATAGATTGTTTAACGTGTACTAAAGCCTTCAGTGACATGCATTCTAGCAGCTGCTAAGCGAAACCTGCTCCAGAGTGTTAGTATGTCTACTTTATGCAAGTTTTTCCCAGCAGCTAACCTGATTCTTTCTTCTTGCAGCTAAGTCCACTATTTCTTGTCATACAAGAAGTCTTGTCTTCATGGACTGGGAGAACTATGCATATGTACCCTTCTCTCTAGAAGTCTTTCCTTTAGGGTACACAATGGCTATTCTTTCAGTCTTCCCTCGCTGAACGTGTTTTCTTGACTTACAGTCATTCTCAGTGCTGTTCTCTGGACTATCCTGAGTAGTCCACTTCTTTCTTAAAGAGCAGTGCCCAGAGCTGGACACTACAGTCCAGCTGAAGCCTTGCCAGCTGTGAGAAGATTAGAAGCATTTCTTCCTGTGATTGTAGGTTGTGCTCTTCTTCAGAGAAGTCTGCACACAGTTAATGCCAAAGGGGATAAGTACTGTATCATAAATGTTATGGGCACTTACAGCTCCTCTGGGAATACTCAACAACTATGCAGGAAATCTATTTGATCAACTAATAAGATTAGATCTTGAACATGCAAAAAGTTCTCCTAAGAATAAATATTGAAGTCTTAAAAAATACATACCAATTTCACACAGTGTATTAACTAACTTAGCAGTGAAGTGCTGATTTTCTCTTGTGAACCTGTGTTTTTTGGAAGTTTAGAAATAATGGCTACAGTGATAGCAGTTAAATATTCATGTTCAATTCAAACAGATCTGTGTTTACTTTGTTAAATCTCTTGTGACTTCTCAGCTATTTTTCTTCTATGCTTCCACAAATTACATACATCAGGTGACTTACCTTTCATGGAAGACCTCATGTTTGGGAATATCTATCGTGCTGGGCTCTTTCTGACACACTTCTCTAGACTTTACTGTGTAAATTTAGTAGTTTCAACTTGTGCCTTAAAGTATAGGACACAGTATCACTATCTAGATATTATATCCAGTGAGAGATGTAATTTCATATACTAATAGCATCAGTAATCTTTCCCTTGAAAGTCATGGAGCTTTTTCTACTGGTCATTCAACTAGAGCAACTCACCAAATCTCTTTTGGTAGTATCACATCATGAATATAAAATACCTCCAGAAATTAATAATTCTTCCATTCTGTTTATTTCAAACTTTCCTTCTGATTGCTCCTTACTTTCATTATTCAGAATATGTTCTTGGCATAAAATTCTCTCTTCTGGTCTCTGTTTTTCCCTTAGGAAATAGCTTTTCCCTAAGGTATGGCTGGACACTTTTCTGTGTCTATTTTGTGTTTCACTTGGGAACAATAAACCCTTTGAGGTGAAACCATGTAGAGCATCAGCAGACTGGAAGGTAACAGAACTGCGTATACATGTGTAAGAGCCTCCTTACTAATGAACTCTTTCTCAGGAAAACAATTATTTGACTGTGAAGTTCATATGGATTTTCAGGCTCTAAGTGACAGAAGCAAGAAAAATAACCAAAGAAATTAGTCCTATGGTTCCGTTTCCTCCCAGTTTTATTTTCCCATTTAACACCACCTATTCTGAACATACATGATCCTTGTATTTCCTGTCTGTTTTGTCCAAAGGAGAGTGGAAACTATGAGCTAGTTCTCTGAGAGTCAGTGGCAGCTCCACACCGAATGCTCTCACACTGAAACTTCCAGGTGTCACACCTCCACCCTGAGTTGGATGCCTGCACCTCAGAGCTCAAAGACCCAGAGCACTCTGGAAGCAGGAAACCAATAATGTCAACAAAAAAAAAAAAAACAAAAAACAAGAGCATGGTGACTAAGCTCTCTGAATAACCTGAATGATTGCTGTCAGGATACAACGAGACTCATTTTCTCTTGTTATTTACTACTTTGAATGAACATTTGGGCTCACATATTTCAATGAGGGGGATAGGCAGAAGCTCAGTTCTAACCAATAGATCATTGGTTAGTTGGAGGACAGAAAAAGAGCCATAATTCCTCTTGTTGAAGCTGCTTTACTTCACTGGGAATAATTAAATATTCATTAGGCAAAAGAGAGAGCGTTACCTTATTGCTTAGCATTCCTGCCAAGAGAGAAGAGGCCTTTGTGCCTGAGTTGATGAAATTTTAAGTATCCCATATTAACTAATCATGAGAGCAGGGTCTGGAATCTGGGCCTCTCTTTACTAAGGTGAGAGAGCACACCAATGAGCTATCTTATCACACCAGATTTCGTATTTCTTGTCCTTCTCTGCTTTAACAAATATTTTGCTAATCTGTGCACAGTGAAAACATGTAGAAAGAATGGATGTTGAATGCCTTAACTCAGGAAACCAGACAGATCTGAAATTCAGACATGATTTTGGAAGGTGTGAAATGCCTATTCAAAAGGGAGAGGAATGAACAAAAGGAGTTGTGTCTTCCCTGTCTTAGCTGAATTCTTTAGCTGATGAGTAAAAGGGCACAGTCAGTGTTGAGAGCCCTCCAGCCATGTTTCTTGTATGGCCCAATCCATCATTTCTGTATTTAGTGTGTCATCTGAACTGGATTTTGGATGCAAGTTAAGGGTGGGAATACCTTACTTGAGAAATACAAGGCTCAGACATCAACCTTCCCAATTTTGTTCATTTACCACACAGTAGATGTTGAAAACTAGAGATTTCATAAGCTCCCTGGCAAAGCGGCATCTAAGTGAGGATTCTGGGTGCCTAAATTTGGGACTTCAACAACTAAATATTCTCAGACATCATCTCTGTATATAATATTTGACCATAATTGTCTTGCAGGTACACCTGAGGATTTGCTTTGCTTGACTTCAATATAATTTAGCTTTTAAAGCTAGCCATTTTTATTTGCCAGATTATTTCTGGGATCCAAAGACTAAGTAGCTGTTTTTAATTCAGTATTTAGGCAAAAAGAAATTAAAAAATAGCTTGTGTAAAATGATATATTGTCCTGCTTAACATTTGGAATGTTGAATTCAGTAACAGCCATGTGTTTTAATTTATTGTTATTATTATTCTCACATTCCCTCCTGAGCTTTAGTAACATGTATATTGCCTTCTGTAATGGTCACCAATTGTATGAATTTTGAGTTGGCATGTTATTCTTTAAAATAAGAGATGTTTTGAAATTGAACAGGGTTGAAAGAACTGTGGAAAATCAGTGTATTTGTAGTCTCATCAGAGCTTGTTTCATTGGGCTTTGAAAAAATGGATACCTTATTTTAAGGATTAGTTAGCACACATCTAGTGAGTCTGCACCATAGCTCTGTTTTGATTAGAAATGTATTTGGACAGTGCATAGGACTATCATTTGACTGTCTTTGGTTTTGCACCGATCAGCTCTGTTCTCATACAAAGAACTCATTTTCTGAGAGAGAAAATAGGGCAGTGGTGAAATTCACAGATACAAAATAAGCTGAAATAACCAGTTTTACATTGGAATATAAGGATCTGCTTACATGGTTAAGTGGAACCAAAATAACAAAACAGCTCATATTTTATCCATACAGTTATGGTAGTTCAGGTCTTCATGAATGGTATAATTTTAGGACAATAGTGCTCAACTGTGAAATAAAAAATATTTTAAAAGTAAATTATTTAGAAATAGGGCAACCTCATTCTGAATGAAAGCACTCACAGACAGTCAAAATCCTGCATTTAGACAAGGCCAAATTCCTGTCGTGGATATTTCGCGTTAGCTGTTCATAGGATGTATAACAGCTGTATTGAGTACAATAATCAAAGAAAGTTTCTCCTGAAAGCCTAAAAACAGTCCTTTGCCATTGGACTGTTGGTGTCTACCCTCCAAGGTCCAAAGTGTTGCTCTAGCTGGAATGTCTGATATGTGAAATGAACCTAAAAAGAAAGTTCAGGTAACACTAAAAGTATCCCTTATAGTGAAGTGGGGAGATCCAAGCAGCTCTTTAACAACACAATATAATTTGTTGATAGTATGTGGGGAAAGAGAAAACATATATTTGTGTAATTCTTCATTTCCTTATGAAATAAAAGCTATGCAAGTACCTCTATTTAAAAAACTGTTTGCTGTGCACTTAAAGTTCTCAAATAAATCTTTTCTGCTTTTGAAAGATCTCTTGGATGAATGGATGTGGATGTCAAGATTTTGGTCATTAATCAGAGGGCTCAATTTTTCACTACAGCATCTTTTTATACAAATATTTGAGCTGAATAAGCATTTGAAGTAAAAAGAATTTGAAGCTGACTATTTCCTCTTTCAATTAAGTACATTTCACTTGCATGGTTGCTTGCATTACAAGTGAATCACTAATTTTTAGGGCAATCAAGATCAGACTTTCTCCTTTGAAAACATAATAAATAAAATCCCAAAACATTCCTCTTTAAAATCTCTCTCTTATTTTTGGAAGAAAACCCTTATCCTGTATATGACAAAGCAACAACAGACCGACACAACCTGTCTTCCCCAGTTTTTGCAAACACCTTCTTGCCTAAGCTTGCATCTGCAGACATATCAAATTACACTGTGAGATTCTCAGGAAAGCACACTCTCAACTTTGAGAACGTGCATAACTTTTACTGTCTTCTGCAGAGCTGAAGCATATGTTAATGAGTTTCTTTGCACAGGGATGATTTCCTGAAATAGGACTGAAGTCTGTTATCAGATACTACAGTTTCACAAGTTCTAACTTCCCCACAACCTTCAATATGAAAATGTCGCAAGAGGCACTTGTGGCAATCCACAGGCAGCGCCTTCCCTTCTGCATCAGATATACCCAATAACCCAGAAAGCGAGGAAACTGCAGCTGCAGGAGCTACCTTCTGGAGAGGAAAAGAAGTTGAGTGTTGTAGATAACTATGTATCTGTGTATGACAATATTCCTTGTAGAAATGGTGCAGGTGGTTAACCCAATGCTATTTGCCAAATTCCAGGGTAGTCAATTACAAGCATTACCATGTACTCAAGACTTAGTCAGTATTTGTAAGCTGTGTTTGATTTCAGACATGTTTGCACAATCTTCTTCTACATTCTAGTCTTCCTTGGAGCAATGTGTATTTTCAGTCATTCAGAAAGAAGCACCCTTGTATCAAACTGAGGAATACCTCCCCCCTCCAAATTTATATATACATATATTCTTCCTATTTGCACAGTGTAACTTAAGACCTGGGTCTGTCTGCTGGCTGATAAAGGTTATTACAACTATCAGCTGTAGAGAGAGATTGGGACATACTTTCTTCTCAGTTCAACAGCGTAAGAGAATTGTCAGGGCTACACATCTCATAGTCTCTAGCAGTGGGAAGAACCATGAACACAACGTTCATTACTTCATAAGTAATAGTACTTACATAACTACTGAAAGTCCTGCTTGCTCAAAAGTCTGAGTGACCATTTGACTCTTAGTTTAATGAATAAATACTCTCTTCAATAATTGCAGGTTTACCTGTAGATGTGGAGAAGATGAAGCCCTTGGTCGTAATCAGCATGGGCTGTGAGAGCAGAGATACAATTCATCTTCATGATGTGAGAGGGAGTTTTGGTCTTAAACTACAATTTCACTTGACAAAATATTTTGTCATAGACAAAATCACTACACCGACTCTGGTATAGAAAGGGAGTATGTGAAAATATCACTGGACTTATGAAGTTGCTTCTATCGCAAGCATTCAATAATGTCTTTTCAATTTTCTTTCTTTTCACCAGTGAGTGTCTTCCTTGGTACATTTTAAAACTGTACAAATATGTACAAATAAGCTTTATACACAACATAAACAAGACAAAATATACAAATAAGCTTTAAGTTTTGGTTTCAGGTAACTTTTTGCAAGCTATTGGTATTTGCTAGCTTTAAATTCTCTCTCTCCTCTTTGAGTAAATATTGATGTAGTTTCTCATTCTTAATCTTGATAATGCCATGCTTATTTCCATTTGGAAACTTGAAAGTTGTGGTTCATAGTAACATTTTGTCACATTCAATTAGATTTTCTGATAGCTGGAGAGCATCTCAGAAAAAGACATATTTAAAAGTCCTTCTCACCCCATGATTACATGACACTGTGAGAACTCTGATTTAAAAGAAACAGCAAACAAACCAACAAAATATATCTAAATGTATCTGACATACTCAAGAACTAAGTAGCATTAAGTGCTGCCAGCTAAGAAACTCAAGTGTAAAAGTGATTTGAGACTGCAGGCCCTAAACCACTGGAAGCTGAAAGGCTTTGCAGATGTGATGTGGTCATTCTCTGTTGACGCTGGTGGTCATACTGTTATCACAGCACTGCTCCCACAGATGTCACTGGAGTGATGCTGGCAGAGCCTCTATTGGGAGACATCTGCCTTGCTCTTCTAAACAAAGTTGAAGTGCTATGATGACAGCTGCACAGAAAGTGAAGAAAAAGGGAAGACAATAGAAATCTGAAAGAAATATTGAAGATACAAATGGAAGCAACTATGCTAACCACTGTCAAGATTCAGACCAGCATTTCACAGAAGTTAGAAAGCACAGCTACAAGAGAGTTCATTTTTTTCCTTGCTACAGTGCTGTAAATCTGCAATTACATTAAGTGACTCTATATTCACACCAGCATAAATGAATCAGAATCTGCCTTGGATTCCTGAAGTATTTTTAATTTACCTCTTTTGTCCATTTATGCTGCAATAGCTTCTTCATAGCTGCATGTTATGATCATACAACACACACGTAACTGTTTATGGCAATGCTACAAAAGAAGTTGACCACTGAATGTTACAGCTTGCAGTCAGTTTTCTTCTGTGAATGTCAACAGAAGAGAAGGTGCTTTCAGTGCACTCTGGTCTATTGTTTTTCATTAGAAGGAGAGCAATGATGCATCAATTTTTATCTCTACACAACATTCACCGTCCTGGCAGTTAAAGGAATTATTACAACACAGAGAAACCGGTATTTTTGTTGAGAACACTGTGTATATTTTTTTCTATTGTTCTGTGTATTGAGCCTTACCCCCACTCATGTACAACTTAGTTCCTATGGAAAAGCTGTTGAAAATTGTATGGATTTGTAATGTGCTAAATACTTTGTATTTTTTATAGAGTACATAGATAAACTACATTAGCTCAGAGAAACACAGAGCATTCTTCTCAGCTGTCTAAATCTACCAATTAAGAACAAGCATGACTGGGTTGAAGCACTGCTCAAATACAACAGTTGAATTCTTCACATACTAAATTGGACAACCGTCACCACACATGCTTTTCAGGTGCAAGAGGTTTCACTGTGGACAAAAACATGGTTCTTTTCTGTAAGAGAATTGAGTGCAGGGGCAAGCCAACCTCACTCCATTGCATTTACAGCTCAAGTATTAAAGAATCTGTACATTGGGGCATCCCTGCCTCTGTTTGCTACAGACTGGATGGTGCTGGAAAAGTAGACTTTTGAGGGACACACAACTTGAATCTGCATGACTTAGAACAGATGGAGGATAAGAACAGCCTGCTGTGCAAATGACATTACCTTACCCAAATGTATGTGGCAATATGCCAAATGTGTGGGTGTCCTGGCCTTCAAATGCATGAGGAGAATAAGTGTTACCTTTACAGGCATAATACCTTGCTGTATTTTCATGTAATTTAAGTGTTTGGTTTCCTTCTTTCCTTAGAGTTTGAGGCTTGAGAAGATATGCAATGGTATATGTGCTACAAGGTATAGCAGTAGCACTCCTCCCCAGCATCCAATTATTTTCTAAGATGCTAAAGTGTCTGTGGCTGAATACTTCAGTACAGCAGAACTATTTATTCACAGAATGAACATAGGTGAAAATATGCAAAAGCAGAGGAGAAACAAAGAAGGAAATTGCACAGACATCTCTCTGTGCTAAAGAAAGAATTTAGAGAGAGATTTCCTGCAACAAACATGACTAATAAAGAAATAAAATGGTGAAAGAAAATAGTAAAATTGTCTATAATCATAACCACATTACCAAATTATGCAATAGTCAGAGCTTATGGTTATCCCATTTTGGAGGGAAAACATCTGTTAATGCTTCTTTTTTTCTGTTTCTGAGCATCCATGTCTTCCTACTGAGATCTGGCTTGGATTATTTCCAGGAGCTCCTTTATAGTTTCTGTTCCCTAAACACAATTGTTTTGTTGTGGTCTTCCCCTGTTTTTTGAGGGTAAAGAGGACCATGTCTGTGTTTTCTATCCCAGTTTCTCTCCTCGCAACCAGGATTTCATCCAAATAGCTGGGATAACCAAATTCAGGCCGTAGAAGAACAAGATCCTTTTCCCTAGATATGAACGTTCTTGCTGTTCTCTGGCTGCTCTCTTAATCTTCCGTGTCAGCAAATGTAGTGAGGAGGATGACATTATTTTCTCACTAACTTGCTTTGATGCCCTAAATATGGATTATTCTTTCTTTCCATTGCAAAATTCGTGCACAGCTTCCCACAACGATCATCTCATGTGCACCTACGCCTTCCCCAGGGGCAGAGTCCCTCGGCTGCAGTGCAGACCAGACATCAGTTTGTGTCCACCCTCAGTTCATTTATCACCATGGAACAACAGCAGCAGCAGCAGACAAGGGGAAAAAAAATGTCCACTGTAAAGGTGAGAAGCCTTGGCAGTAGTAACAGAGAAAAGTCAAAGTAAGTAAGAACAACTATACTATAGCAGTATTTGAGCATCAGAAACTAATTTAAGACCTTTGAATGCAATTCCAGAGGTGCTACCACAGGACTGCTCAGATACAGGGTCAGCCTTACACAGGGAAGAAACAAAGGAGTTAACTGGAGAGCAAAATGCTTGTGAGTAACAAGAACTTTTCTGTTTCAAAGGAAAATTCCAGCTTTCCCTTCTGGTTGGCCTGCCATAGCGGATATGCTTTTGGAGTACAGCATGTACAGTGCATAAGCAACTACTGGCATTCATGGTTGGCTTCCAAATCAGCAGTGCTTAAAAATACAAAGTGCAAACTCGGTTCTTTCTTCTATCCTGGGTTTTGTTATTGTTGTTTTTGTTGCTCTTGTTTTTATTTTGAAAAAGTATTTACTCTCTTAAAAAAAAAATAAATCTGATTTTAACTCTGTGGATATATTTCTCGGTTCGATCTAAATGTTCTTCCTTTCCTTCTGATGTCAGTGGCAGACAATTTTCAGTTTCCTGTAAAGAAACAGTCCTACAGCTGACTACAGGAACCAACACTTCTCCTGAAGACAGCAAATAGCATCTCAGAGCCCACCCGGAGCAATGCCAGGAGGTACACTTCCTCTAGCACAAATACAGTAAGCATGCTGACTGTGTACTGGAGGATCTGTGTGAAACACTCTAAAGAATGTAACTAAATGGGGTGACAAGCAAGTATCAGTCTGAGAATTTTAGGTTCATCTTGAGAAATCACCTCTCCTAATCAGCAAAATATTTACGGTTATCCATGCTCACTTCCCAGATCAACTTGTCTTGCTGGAATTAAATGACATTGCTACAGCTATCTTTTATATTATTTCAGTGTCTTCACATGCTGGGGGCAGACAGAGACACTGAAGATAATTAGCAATGGAAACCTTCAGCGTGAATGAAGATGATTGTTACTCAGAGCCAAACAGCAGCTCAGTATGTCCTTGAACAATGTTATCAACATGGCAGTTTTCAAGAATGGACTGGTCAGAACAGCTGTGCAAGTATGAGGAAATTGCTCTCTCCAAAACTGTGAAGAGAAGAAAACTCAGGGACAGGATGGCAGCAGGGAGTAAAGGTCAAGGGATGGACCTTCTTATATTCTAAACTAGCTTCTCTGTGTAGCTATAATGTGTGGCAACATTCACATATACCATGGCTGCAGTTTAGTTAAGATGCACATAACCAAGGGAGGACAGACAAAGTTTGTTTAGCCTTTATGTCTATGTATAAATGTGCCTCCACAAAGAAAAGGTTAAATATTCAGACTGTCTTAGTTACTCAGTAATCTAAAGTATAAGAGAAAAGAAATATACGTATATATTATAAAAAGTGATATATCATGAGAAAAAGTGTGTTTCAAACTATCCAGGTTCTACTTTATGGGCACTTACAAAAGTGTATATGCCCTCCTACTAGCAACAAAGAAAGTTCACGGCCTTGGTTATTTCCTCAAACCTACCTCTATCTCACTTCTTCAGGGCAGCCATCCAATGATGCTGTTCCTCAACTAGTCTTTCTTGCAGAAATGACCTCCTGCTAGTAAGTTGACTACACCACAGAAACCAAACCTGTCCTAGTATTTTCTTTTATGCAATTAAGAAGCAGTTGCTCTCATAGAACTCCTCTGCTTAGTAATAAAACAACAGGAAAAAAAAAAAAACAGGCCTCATTTAAACAGATCGAGGACAAAAATCTAGCTCATTCCAGCCTGGCCTTCATTTGAGGGAGGCTAGTGAACACTTGCTAATGAAAGTCCTCTTACCCTTTTTGGTATCGGAAAATGCATTGCAATAGGAAAAATGTCAGCTAAAGCAATGTTACATATGCTTTTGCTCTTACTTTAGGAAAGAAAAATCACGTTTAAAACTGTTTCTGCTTGTCAGAATTAGCACATGAACTGCCTGAAGAGAAACGTGAATAAAAATACTGTTCCCCTTTTCTGTTCCCACTTGAAACTTTACTGAAACATGGTTTATATATACATATATATGTGCTCTTTCTCACAATAGGGAAGGGCCTAAAATGCCTTCTGTTTAAATATTTAGATAATAGTATATTATTGATTCTGTACTTAGTATTTGCTTGACTCTAGTAAGGTTGCTATTGAAACAAACCAGCTTAATATCTTTTATGTTGTACTGACAATGTGAAAGAACTATGTTTACATAAATAATCTTTGAACCACAAGAAATTTGCAGGATGTTTCGTCAAAGTCTTCATAATGTTTGTTTCAGGTATTGTGAAGACATACGAAAATGCTAAGAAATTCTCAATAAAATGCAAATTCATGAAAAAAAAACACATAGAAAAAAAAGATCAGCAATGTTTTGCACCTCATTTGTAACTGAATTTCATCACTTTCCTTCCATTCCCACCATTCATCAGAAATCCTATGCTGTTGGATCCCAGGGTTTCTCCAGTTTACTAGACTCAACAGCTCTACTCTCCAGAGATTTTCCTGTTTTCTTTAGCATTTCTTCTTTTCCTTCCTGTCCAAAGCCCTTGTTGAAAGCCTTCAACAAATCAAATCCTTGACAGCAACTTCTTTTATCTTCATTTTACAAACCTGTCACCTATGTTTCTGTAGAATGATATTTTAAACTAGCCTAGCAGAGTGATTTATAAGCTTAGAGACTGCTTGATTTGACCTCTTTCACCTTGAAAGGACATGTAAAAGGAAACAGAGATTCATCTTCTGCCATTTCATGGGCTCCCAAGCTTCTTTTCATCGAGAACAGGACATGATCATTTATCCTGAGTGAAATATTGCCAGTTACAAATGCTCTACTATCTCTATAATATATTGTATTTTAACTTACATTTTTCTCACAATCTAGTGATGTTAAATGCACTAACAGGTCCAGTCCCTTCATTTTTTCCTTCATCAGTGGCTTGCCAAAGCATCAATACTTGGTTGTGTCTTCTTGACATTTTACTTTGACACTTACATGGGCAAATAAGCTAAAAACAAGAGAACTTGAATTTTTCTTTCTACTTGTTACCCTAGAAATTATATAGTAGTACAGAGAGGGGTTTAGAATTTTTGAGCAAGCATATCTTTAATAAAGAGTGACATCAGAAGAAACGACAGTCATATGTAACCAGTCGTGTTGAGTTAGTTTCAACGGAATAAATGAGAATTCAGTCTTAGGTGTTAATGTAATCTTACCCATCTAAAGTGTTAAACCATTTAACATGGTTTGTGGTTTTAAGTACAGAGAGCTCAGCCTGCTCAGTCACATGGCAGCTGCACTAGAAATTCATGCCAAAGCTGGAAAGTATATTGATTAGTACTTAAAAAAACAAAACACAAAGCATTTGAAAATTGAAATCAAGTGGTTAAACAGGACTAACTTAATCAAAATGTGTCAGAGTCCCTTTGCAAGGTGCAGGTTATTCATTTAGAATCCATTATGCTTGCCAGAAGTCCTTAGCAACAAGAAAGGCTTAATTCTCTTACTCATCTTTCAGTTCAGGACTGTAGGAGTAAAGATTGATTTCCTGCTTGATAATAAATATAGACATGGAAGGAGAAAAGACAGCGTAGTGGAAAGCGGGGGAAGTGTAGCTGTTGTTGAGCTTTTCAGAATGGAAAACACTTTGGAGAAGCAAGTCACCCTTGGTAACTGCTGAACTGGAGTCCAATTCCCTTGCTGGTATAGGATGTCCTCTGCCTTACCAAATCAGGTCTTCTTCCAGCCATCACTGCTCATTCTGCGGAGGACAGGTATTCTCAACTGAGGTTAAAAGTTGAGTGACAGAAAGCGAGAGCCCAAAATAAAAGATAATAAAGGGAAACAAAGAAACTCGGAGAACATGGAAACGCAAAGCAGGATCTTGATTTTGCCATGTTGTGGGTTTGTTGGGAACAGCTAAGTACACTGTTTGATGGGCTGTGTCTTGTGGAAGCTGCCCAGTGGAGCCAAGAATCAATACATGGCCTTTTCTCATTAAGTCCTTCAGAAATCTCTTCTACTCTATTGGTCTCAATTTTTTTAGCTTTTATAGGTTCGATGGGTGATGTGAGATTGAACAGGCCATCCGTTCTTTATCTCATTCATATAATTTGGTCTACTAATTTCTCATTTCACCCTTTCCTTGTCTGTCATATGTCATCTTCATACTACCCTTGATTGTATAAAGAAGATGTCTTTGAATGAGTGATTGTTGTCTGTATTTCTTCATTCTTCTGTCATCTTTAACTGTTACAGCTAATTGCAGTACTTTATGAACTTCTACCAGTTTCTCAGAGAACACAAAATTACAATAGACATGTAGTCTTTAATTATCACAAATGTATGGAGAAGTCAACAAGTAACAAACTGTTTCATTTCAGCCAGGGATGCTTACTGGAATGTGAAATTCCATTAGAGTGTTTAAATCCCCTACTAAGGCAAAAATGAAACTAAGGATCCTGACCTAGATGCTACAGCCAAAACTCTTTTATATTCCAAGAACAAATTTCAGGATTTCCACTAACCACTATGAAGTTCAAAACAGTCTACCCAGCCCTTTAGGCTGGTGAGTCTTTCTCCATGGTAAACATGCCCAATGTTTCACAACATTCTCTCAGAGATGGCAGTTAGCCACCTGGCAGTCAGCCTTATGAAAGGTTTCTTCTTTTTAATTATAAAAATATCCTAACAAATGCCTCCCTTGTCTATCATACTGCTTCCACGATACAGTTCAATGTGATTTATGAAGGAGTAAATTAACACATTCCTACTATGGTCATTATAGCTATAGTTGATTGGGCAGTATCAAGTGACAGTTTTTTTTACAGTTTAGGTACCAGAAGCGTTCATTTGATCTGATTTACACTGATGACATTCAATGTTGCCACTCTTATAATATAGCAACTTGTCAGTGCCAGCTATTTAATTTTGTAAAGCCGTTACCCACAATTTATTAGCGATGGCATTTCAAGCCTGAAGAGTATTATATTTTGGAGACAGTGAACATCCTTGAAACAAGCTTACATTAATGTCTTATATCTTGCAATTGGACAGACTAGGAACAGTCATGCAGAGAGTGATAGCTGTTCACCTGAGCTTTGCAGTTGCTCCCTTCTTCTACAATCAGCATAATTAAGTACACATATCCCCTTAATATAAAAAAATGGAAAGAGCTAGATTTGGAACTAGATCCAGAACCTCTTGCTTCAATGTATGGTAAATACATAGACCCAGATCAATGCCGGCTGCTCCCTGCATGAATTTTACTGTTGACTTCAGTAGTTGTACAGCTGGTACTCTGTACACTAGGGGGGTGATTGACGAGTTATTCAATTAACTAGTTTAAGCAGCATTAACAATAATCTCAGCAGTACCCAATGGATTTTCTGCTTTAAATATACTGTGCACTTCCCTATTTATAGTAAACAACAGCAGTGGGATTCATCTGTCCAAATATAGATTCTGCATTGTAGGTGTCTGTATCTGAGTTAACTGTCTGGGCTCCCCTTAGAGTTAAGAGATCAGGCTTTCTGAGGGCAAAGCTTCCCTCATCCCATTTCCAACATCTAAAATAGATTAAACAAATCACCTTCATTTAGGAGATAGAGTAGAATAGCCTATTTCTGTCTTCACTATCGAGGGAGTCTTGATAACTGGCAATGGTATAACTGCCTACTGCATAGAGACTACAAGACAGAGAGAAATGTTGTGCCCCAAAGTAACACCAAGAAGCCCAAGACTGTCACACAACCCCTATATTTCTTCAGACAAGCCATTCACCACTTTGTTGCCTTTGAATAGTGTTAGTCTCTATCTCCTACTAGTTTAATCTGGAAGCAGGGCATGTTCTAGAATGGTATTTCAGACCCACCCTTCTCGCTGGCTTTCACTCTTCTCCCCATACTTTCAACTCCATGGTCTCATTTTACTCACCAAGGAGGGAATGAGCTATTGAAATGTAACAGGGCTGCTGTGTAGCTGGTTGAGGAGATCATTGTTGAGCAATGCAACATGCTTTTATCCTTTGTCCCCAGAGGACTGTGCAAACGTTTTGTGAGGCAATCCCATTTACTGCTGATGCCAGTGCCAGGAAATGAACAATCTGTGTTAGCTTTTGACTTTTAAAAACAATGGGCTGGATGCAATGCCCTCTGAAGTTACCAGGAATCTTGTTTTTCCTTTGTTTTCATAGGCTTGGACTCAGGCTCAACACCAGGAGTTTATTTTGCTTTGTTAATACACTTAATAAGAAATAAAGTTAAAAGCAGGTGTAATTGTTGTTACAAGCAGTTGATCTATATGGTGAAAGCAGAAGGTAATTAAAAAAAAAAAGAATCAACAATCAACTTCTCTATTTAAAAATTTTGTGTACTACTAGCAGATGAGTATTTTTATCGTATATGTCATAGTTTAAGGTTTATATAGGAGATTTTTGTGCCTTCACTAAGAAGTCTAGACAAAACAATTTTGTTGTAGATTTCTTGTTAGGCTTCTTAAGAGAAATTTCCAAAATAATATGTGTATTGCCGATGATTGATTTGTGTTGCAGTTCTTCTCTACTTTGACAATCTTTTATGTAACTATTTGATAAGGTTTCTATCACGCATGTTCCTCTTTTCTCCATTTTCCCTCCCCCTATGGGCCTCCCTCTAAGGAGCACACATGACCCACAGTGACAGTGTATGTATGTATAGGGTACAATGCACAATGAGGCTTGTGATCTCACTTAATGTCTGCAGAAACTACCACAGTCCAAAACCAATTACCAACATTTCTGAAACATTAGTTACACTCAAATATGTTTATGTAGTACAGCATTGTTATTATCCTTACTTTAAAGGTGAGAAACTGAATCATAAAAGAAAATTATTGACTTATTCATGATCACATGAACCCAGAAACTGAATCTTTCCTGAGCCCGTGTTCCTTTGTCTAAGACAGAGAATTATATACCCCCATTCCTACCTTATGCACCTCTTCAGCCGTTTAGATGCTCATCATGCTACTGAGGTTGACGGCAAAAATACAAGCATGCAGTTTTACTGTAAATGGCACTACTGACCACTAGGACTTTGTCTGTACCTGCCACAGAACTCACACATACCACCAAACATCTCTGTGGATTATAGGCAAGTGGATGGGAATACATGGCAGTAAGCATTATTTCAAATTGCTGTCTTGTGTATGGAGATATTGATAACATCATTATAATCTAAGTTTTTTCTTAATATCTTTTAACGCCTTTATCATGACCTTGAGGGATGACGGAGTACACTCTCATCTAGTTTGCTGGTGACAGCAAATAGAAGGAATCAGTTGATGTGCTTCAGGGCAGGGCTGGAGGAACAAGCGACCTAGGCAGGCTGGAGGAACAGGTCAAACACAATCTCATGAAATTCAGCCAGGAAAAATGGAAAGTCCTACACCTGAGAAGGAATAACCTTGGCAATTATATGTACTGGGCACAGACTAGCTGGGGGGCAGCTCTGTTGACAAGGACCTAGGAATCCCAGTGGGCAGCCAGCTGGGTATGAGCCAGCAACCTTCCTGGCAGCAAGGATGACCAACCACATTCTGGACTGTTTCAGCAGAAGCACAGCCAGGGACATGATAATTGAAATTTACTCAGTGCTTGTTAGACTGTATCTAAAATAATGCATGAAGTTTTGGACTCTCCAGTACAAGAAAGCCACTGATACTTTGGAGAAAATTCAGTACAGCGTGCTAAAGCACTTGACCTGGAGAAACAGGCTGAGAAGCAGGAGCTTGCTCAGTCTGGAGAAGAGACATCTTTCCAGGGGCCTAAATAGCAGCTTTCCAGTATCTATGTGGAGGTAGCACCAGACTTGTCATGGCAGTGCATAGTTGGAGACAACAGACACAAACTGAAACAAGAATGCTTCAGGGCAGATATAAAGAAAAAGCTTTTCCCAGTGTCAAGCAGAATAAAATAGTTGGCAGAGAGGCTGTGCAGTCTCCATTCTTCAACCTTTTCAAGACCTGATCAGCTAAATTCTTGAGGAATCTGTCCTGAACAGAAGTCAGGATTAGAGTCCTCCAGAGGTTTCCCCAAATTTGAATTATCCTTTGATAACTAAGAAAGAGAGTTGCCAGCTAATGATTTTGTCTGGGAAGCAAAAAAAAAATATTTTCAAGATATAAACTTCAGGAAGGAGTGTAAATGCATACTAAAATCTTACAGCAGCCACATTAAACATTCAGCAAAGAGCAGTTATTTCCCTTGTATAACAGCCTTTGCATTGTTCCTATTTTTAATCCCTTTATTATCACCAATCGCCACTAAAGGAAGGAGTGAGACAGAAGGACTATGGACTGCTGTACTGCTTATGATGGCTTTTGGATGAACTGCAGACTGCGCACAAAATTGCTTATGTTTATGGAGAGACATTCTGGCCTTTGCCTCCCTACAAAAACATGTGCTTTGCTTATGAGAAAACCCCACAAGTCTAAACTGATTAAAGTTGCTATATTCTGCCTAATATTTCATGGCATGAAGTGTATGAGTGTGCATTGTGTGACACACCACAATAAGTCTGAAACACTGGAGGAATATCTGGTTGCCATTGAGTAATCGTGCAAGCACATACCAGCTGTGCAATAAAAGGGATGGCTTGAATATGGATATTTATACATGCTCAGCTATCCAGGCTAGAGGCCTGGAAATCTTGGCCAAATGATTATATTTCTCTTTTTCCTTCTGGACAAAAAAAAACAGAATAATTGACAAAAAGAGAACAGGGCAATGCAGATGTAGAGTAGACCTAGAACAAATGTATGTGGTTGTCTCTTTCCCTGATAGACCTTCAATTTTTAAGACAGGCATTTTTTTGCTACTCATGCTGAAGCATTGTCACTTCTTTCCTGTTAAGGATAAAAGTAAGTCACAGAATTACAGCTTTCATTTTCTGTCCTCTTCACTTCTGTGATGGCAGGGAGAAATAAAGGCCACATTTGCAGGATATGTCAATTTGTAACAAGGTTTCAGTGCTGATTTCCACACTGGTTTGTTTCCAGGTATCTTCTGTGTGAGGGTAACTGTTCCCCAGGGAACAGTCAGGTGGGAATGACCACTGCAGAACAGGATTTCTAGGTCCCAGAAGTAGACACTAAGTCTCAGTGCACCTAGATCCCTCTTGGGCTTTCAGCAGCCTTCTTCCACAATGTCAGCATTTATTCCTAAAAGTAAGGACTGCAGTGATAATGCTGACGAGTGGTTTCCAGCCGTTCTGATTTTTGTTTTTGTTTTTACTCAGGTCTTGTTTACAGTCAAGTTCCGAGAAGATTCTATAATCACTTGTGAACCAGTGTTCTCATCTTGTTCCAGAAGAACCAAGGAAACAAAAGAGTAGTAAAATGTGAAAGTTTTCACTGAGTCCGCTAAAACACTCTGGGCTTGTCTATTCCTGGTTTTTTTGTGCTGATCTAACAAAACCAAATTGGGGTTGCATCAACTTAACTAAATCACAGCAAAAGCTATGTAATCTAATCCGTAATTTTGCTTTATACCTATGTAACTCAAAAATCTTAGCAATAGCTACAAAGGGAGCTCCAGGGCATACAAACTACCCAAGCTCCAGCCCACCACTCTCAGTATCAGTTGAAGGGTAAGAAAGCGTGTGCTTCATGATGCTATACTTCACAGTAAAACAGGGAGAAACAAAGCATTAGATATTCCTAAATTAATGAAAATCATGCCTAGTATGGAGAGCTTTCAGGTCTTTGTCTTCATAAAACTAGCAGTAAAGGCCAAAAGCTCTTTTTTTTTTTTTATGTTGCAAGTCACCTTTAAGAGCAGAGGGAAAGTATCTCCTTGACAAGGTTGTATGAGCCCCTTGAGGCTTTTCCAACACTTCATTTTAGTCATCTGGAACAACTTATTGATACACAATCATCTCTTTCAGAAATTTCCAGAGAAATTAACCCACTACTACTTGCACTGTAAATCCCTAGGGAGCAGTCTGGTCAATGCTTCTGCGTAGACTCCTGACAAGCATGACAGTGCCAGACTCATGGAGAACATCAGATCTTTCTGAATAACCAGCAAAAATAGGTCACTTACTGACATTGCCAGTTGGCAGCTGACAACATCTCTAATGGTAAGCTGGCCATTCCTCCCTCTTCCATTTGCCCATGGGGATCCTGAAAGGGGAACCTGTGGGAACACAGGAGGCATTACATTAGCTGAGGCAGGAGTTTATCTGATTGCAGTAGAAACAGGCTGAAAATTAGTATGATTAACTAAAAATCAACAAGTGATGGCTTCTGTTGCACTGCTGAGTGAATGAGGAGGGGGCTGAGGAGTCTTTCCCTCTTATACACTTAAACACTGATTAATCCTCTTTGTTCTCCCCTGAGAATAAAAGTGGGGCTGGGAATTACAGATTCTTGGACTGACTCCAGGAAGAATATATTCTGCACTTCCTTCCAGTTATGTAGCTGTTGCCTTTTTCACACAGGCCCTAACAGGGCTCCCTGGAGGTACTCTGACCACCTCTTCTCTTTGAAAGCTGATTATTGCTGTGGTTGTGGCATCCTTCCTTAGCTTGCCATTGCCTGCTACCGCTACCACGTTGGCTCAACAAAGCCAGCAGCCTGAGATCACATTGTATGACATTCACTAAAAGCACAGTTGGCCAGGTGGCTGGGCTGTGGATGAATATCCCATTCCTGGCCCGGCTGGAGGGGATATTTCCCACAGCTGCTTGTTGCTGCCCTCTTGCCAAATGCCACCATTTTCTCAAGTCTGCCAGAGGGAATCAGGACAGACCTCTGGGACACTCAAGTGCTCCTGCTGTGCTGCCAACTAAAAACAGCGGCACCAGCTACAATTGTAATGAATTCCTTCACAACAGGCTGTGCCCTCTCTGATAATCAGGCAGTGAGTAAGATAACACACAGTTCTTTCAAGCTGTTTTTTAATGTCCTTTCCCTCTCCCTCTTCCTCTCCTTTTTCTTTTCCTTTCCTTTTTCCTTTCTTTTCCTTTCGTTTCTTCTCTTTATCACTATCAGTTTCATAACTCCTGAGCGGAAAATGTTATTATTTTTACTTCTATTATGTTCAAATCTTTTACAGGGTCACACCTGCGATATCCTCTTAGGTATAATGGAGTTATTAAGGGATAAATCTAGTCAGAACTGGCCTCTCTGCTCACTGTTTGCTTCTAACACGTCTGTTAAGAGACAGAGGTTTGTGCAGCTTACTGACCCAGATGTCTTCTTCTAGTCTTGTTTTTATTATTGTTGTGAGATGTGATATACGCACCAAAGTATCCTTGTTTCCACCAGAATCCTTACATTTTCTCTTTTGCCAAATAATCCTCTCTTCAGTGTATAACACCAGTAAATCTTCAGCAGCTTAAATTACCTGCACATTACAAGTAAAAACACTGTTTGTTCTCTGGTGAACACATGCACCCTCCCCCAGATCTTGGTGCACATATGTGCAAACAGGCACACATGGAGGCCTATGCTGCCCTTCCAGTGGAAAGAAATCATCTCTGTTCAGAGAAATTTTCTGTGTTTACAGAATAGGCATCTTTAGGCTCAGTTATTACAACGCCCCATTATTTCTTTTGTTGCAGAATGGTAGGGTTGGCACAGAGACTTAAGTAAGCCTCATTAAGCAACTCTTGCAGTATGCATAATCATTGTGATGGCAGTTATAGGAGTGTTTATGATATTCTTACATGAATCAATTAAACGTGGGGCTTAAAATGACTCATCAGGATTCTGCAGCATTCACTTCCCATCTGCCTGACCTCCGTTCCCTGCACAGGCATGCTGGATCTTCCCACAATAATCTGAAGTCGGTATATAGCTGACAAGAACTCAGCAGGACTTATATTCATCATGGAGTGAGAGCATGGCTTAGGCTGCAAGGTTTGTTACTCTTCTTTCAAAAACATACTCACAAATCATCTCTGCAAACAGTTCAGGATATCAGCTCTGGAAGCACCAGCATTAGGTATTCAGTGGCACAGCTACTGAAAGGTTATGCGTCTTCACAACTCATTGGCTTTATCTACTCATAGAGAAATATCTCATATGAAGCTTCACTGACATCCAGCCCATCAGTGCTTGTAATATCTCACACAATAACACGCACAAACATCCCTAATTATATAAAGTTGTCATCTCTGGGTGACAGTCACAACTGTGGAGACGGTAGGAGGGGTAGCACTGCCAGCTCATTATGAACATGCAACATCCTTCACCACATTGACCATCAAGGAAAATATCTTTCAGCAGCCTACACAAGTGCTATGGCACATGCTATTTTCACAGCAGTCAGCTGCAGAAGCACTAATTCATTTCCTTCTCCTTCACTATCTGGAACATGAAAAGCAGTGATCCACTGGGAAGAGAAATAAAGCCAGATTCAGCTGAGCAAGGTCAAATCAAAGCACTGTGGGCTATGACTAAGTGCTTGAAAAACCAGCGGAAATGGGTAGCTGACTGCAATTTCACAATACAGCAGGTTCATGGCAGGAAGATCTAAAGAGAAACCATGTTCCCTGAACTACAATGTAATTCAAAGAAAGTTGGGTATCCTAAAATTTCCTAAAGAAAGGGGGACAAATTTTCCAAGAACTTCAGTGAGTTATCCAATTTGCAGTAGTTTTAAGGTACAAAAGACTAAATGTAACACGCTACCAAGATGTGAATCATGGGGACAAGAAAATGCATGAGAAGATTTTATTCCACCATAGCACTGATAACAATTACCCCTTCATTGATAATGTACCTTCCCACATTCATTAAAATCACTTGCCTTCTAAATTATGTAAAGATTTATAAAGAGTAATCTTCCACTAATATAGAAAAAAAAAGCAACTTGAAAATGAAAGGGACTTCAGTGATTCCCATGAACCCTTCGTAATTCTCATAATTTTGAGAGTGCATGAGCACAACATTTTTTATGTTTCCACTTCCTGTTCTGTCACTCTTATTCTCCATCTGTGCAGTAGTAACTCAAAAGATGCTAGAGACCTACCTTCCACTTCAGGAGAAACACAGGTCGCTTAGATTCCACACTGCTAATAGGAAACCTGAAAAATCTTGTTGCTTTTTATGATGATGTAATTGCATTAGTGGAGAAGGAAAGAGCCACTGATGTCATCAATCTGGAATTCAGTAAGGCCTTTGACACTGTCCCCCATATCATCCTTCTCTCCAAATTGGACAGATATGGATTTGTTGGATAGACTGGTGGATGAAGAGCTGGTTACAAGATCATACCCAGAGAGTGGTGGTCAATGACTCAATGTCCAGATGGAGTTCATTGACGAGTGGTGTCCCCCAGGTTTCAGTACTGGGACTACCGCTCTTTAATATCTTCATCAATGACATCGACAATGGGATTGAGTGCACCCTCAGAAAGTTTGCACATAACATCAAGCTGTGTGGTGTGGTCAACACACATGAGGACACCAGAGAGACTTAGACAGACTTGAGCAGTGGGCCCAGGAGAACTTCATGAGGTTCAACAAAGGCAAATGCAAGGTCCAGCACCTGGGTTGTGGCAACCCCTGCTATCAGTACAAGCTGGAGGGATGTAAGGATGGAGCACAGTCCTGCCAAAAAGGACTTGTGGGTACTTGTAGATGGACATGAACCAGCAATGTGCCCTCACAGCCCAGAAAGCCAACCGTATCCTGGGCTGCATTAAAAGAAGCATAGCCAGCAGGGTGAGGGAGGTGATTCTACCCCTCTACTCTGTGCTGCTGAGGCCTCATCTGGAGTACTGTGCCCAGATGTGGAGTCCTCAGTAGAGGAGAGACATAGACCTGTCGGAACGTGTCCAGAGAAGGGCCACAAAAATGATTCAAAGGATGGAACACCTTCCCTATGAGGCTGACAGAGCTGGGGCTCTTCAGCCTGGAGAAGAGAAGGCTCTGGGGAGATCTGATAGTGGACTTTCAGTATCTAAAGGGGGGCTATAATAAGAAGGGGACAGACTCTTTAGTAGGATCCGTTGTGACAGAACAAGGGGAAATGGTTTCAAACTAACAGAAGGGAGATTTAGAGTGGATATAAGGCAAAGGTTTTTACAGTAAGGCTGGTGAGGCACTGGAACAGGCTGCCCAGAGTGGTGGTTGATGCCCAGTCCCTGGAGACATCCAAGGTCAGCCTGGCTGGGACTCTGAGCTACATGATCTAGCAGTAGTTGTCCCTGTTCATTGCAGAGGAGTTGGACTAGATGATCTTTAAAGGGCCCCTCCAACTCAAATGATTCTACAATTCTGCAATTCTAAAAGCCTCAGATTTGTCAACAATATTGTCTAAAAATAAAAAAAATTCAGAAAAATTGTAAAGGGCTTTTCAGTTGCATGAGTTTACTCATCTGTCTGATAACACAGCCCTCACATGCAGTTGCTCCAGCATAAATGAGAGATTAGCAAGGGGGATATGGGAGCTGTTTATACGAGCACCACTACTGGGACAATATATGTGCAACCAGAGACAAATTCTATTTGTTTTACTTATATATGAACTTGTGCTCTGGTACTTAAGAGGCTTCAAACCATACATTGGCCATTTCTTGTCTTTTCTTACCATGAGTATAACACCAGTACTTATTTCAGAGACAGCAACATCAGTTTAGGACAAAGTACACCTTGGACATTGCACACAAACTGTAGGAGAAAGCAAGATGACTTGAATGTCATATACATCTTTCTAGAGTGGTTATTGCATGAGAAAGTTAATAACAATGCAACATATAGGCTGAACATTTCCTGACTCCCTGAGAAAGAAACACTCTGAAAATGTGTACAATATTCTCACTGATATTTGTCGCAGCTATCAACCAAGGAAGAAAGTACCTCCATGCTGTTATCAATACATTGTCTGTATGGCTGTGCAGCAGATTGTTGCTGCTTCCTTATTGCTGCTACTGCAGATTTCATCATCGCTTTCATGTGCATAATTAAAAATGCATTACATTAGAGATGAAAATTAATCATTAAATTTGAATTGCAGCTAGACAACACTTCCAAGTTTACAGTCACACAAAAGTTCATTACAGGTATTTATTTCCCGTATGGTTGAAGCTCTCCTTCAATTAAGCTCTCCTCCATCTATGAACTCTTTCAGAATAACATGGAAAGTAGGCAGGGCCACTCAGAACTGCAGCACTGTGAAGATATTATGAATGACTGTTTTGGCAAACATGAAGCCAACCACTCTTCCCAAAGGAAGCAAAAATTGAAAGCATGCATTTTGCCTGGCCTCCCCATGTACAAGTAACAACTTCCTATGATGATTCACTAAGACTTACATCATCATTTGTTATTTATACTGAAAGCTCTTCAGAGGAAGAATTATCTTTCACTGTATATGTGTACAGCATCTGCCATGGCTACCAGTTCAGAACATAAAACTGCATTAATTCTTTGTCAGTATTCCTTTCCTATAGAGTTTTCCCATGCTTAGATGGGAAAAAAAAGGGATAAGAGGTACATGAATTCCATCAATAGCTCTTGAGAAACCTGTGAAAACACCTCAAATGTTTCTTTCAGCACCCTGGTATTTCCATGCACAGCTGCCTATCAGCAGGTCAGGAACTGCCTAATGATGAAGTAAAGCCCAGCTGAGCACTACTGGTGGGGCTTGCCAAAGACTTTTAGGAATCTGCTAGTGATGAGTGCTCTCACCTTGGAAGTTTGGTCTAATAACAAAAATGTCTCTTTCCTCTTCCCAGGGAAAACATTCCCCATGTAACTCAAGACCTGAAAACAAACCTGTCTGGCCAGTCCATTCTTTTAACCGAGAAAAAAAACCCACAAATGTAACCGTCCTAGAGAACTGTACAAATCAGGCTGTTTCTAGCTGAGCTCACATAGGTCTAAGTGAATGCTTCCAAAACGCACTACAGCAGTTTGATGTTTCAGCTGACAGTACAGAAACTCTAGCAGACACTTTTTACTCCTCACCAAGCAGAGTATAAACACAGCATTCTTCCTGGCCTCCATTACAAGAAAAGAAGTCAGCAATGGTTGATGAAAAAATTCCTAGGAACTCAGCTGGACCTAAACTTTCAGAATTCTACAAGCCTCTGAAGGGTCCTTCAAAACTGATTACAGCTACAGAAATAAGTGCTCAGGGAGCAAAATGCTGCAGTTCTGTGTAGCAGAAGGACAGGCTTAGAACAGCAGTGAAGTGGAGCAGTGTGGACCTACTGCATCATTAACACTAACACACGTGTTTTGCTGATCAGTCAGTCCCACAGAACACAGAGATCAAGTGGATCATTAATTCTTCACAGTAGAGTTAGAGGTCACCTGCATTTCAAAGTGCCACTTTAGTGAGATGTCTAAGAAAAGAATAGCAAATTAAATAGCGTATTATTAGTGGGTGCACTCCACATTAGACTCATCAATGCAGCATTTTCCCATCATTTTGTACTGTATGTAGACAAGTCATGCAAACATAAATACTTAGGTAGGGAGATATTGTAGATAAAATATAACTTACTAGCACTATACTAAGGGAATAATATCATACAATAATTACAGCATAATATATATCAGCACTGCAACAGAAATTTGCAACTGCGGAAAATGTTCTGATTCCACACATTTATGGCATCTCTATACTGTGAAGTAGACCATGCCACACTCTACCATTTTATACATTCCCATTCCTTCTATTAAGATAGTGTTAGACAGTTCTCCCACTACAGCAAGTTGCGTAAACCAGTTCTAATGCCCTATGGGATTCACGACAAAGACACTTACATGGTACCAAAGGGAATCAGAATTGCTCTGTTCATCTTAATAAAGTTTTAACTTGCCTAAGTATGTCCATTTTAGTGTTTAATTTCCTGAAAAGTTTATCTATCATAAAACAAAGCAGAAGAGATCAGATAAAATGCAGTATTTTGCAAGCTGCTAAATAATGTAAAATATGTGCAAAAACCACAACTAAGAAAGGCACAATTAATAAAAGAAAACATGCCATCCCCAGAGCATATTGGTGTCTTCTTTCTTTTTAGGACAGACTTATACATTTAGATTCCAGTGCATTTTGTGCCAGAGAGCCTGAGTCCCTTAGGACAGGAAGATGTGTAATGATTCTTATCTTCGTACAAGGTTTTCTTCTGCTTTCCAGTTTCAAATGGATAAGTTTCTATAAGGTGTTCAGTGCTTCACTCTCTTCTACAATTATCCCCTTACACGAGTGGGATCTAGTTTGCCTCTAATCAATGACCATCTGTTGGTTTTTAGATTACAATTTCCTTTAAACACAGAAAGAGAGAAAGAGAATGCATCATTTGGAACGAAGGGTTAGAGAGCTAAGGGAAGGTCTGTGATGGTAGCTGGTAAGTGATCTTCTTTTCTTTATCTTGAACCACATGTTTCTATATCTTATTTCCCCCCCGAGTCCCACTGAGGAATGACAGTGAGAGAGCAACTGGGTTGGTGTCTGGCAGCTAGCCAAAGTCAACCACTGCAATGAATGAGAAATTTACAATCCTTGAAGATATGACATAAAGAAAGAAAGAAAGGTGGAAAACACAGAGATGGACAATAAACAATGAAATATGAAATGAAATATGGCCTTCTTTCTGCCCATGTTACACAAGGATCTTGTCCCTACACACCAGTCTTTTCATTATCCTGTACAATAGAATTTCTTTCATGAATAAAGCATCCACGAAGCCTTTCCAAGGGTTAATTTCTACCAACTTTACCTATGTTGAGTATTCCCATTTAGTACTAGTCATAAAGCTGGCAGAATCTAGCCTTGTTCTAAAAACGACTACTTCCAGGAGTTGGCCATTAAGATTAGTAGTAACAGAATGTACAGGTAAAGTTAAGATTCATGGTAGAACAAAATGCATTTATGACAGAAGATAGAATATGGCATATAATTAATGCCAAACATCAATTTTTTGAGCAATTCTCACAACCTACATTCAGATTAGGTATAGCCAAAGACTATCCAAAAAATGGCAGATCATTTTTTTACAAAAATCAAAGCAAATACTTATGTATTTTTATATTTAAACTTGAGGTATGTAACATAGTCTCGTGATCTTTTGCTGGCATGAATGTTCACAAGAAACCAGTTTCAAAGTGTTGAGTCCATTGTAATACTGGGAGTGGAATTTTAAACTCATGAACAACCTGAAATGCTTCCATATTTATGAAACTGTAGAAAGGAAACAATGACATGGGACTTATTTATTCAATCTGTACTCAGATATAAAAAAAAATCCCTGGAGAACTGTTTGCACTCCAGCCACTCAGTCAAAGGCATCTGCACTAATGTTCATCAAATACTATGGAATTAGGGGAATAAGCAGTGAAATCACAGTCTATTTACAAGCAGCCATCAAGCAGAAAGAAAGGCTAAATTTCTTGTCATTATCGGTGAGAAAGAAAGGCTAAATTTCTTGTCATTATTGGTGAACACCAGGAAAACACATCTGGACAGCAAGGCAAAAGTGTACCATGATGCAATTGATCATGGACATTAAAGACAAAAAGATATAGTTAAGAAGAGTAATTAAGAGAAGAAAAAGAATCTGTCAGAGCCCCAGCTTTGACACCGTATCTTGCATCATGTTGGTATGACATTTATAGTAATGACTGAAAGTAAGCATAGCATGACCTTTACTCATCAGCCAAGAGTAGAATAATAAATACCATTAAGGACAGCAGAGTTATAACTCAATTTTGTCTAGATCAAAAGTAAGATACTCATAATATAAAAGGTAAAATAAAAGATCTGAATTTTATTTCTGTTGTTTTCCATCCTTTACTAATATTTTGAAATTGAAACATTGTCACTACGTAATAAGAGTAAGAAATTTTTCTTGGATAAAGCAGAAAGGCAATTCAGTCAGAAATAATTTTGTTTTATACAGCAGACCTTATTTAATTAATTCTCTATGGTTGATTTTATTATCAATGCAAGAATTATAAAATACTGAGTAAATGCAAGGGAATATTAACAATCCTCATCCAGTTTTAGGGTATGTGCTGTCTTTAGTATAAAAACCTCTTTCTCTATGATGTTCTTCTGCTGGTGTCTTGAAGAACCTGCATATTCCAGTGGTACTGCAACCACTGAAAATTTGTATCATTGGCAAAACCAAACACTCTACTATGCACTATGATTTCATTAGAACTGCAACAGTGTAAAACTGGAAAAAAATGGTGAACAAGCTTCTGCAATTTCCTTTGGGAAATTTAAAACAGCTATGCTTATTCCCTGATAGTAATTCTAAGGTAGAGTTCTGAGAATGCATCAGACAAACATACAGTCAAATTATGCTAGAGGACCTCTGGTGTTAATATTATTGTAATTACAGATGATCTCCTTCCAAACTCACAGACACAAGTAGTCTACAGGCCTGAATCTTCATTCATTTTCTCCAGAAATGTTTGCACAGCTTCCCTCAACAGCATGACTGGAGTGCCAAACACAGCCTTTCAAGTGCTCATCATTTCTGATTTATTCTTTAACTCCTAGCATTGCCTCCAAAGGATGCCTTAGGTTAATAAGTGAACTGTGTAACTATACTGAAGGATTCTAAAAGAAATAGCAGGAGACAATTGTCACCATGGTATCAAACTGTACCTTCTTTTTCTTGAAAAGAAACATTAAGTAGATTGTACAGCAGAGGTGGGAGGAGTAGAGTTACCAACAGTAACAATTCATTATCTAACATCTTGAACTGAAATAAAGGAAATTTTTTGAGAATGAAAGACTTAAAGAGACATCTTAAAACCTGTCTCCACTTGATTCACATGTTGTCCACAACATCTTAAACGCATCTACTGAAAAGAGAAGAATTGAACAGCTAGTATAAGTTATTCAGGTCTGACCGGCAGTTAAAAGTTAGGAACCTGGTTTGTGCAGTCGTATATTTCCCCTGTCCTCAGTCTCTGGGCTTTCTTTTGGGACTTAAATGAATTTACCTCAAAGGGTGTTAGCTCTAAAAAGGTATACTTTTAAAGAACATCCTCATTTGGTCAGGGAGTCTAACTTCTGCCTTTGATCTCTTGTTGAAAGGGCTTTGAACAACTGAACTTCTCAGCCTAATGTGGAACACTTGATAACTTGATCAGAAGAAATACTAAAACTGTGAAGGGAACATCTAATATTGCATTATTAACAAGTGCTACTAAAAGCAAGTCTCATAACAGCAAAAATTAACTAGCTATAAGTTATTTAAAAGTTGAAGGTGCATTTAGATTCATATACACTGATTATTGTGTCTTTACCATACAGAGAAAATCATCCTGTATGACAATGGTCAGTATCATATGAACATAAAAGAAGGTATTTTAGGTTTTACTGGTGTTGTGTATTGCTGGGGTATGTCAGGCAGCAATCCTATAAAGTGAGTAAGGTAGGGAGGGATTACTGCAGAATTAAGTCCAAAAATGAAGTGGAAAAATTACAAGAACAGTCAAAAGTGGATAATTCAGTAATATTATCTATTTAGCATATTCAGTCTTGCAGAACATATAGATCAGATGCAGATAGGCTGCAAGCTTCAATGATGCAGTGTTTTTTAGCCATGAACTCATGAACTGAGAGCATTCTGGTATATGATCATAGAATCATAGGATTGTACATAGGTCACTCTGCAGGTAATGGCTCCTAGTAATTTCCATGGAAACTACAACAGATACAGAGTACAAAACACTATTTGAAGAGCAAATTCTCAGCTACAAAAACATAGTCACCACCGTTTGCTATGAATTTTCACCAGTGATGGAAGAGAACCTGCATGCCATGCTCATAAACGTCTGCATGGCCATTCAAAATGTGGTTTGTCTTTCACAGTATTGTTGCCACTGCTGAAACACACCATCCACCACCACACTGTACTAACATCCATTGTTTGGTCACCAGAAACATTCAGCAAGTGTCAATGTATGACAATGGATGCAATTTTTCTGCGTGGAGAAATTCAATGACATACTTTGGCTTGGTGGTAGGTAGACGGTTGGACTGGATGATTTTGGAGGTCTTTTCCAACCTTGGTGATTCTTTGATTTCATGAGTCTATGATTCATACACACTTCCATGTCAGATGCCATTTTGTCAGTCTGCCCCTCTGCTGCCATTTGTCATACAGCAACAAAATGTAATGGAATATTGGTGGGAAGGTTCAACCTCTACTGCCATACCACCAACATTTACCTCAGACGTCACTGGCCAAGATAATGAAATAAGAGGCATTACTTTCAGAGCAGCCCTCATAGAATGTCTGAGGTTGGAAGAGACCTTAAAGTTCATACAGTTCCAAACCCCTGCCATGGGAAGGGTTTGCCACCCACAGGATCAGGCGGCCCAGGGCCCCATCCAACCTGGCCTTGAATGGCTCTACGGATGAAGCATCCATAATTTCTTTGGGCAACCTGTTCCAGTGCCTCACTGCCTTCTGAATAAAGAATTTCTTCCTAATATCTAACCTAAATTGCTCCTCTTTTAATTTAAAGCCATTCCTCTTTGTCCTATCACTATCAGACTGTATAAAAAGTCACTCTGTCTCCTATTTATAAGATTCCCTCAAGTACTAGTAGGCTGCAATGAGGTCTCCTCAGAGCTTCTCTTCTCCAGTCCGAACAGGCCCAGCTTCCTCAGCCTTTCTTTATAAGAGAGGTGCTTCAGCCCTCTGATGATCTTGGTGGCCACTCCAATAACTCCATGTCTTTCTTGTGCTGGAGGCCCAAAATTGGACACAGTACTCCAGATGGGGCCTCACAAGGTCTGAGTAGAGGGACAATCACATCCTTCACCCTGCTGGAAATCCATCTTTTGATGCAGCTCAGAGCTACAAGAGCACATGGTTGACTCATGTCCAGCTTTTCGTCCAATAAGACCTCCAATTCCTTCTCTATGGGGCTACTCTCAATGAATTCTCCTCCCAGTCCGTACACATATCAGGGATTGCTCCAACACAAGAGCAACACCCTGCATTTGGGCTTGTTGAATAGCATTCAGTTCACATGGATCCACTTTTCAAGCTTGTCCTTACCTTCTATTGCATCATCTGCAACACTAAGCTTGGTGTCATTGGGAAACCTGCTGAGAGTGCACTTGATGTCATTGTCTATGTCATCGATAAAGATGTTGAAGAGCACCAGTCCCAAGACTGACCCCTGGGGGATACCACTTGTGACCAGCCTCCACCTGGACATAGAAACGTTGAACACAACCCTCTGGCTACAACCATCCAACCAGTAATAATACTTGGAACTGATTTTGTTTTGTGACTTCTCACATGACTATTTCTTGTGGCTTGATAAAATAAGTAGAGACTTTATAAATAGGGAACACTGAGGCAAAACATTGCAAAGTATTTACAACAATGGAGAGAGGAGCATCTCTCAGAATGAGAAAATAAAAAGAGTTCTCTCCTGAAAGAATTTATAGTCGACATTGATTTCCTCATTATCAAATTTGCTGCTGAAGAAGTAAATAATTGTGGGGAAAAGTGATTTCAAAAAGGAAAAATTCAGACCTTCAAAATTTCTGATTTTTATTTTCAATTATGATTAGGACAGAATTCCAAACCAGCTTTGAGTGACCAGAGATGATAAACTCAGTTCAGTCAAAATTGTTTTTTAATGCTCCACCTCTGGTCAGCAACAGGTGATAGGAACAAATTTATCTCAATACTATCCTTTAGGACAAGGTGAGGTTGATCTTTGAGGTACCTGTCTATGTAGGGAGCTTATATGAGCAGGTCAGGCTAGGTGCCCAGCTTTTCAACTGCTAAAAGTGGAGAAAACTGTCTCATGCTAAGAATGCTCCAACAGTTCTGTTAGACAAAATCACCTTCCATTCAGCCACTCACAGACTGTTTGGAGTGCTAAAAGATAATCTTTATGCTTTAAAAAGAAAAGTCATGTTGCTTTGATGATCTGTAAATGGCAATTTAAAGATGTGATGCATGGTATAATCATTGTCTTTTAGGTTTTTCCCTCCTCATTAACGTATTTTTAATCAAACTAGTTTACAAACATTCGAGATGGATATGAAATAGCCAAAATCAAACTAGATGTTCTTAAATGGCAATGTCTCACCTTGGCAACTCTATCTTTCTAATACTACTATCTTTAATTTTGGGGTCAGACCTATATATGCACAAGACTGTATAATAAGGCTTTCTCTGCTTCAGTGTTCTGGAAGAGCAGCTGATGTATGTATTTCATGTATAATTTCCACAAATGGTTGATTTTAACCATGGTTCTGTTGTTTTCATAACAATTAAAAATAACCTTTGTTAGTGCTAAAAGGACGGTTTTGAAATTTCCTTCAGTTCTCACTAGGTGTAATATTTAGCACTTAAAGTGTCTGAATGTTAGTGCAGCTTAATAGCTGTCTTCACGGGCTTCTTATTTCAATGGATCTTTACATCATGAAAAGATGGTAAAGCTTCCGCATTTGCCAAGTGGTGTTTCAAGTGAACTGAATGACATTTCAAAGCAAGGGACTGGATCTCCTACAGAGGAGCCATTTGCTTTTAGTGCAGTTAATTGCAGTGTTTTCCTTTGAGTTTACAGCAAATGAGGCCTGTATTACTGAACTCATATTGGACTTTTTACTTCAGCAGATAAGTTGTCATATGACTTCAAGATCTGACTTTAGTCCTCAGCCAGTGGAAATATAGTTCCGCAAGAAGCAAAGATCTCCCTCTAACTAGTCTCAAGTTAAAAATTAGCTCCCTGACCAGATCACCCAGACAACTGCACAGAAGAGTAATGGAAGTAGCTGGTGTACTAAAGTTTTATCAAAAAGTTTTATTAACAACCTATTACATTACTCTACAACAGAACTATCCAACTGATTGGGACACAGTGAGCAAGCATCTGGAATGTGTCCTGTTTAAAAATATTCATGAGGAAAGAATGTGTCTCCAATCCAAACAATTCTACAGACAAAATTTATTGCCAGTACCCAGAAAAAGCACAGATTCAGTAAATGCTGCTTAAATTTTAGTAAGGTCTCAGGGATTTGATGTCTCCAGTATTTCTCAGTATTATTTTGTTGCTTGTTGAAGCAGGTACATAGTACTTCTTCGGAATTCCTGACTACACAGTGTTGGCACTAGCACCCTGGACATTAGAAAAACCATGCAGAGGATCCTGTAATGGGGCATGGAATTGGGCCCCAATAATATAAAAGAATAGCTATTTGGTGGACCCAAGAGAAAGAGTCTTCCTGATGAGCAGCCAAATGCCTAGTCTGCAAGATGACAGACATTCATTGTCCCCAAATTCAAACTTTCACTTCAGATAGTGCATCTCTCTCCAAACATCCTATTTTTATCCCATGTGGAATTACATCAAACTTTGCAACTCTGAAGTTGCTGAAGCATCTAGTCTTGTAAGTTCATCAATGCTGGTCAAGGTTCCTAGGCGTATAAACAAGATCCTGTATTATAAGATTATCCCTTCTTCATTTCAACCCTTAATATATTTCTCCTTTTTCTAGATACAATCACTTTGTCTTCTAGGCATTTATTGTGAATCCAAGGCAACTACACCAATTTTCTAAAATAGCCAAGAACCTCTCATCTATTCAAGTGCGTCTGCCAGTTATATGACATTATTTGCACAAGCCAGGAAGCTTAACTCTCTATCAGAAAGCCTTAAACAACAACAAAAAGAGTTTTATGAGCCAGATCCAGCCTGTCAGAACAATTTTAATCTATCAGTTTGTTGCCTCCTACCAATTATCTTTGGTCCTTCAGACACAGTTTGTGACTGAGATAAAGGTTAGATATTGTGGGTGTGTTACTTTCTAACATCTTCTTTCAGATGTTGATTGTTCTTCTGAAACTGAAGTGACTAGAACATATTTGCAGCAAAAGCTTTTTCACATCATATGATTTGTATGACCAGTGAGAAAGGCATGAAAGGATGTTGGGGAAAATGGTTAGGGACTATTTGTAGCTCCAGTCTAGGTTCCCTTAGGGACTGGACCCACAAGGACATCTCACTTCTGATCACCTCACAGACACACTTAACAGATGCATGACAGAAGGGGCTTTGAAGTATGCAATCCTGAGATGAAATAAAGCATTTTCCAGTGGCATAGTTGAACAACATTGATCAACCAATGTTAAATGCTGAACTTCATCATGGCTGGTTCAAGAGTGATGAAGAATAGCAGCTCTGTGGCTTTTTCTGTCCCATGATCCTTTGAAATGAATCAATTGCTCAGTTGCCTATCAGTACTTACGAGACTGCAAGATGCTTTAAACACACAAACTTTTTGTATTGTTTTCACCTCATCTACAACCTTGATTAGTCTGATTTAGTCAATTTTCATAATGGTGCCTCTTGAGATGATTTAAATGTTATTATAAAATCAATGAAAAGAATGATTTTTTTTTAAAGGAAGCCTTAAATTAAAAAAAAAACAACTTTTTTTTTTTCATTTCCACTTTAGAAAATGAATTTTGAATCATTATAATTTTGGCCAGCCCATGCTGCACTGTTTTTCACCTCTTCTTTCTTTTTAAAAGTGACCTTGCTCCGTTCACAAATGCTACTAAAAGGTATTTTTCCAGAGCTGGCATTAAATTCTATCTACTTAATTATTTGGATTGGCATGACATTCTCTCCTCATGAATACATTTTAAATACAATGAATTCCAGATGTGTTTTCCACTTGCTTCTGTCACCTTAACATTATGCATTCCTGTAGCTTTTGCATTTATAGTTGCCTCTATATTTGTTCTGCTTTTTCTATTGATGAAGATTCTGTGCTGAGATTCAGTGTCCAGAGAGACAAACAATCTTGCTCTGCAAGTTGTCCTGTCCCTACAGCACACTCGAAATGCATGCATCATCAACTACAGGGAATACACAATTTGAAAACAACCTGCTCAATAGGCAGCACCTCTTACAAGATTCATCAGTGCATTGTTAAACATTGTAGCACCAGTAGTACTGGCTCAGTTTCTTTTCGCTTACTATTCAACTGCCAAGTAAATTGGTTTTTTGTTGTTGCTCCTTTTTTTTTTCTAGCTTGTTTGAGGTATACTCTAGTTGATGAGTTTCTCCACAAATCTTCGCTTGTGCTGTCTTTGTGATGTCTTAACTGCTTTGATCATGCTCTTTGCCAGCAGATTTGGCCTGTTTATGCTTTTCTTGTAACGTTCTATTTTGTTGCTTGTCCAGCTTGTCTTTGTTTGTTTATTACTTCCAATAACTTCCTCTAAATTATTTGGCATCACTTTCTCAAATACATACAAGCTATGTATTCCCATACAAGCTGTAGTGAGATTTCTTCATCATCCCAAAGTAATGGCCTGAAATGCACTCTCAGCTTTAACTCGCATGTCTCCTTTCCAAGATATCTTTGCACTTATAAAGGATCAAAGGGACAGGAAAACCTAATCATCTTCCTTGGCTTTATCTCACAATTTCCCATAGTGTAACATAAGGCCAGTCAGCCTCACTTCCATCCCTGGGAAGGTGATGGAACAGCTTATTCTGGATGCCATCTCCTAGGAAGTGGAAGAGAAGAAGGTTATCAGGAGTAGTTGACATGTATTCACCACGGAAATCATGCTTGCCCAATTTGGTAGCCTTCTATGATGTCATCACCAGCTGGGTAGATGAGGGGAGAGCAGTGGATGTTGTCTATCTTGACTTCAGCAAGGCTTTTGACACTGCCTTCCATAACATCATCGTAGGTAGGCTTAGGAAGCGTGGGACAGATGAGTGGACAGCAAAGTGGACTGAGAACTGACTGGCGGAGCTCAGAGGGTCGTCATCAGTGGCACAGAGTCTAGTTGGAGGCCTGTAGCTAGCAGTACAGGGGTCAGTACTGGGTCTGGTCTTGTTTAACATCTTCATCAATAACCTGGATGAAGGAGCAGAACACACCCTCAGCAAGTTTGCTGATGATAAGAAGCTGCAAGGAGTGGCTGACACACCAGAAAGCTGTGCTGCCACTCAACAAGACCTGTTCAGGGTGGAAAGTTGGCTTTCATAACTTAGTTATTAATTTACTTCTTATTTTTGAATTAATCCTTCACATTCATACAATCAATCAGATTCTTGAATTTCGTCTGGAATGTGGCTTCATGGATTCTTTGTCTCTTTTTCTGCTTTGGTTAGTGTTTACAAAAGTACAACATATCTATGCACAGTTCAGTGTATCAGTAGTAAACACTATGCCAGTCACCCTAAATAACAGTTTCCAGTGGCTCACTGAGGAAATTGCATTGTTGTCTATCCTATAGCTATACGCTTTTCTTTTTTTGTTCCAAATTTCATCTTGCAAAGATAATTCTGTTTCCACTCTGATTCACACCAGAGCAAATCAGGAAATGTCAAAATCTCACAAGAGAAAAGAAACAGAGGGCTTTGACCAGATCTAGTAAGTCACTGACATAGACACATTGCCTATGTCCAGACTAAGAAGAAGTGTGTCAGAACACGTGTTGTAGTTTTGATCTCCCTGTTTTCTGTAGAGGAGACTAAGTTAGTCATATTCTCTTCCTATTGCCATTGGGAAATCAAGAGTTTGAAGGGCTGGTTTCTGAATAGGCATGTTAAATTTAAGAGTGAGAATGGGGTGCAACAAATGCATGTATCTGGATTTGAAATTTATTATGTACTCCAGCTCAGATTTTTCTGGAAAAAAAAAGGGGTGGTGGTGGCAGGGGGGAAGTGGATAGAGCATTTCTGTCATCCTCAGAATGTGTGAAGACTCCTCTATTGTTTTTTTATGTATTTCTCAGTGTTCCCATGAAGGCATTGGCAACTTTGAGCTGTTTATGCATGGTGCCACCAACATAGTGGAGCACTTTGAGGAATATGATACTGAGTGGTGTGAAGGAAGAATGACAGCAAGGGGTATTTGAAGAGCTATGAAATACTTAAACAGCAGAGAGTAGGGAGTTATATATGAATCTGCAGAAGTTTGTATTGAGTCTTAGGATTTGATTCTCCTCTCACCTCAGTGAAAGTGTTAAGAAACCACTAAGGAGCTAACAGTGTATAAACAGAGTGAGATGAAAAACCAAGCAGGAGATATTTTCTAGTTCATAGATTCTGATAATCAAATCCACAGTATTACAGCATGACAAGTCCATTCAGTTCATCAGATCAGCATGAATGAAACAGAGAACCAAATCTAGTAGTAAGCAATCACCCTAAAAACCTTTGAGACCAAACTACATTCTCACTGAGGACAGTGAAAATCAAACAGAATTGAATGGATTTCAGAGCAGAACTTGGCTATAAGTAGTAGACACAATAAATAAGAGATAGCGAGTCATTCTTGTATCCCAAATGCCATTCCCCATGTGGAGAAACAGCACATGAGCCAGAGCTGCTCTTGCTGAAAAACAACATGGTAGCTCCAGGTACTGAAATATAACAACAGTTTCTCTCAATCTGATGTGTTCAGCAGTATTAATAAGAAGAGAAAATGAAGTTGCCTTCTGTCAGGACTGATCAAAACCTTTTCATTTAAATCCATATAAAGCAAATGAAAAGTCTCTTTTTTTCAAAAATCAGAGTGTGCTTACCCACCAATGTTCTTCAAAAGTGAAGCTATTTCATGTCATTTGCATTACACATTTGCATACTACAATGTTTGTATATTGAGCCAAAGATGATGGAGGAAGATCTCTTTAAATAAACTTGCCACAGAATCCAAGACAAAGTACCTAGGCCAAAGATATGAGGACTCTGTTGCTGCTGGTTTTGTTAGAAAATTGGTAGGCTAAGAAATGATGCCTAAAGGAATGCTCCCACTGTGTCTGAAAGGAAGTCAAGAGTAAACCTAACAAAATGTTATTGCTGCTGGAGTTTGTTAACAAGTAGATTGCCCTAGAGAATACTCAATTTTTCAAGTCTGTAATAACTGGTCAATATTATGCACAGTTTATCTTCAAGATAGTCCTGAAAGAATTTTTTTGGAGAAGAGTGGGTCCAGCAATCCAAAATATTCAGTATTATTTACTTAGATTGGGAAATAATAATCTAGGAACTTATTCATGGTTACTGATGCCTCTGTATTGCCTATTCTTGTAAATGACTGTTAAAACTAGAGTGCAGTCCAACTGAGACATGTGGCAACCAACATTCCAAAGCTCAGGCTTAGGCTACTTGCCATGTGCAGGGGAAATGCATCTTATAAACAATCATATGAATTGCATTTTTATTGCAGGGCTTGACATGTAATAATATCATTCAACCTCAGGGTAATGGTAGCTGTGTGAGAGAAAAAAGAAGGCTAGTTATGATCTACTGTGCTGGAGAGTAACATCAACTGTGTTTCTGCACTTAGCTGGTATATGCTCCATCATGAACATACCCACTTACGAAGAGTGAGAGCAAGCTGCAGTCTGATTTTGTTCATAAGGTACACTTGGGATGACCACAGTGGTGAGCAAATTAAGAGTGGCACAGGACCACCACGCCCAGGTAGCAGAGGTGTTATTTTGCTCACCTGAGAGCAGACTGGAGAGCAAGAAGCAGTGCCAGGCTAGGAAGAATAGGGCATATGCATGCTGTCTTCAGAGATGAATTCCAGTTACTAGCATTTTGGAAAAGTCCTGGGCTGATTTTATTTATTTATTTTTTTCAGCAGCATCTGTAATATGAAACAAGCCTCTTTACTATTTATTAATTTTATTATGCAACCAACACTTCTGTTTCAGTACATACAAAGGATCTGGAGCAGGTCCAAAGAAGGGCAACAAGGCTGGTGAAGGGCTTGGAGAATATGCCCTACGAGGAGCGACTAAAGGAACTGGGGCTGTTTAGTCTGGGGAAGAGGAGGCTGAGGGGAGACCTCATTGCTCTCTTCAAATACCTGAAAGGTGATTGCAGCGAGAGCGGGGTTGGTCTCTTCTCACTGGTGACAGGTGACAGGACAAGGGGAAATGGCCTCAAGCTGCGCCAGGGGAGGTTTAGGTTGGATATCAGGAAAAACTTCTTTAGAGAAGGGGTTGTTAAGCACTGGAACAGGCTCCCCAGGGAGGTGGTTGTGTCGCCATCCCTGAATGTGTTTAAAAACCATTTGGATGTGGTGCTCGGGGACATGATTTAGTGGTGGGTTGTTAGAGCAATATGGTTAGGTTGCGGCTGGACTTGATGATCTTGAAGGTCTTTTCCAACCTGAGCAATTCTATGATTCTGTGATTCGATTATGTGATCTTCCATAACATATTTTACAACTTCCACTTGAAGTCTCTCTCACTGCACTTTTCTGTCAAACAACAATTTGTCTTCAGACTTAGAGTGGAAGTATTATGTAATATAACTACACAAGGAAAAAATAGCTTCCATTCTTTTTTTCAGGCAACCCTCCTGTGATGTCTGTACAAACCACAGATTGAAAGCAGGCTCTGAATTCAGGCTGTTCTCTTTTAAGTACCACATGTAGGTGAAATTATTACAACTTAATCAATTTATCATGACAGCTAAGGGACTAGAAAAAAATATTTTTCTCTGGCCTTGCTGTCTGAATATATACGTAACAACAGAATCTGAGAGCGCTGGGGGATGATTTGTTTTATTTAGAAGCAATGCCCAGAGTAGTCTCAGCTAATACACTCAGACTGGAGACTCCTACTATTAGAATGATACATTTGTGCAAGCAAAGTAAATTTTTAAAAAGAATTTTGCCTGATAGTTTTCACAAAATCAACTTAATCTAATTTCACAAGTATGAACAATTCTGAAAGACTGATCCTCAGAGATTATGTTTCACTATAAATAATTGTCCTGAACTTTTTTTGCCTTCTATGACCTCAGCAATGAATACAATGACAGTGAGAATTCTTCCATGACAGTTTTACATTTTAGTGTTCATAAGGCAGATCTTTGTAATTAATCATATGAAAAGCAATGGATCACACAGGCTGCAAATCTAAATTATTTGGCAAAAGTCAGAACAAAGAGTATGTTGATTTCTGTATTGGCCAATAACCAAAATAATTTCATCTGGGGCAAGAAAGGGTGAGAGGAAGTGTAGATCTTTATTTTCCCTAATTTTGGTATTTTTTCCTCTAACTTGGTAATTAAGATCTCTGCTATTCTCAAAACAAAATCAGCGACTGAACTTGATAGCAACACCAAAAGATAACTGCTGCTTCAAGGCAAGGCAATACTCTTAACATCTGTGAGAAGAGTCTCAGCTGGATCGAGAGTCAAGCATTCACTTCTTTCACATATTAATATGTTTAGCTTACAGTAAGAGTTTATGAAGCAGTTATTATGAAAAACTAATTCTGATTTTGACTGGTTTACCTAACAGACAAAGTTTCTATTAGCAAGATAAATGATACTCCTACTGAGATATGACAATAAATTAATAAATTCAGAAAGGATGTATCATTCTTCTTAGTGGATCAGTACAAGCAATTGACTTTGCCTTCCATTTATATTTACAAATTCTAAAAATAAAGTAACAAGGGACATGATAGCATCAAGTGTCTTATAGTTTAGTACCAAAGCCCTTCTTTATTTCCCAGGTATTTGCTATTTTAATCTTAAGCAACGCCATGTTACATGTATGGCCTATGTTCTTAAGGGAGTTTTCTCACCAGGTTTGTGGAGGATGATGGCTAAATGAGAAATACTCAGCTGGATGTTGGGAACTTGAACTTCATGCTTGTTTAGAATAGAAATTTTTGACATCTCATATGCTCTGCCTAGGGTCTAGAATTAAGGTTATGAATATAATTTATTAACGCTTATTTAAAACACTGACAAAGATCTGGAAATTTTAAGCATAGTATTTGTGATGTGTAGAGCACTTAAGACCTTGTTGTATACATTAACTCTGCATTGATAAAAAATCCCCCTCCACCTTATTGAAGTCAACTGGAATTACACAGCTGTAAGTTGTTGCAGAATTTTGGACTGTGAGTATCTAATTATCCTGCCTTATCCTATTTATCTTTAATCTGTTTGTTTGGAGTAGTTAAAAGGCACTACAGGTAGATTCCAAAGCCCTTAAGTGAGAAGTTACATGGATACTTACATGGCTTAAGGCCCAATTACAGTTTTTGTTCAAGCATTTACATTGCATTACTACTAATGTTGTGTTTCAATTCTACAGAGAAAAATAGATGTCTTGGACTTAGCCAATTCCTTGTTGTGTGTGTAGAATCACCCTGACGGTGAAAGGACTACACATCATAAGTAGTTGTGTTGTGAAGTTAGGCAGACAGGCTTGTGCATCAAATCCAGGGGGAGGGAGGAAGTGAACATGGCTACACTCAGTTGTCTTAGTCATGGTGGGAAGGGCACCTGGGAGGGCTGAGAAAAGGTACATCATTAACGGCTCAGGAAAGGGGTGCCATTAGGGACTGAGGAAAGGGGAACCATTAGCATCAGAGGAAAGGTGTGCCATTAGGACCCAAGGTCGGGCTCCTCGGTGACTTTGGAGAACCGACTTATGATTCAGCTGGGCCATGACTGACAACAAACAGAAGACAAATAAGCTCCCTCCCTGTGCAAGTCTCATTCCAGTGTCTAACTCTGTGCCTGGGCAGAGGGAATATTTGGTTTCCTTGGTTTTCTGCTCTTTTGGTCTGCAGCACTTTCAACCCGTGCTCCATCTTGCACAACATTGTTGGTTGAGGTCACTGCAGCACAGTGGCAGGCAACTGCCTAACTTAAGTATTTCACTGTTCTTTCTCACGTTCACCAAGCAGCTATTTGCCTGCCACTTGAGAGAGAAACACATAGATTGCAGGAGGAAAGGGTTTGCAGCAGGTACAGTGAGTCTGCAGACCTGGTAAACAGTAGGGAAAAGCATCTATTTCTTTTCTCTCCCTGTGAAAAACTAATGGAAAGAATATGAAGCCAAAGCCTGCCTGGTTAGACAGCAGACCAGTGTGATGGAGGTGCTAGAAAAGGTGTTTTCTGAATGCTGCTGAAGGATGCTTGCTTTTTTATCCCCAAAAGCGTTACATTTCAGTGGCAAGAGTTCTTTCATTTTATTTCTAAAATATTTAAAAAATTATTTATTAAAGGAAAAGTATGTGAGATATAAGTCCAGTTTATCTAAAAAATTGCTTCAGAGGATGAATAAGAAACAGCTCAGAACAAATACCAAAGTCCAAGCAACAGAGGTAGAAGAAACAAAATAGACAGGAAGGATGACAACAATCCAGTATCCTTCTTGTGGAAAGCGGTACAGAAAGAAGACTGAAAGATGACTGGGGACAAGGATTTTATGAATATTGAAAACAAGATTAATATAATATCCCAGTGCTGTAGATGACAAAAAAAAAAAAAAAAAAAAAAAAGGATACAAGAAGGGGTTCACACATGAGAATGTACAGACTTACTATGAAAAAGAGACTATTTACAGCACAAGCTTAAGGCATTAACATTTTTATTCTGCAAATTGCACACACTAAGTTGCTTTGTTTGCAGTTATGTGGTAAGGTTAGACCTGTGATTGTGGCAAAATCACGGAGGCAGCTGTAATGTGGCCATAGTAACATGGGTAAGCTGCATCTTCAACCTGTAGGAATGTGACCAGTTATGGGTGTGGTGACATGGACACAGAGCAAAGACAGACTTAAAAGATGAAAATTAACCCAGATAACCAACTGTGTTCCAAAAAGGAAACAATAGAGTACCAGAAGGCAAAACAAAGTTCATAATATTCATCAAGCAATGCTGAAGAAAATCAAAATATAACAAAAATGAGCTATTGAAAGTAAAAAGAAAATATAAGGGAGACACAGCTTCTGAAGACTGATAGCTCTGCAAAGCTCTCAGGTCTCCAAAGAGAGCTAGGATCATATTATGCAAAGATAATGCTCAAATTAATTGCTAGTTTAACAGTACTCTGCCGTAGAATTGAGTGCCTGGCAGCAGTCACTATTAGCTACTTATGGAAGACTCAAAGAAAAAGAAGAGGGTAAGTATTTTTAGAGAGATCTTTCCCTTATGACAATCCCCTGCCTTCTGACTGTCATCCGTTCAGGAGTTCTCTGAGACAAACACTGTATTCAGAGCAAAGCTCGAAACACATTCTCTGCCCCATGGATTTGATACTTTTTGAATCCAATGCCACATTTACACTGGGTGTGCTCTCTGGAGTGAGAAGATTTCAACAGTTTACCTTTGCATATGAGGCTGATTTGCAATATAATCTCAAGCAATTAGAAGGTATCAGGAGTTGACTTCTGTTACAGCTCGGTATACTTAAACTACAGTATGATGATGTGAGGTTGTCACAGTATTTCTCCATGGTTGGTGATGATGACAGCCAGAAATTCACTCTTCTCATTAGGGTTGCACAAAAATTCATGATCAAAATTAAAGTCCAGTTTTTCTCAGGAATTCTTTTTTCCATACACAGCAAATGAAGATAATCCCGTCCAGGAAAATTAGATCATTTGAGTAGGATGTACTTTCCAGAGTATCACAACAATGGTTCTGCATCATCAATGGCAAACTGCATCCATGTATCAAAATATATTCATATTTGTAATGGAAAGTTCCATCCAGTTCAATGAACTACTGATAAAGATGGGATGCCATAAAGTAGAGAAGTACTTCAGAATCTTTTGCAAGGAGCAAATGATAGAGAAAGTTGCCTTCAGCTAATAAATAGGGCAATTAGAATCACAGAATCATAGAATCATTAAGGTTGGAAAAGATGTCTAAGTCCAACCATCCACCTATCACCAATATTGACCACTAAATCATGTTCCTTAGTACCACATCTACACTTTTCTTGAACACAACCAGGGACAGTGACTCCATCTCCCTGGACAGCCCATTCCAGCGCCTCACCACTCTTTCAGATAAGTTTTTTGTAATATTCAAACTGAACCTCCCCTGGTGGAACTTGAGGCCATTCCTTCTTATCCTATTGTAAGTCATCCGGGAGAAGAAGCCAACTTCCACCTCGCCACAATCTCCTTTCAGGTATTTGTAGAGGGCAGTAAAATATCCCCTGAGCCTCCTTTTCTCCAGACTGAACAATCCCAGTTCCCACATCTGCTCTTCTTAAGATTTGTGCTCCAGACTCCTCAACAGCTTTGCTGCCCTTCTCTGGACATACTCCAAGGCTTCCACAGTAGGTAAACTCTTTCTCATGGAGTCTCAGCAAAAGTTCCCTTGTTCATCCACACTGGTCTTCCTTCTCTCCAGCCCATCTTATGGCACTCAGGGACAGCCTGGTCCTGTGCATTTAAGACTTCCTTCTTGAAGATCATCCAGCATTCTTGGACCCCTTTGCCCTTCACGACAGACTCCCAGGGGATTCTCCCTTCCAGTGTACCAAATAGTTCAAAGTCCACCCTTTGGAAGTCCAGGGTAGCAGTTCTGCTGTCCCCTCTCCTGACTTCTCCAAGAACAGAGAATTCTACCCAATTGGGTTGCTCTTTCCGAGACAGATGTATTTGCAAGATGAGATTTTGTTTAAAGGAAACCAAGCTCTAATACTTATTAATCTAAGGGAGTATGCCTACAGGCAAGACTACTCTTAAGTACAGATTTAGAATAGTATTTAGTTGTTTAAGAATGCCAGTAAGCATTTGTTATATTCTGCAGAAGAGCTTTACGTACCTGGGAGGACAAACACCTTTTTAAGTCTGGCCCAAAAGGATTGCTCACATCACTCAGTTGGCAAGCAAAAAGCCTCTACTGCAAATATCTGTACGTTAGCTGCTCAAGTATAAAAAAAACCTTACCCTAATACTAAATGTATCACCAAGAAGAAGCAAAACTTTAGATGACCTCATGTAACCCAGGACAAAGTCTTTCTACTACACGCATACTCACAACTGCAGTATATACCACATGTCTAACTTCAAAACTATGGCTGTTAATAAGCAGATTTTTACTTCTGGCTTCTAGAGCAGTTCCATTTTTAACCTCGGCTGTTGCTCTGAGAAGGGCTTTCTGGATGGCACCATCTGTCTGTCACTCTTTACTGCTCAGTCATATGCAGTTGTGAGAATATGTCCTAGAACAGCAAAATATTCTATTACATTTAGTTTCTAAGCTCTTTTTCCATAATAATGTAATGTCTTATAATTTCTTCCTGCTTTCCTGGTAGTCTAAGAGTTGTTTTGGAAAACTGTGTGATTTAAAACTGTGCTTGCAATTTTTTAACTGTAAAACACGTCTTTTTGCCCACTTTTTATCTTGTCATTAACAACAGTGTGATACACGTTATATGAAGGACTATGGTTTGAGATTTGGATCTCATGAATTGTACAGTCTCAAAACATACTGAGTAATAGAATACATAGAATCATAGAATGGCCTGGGTTGAAAAGGATCTCAGAGATCATCTAGTTTCAGCCTTCCTGCTGAGTGCAGTGTCGCCAACCACTAGACCAGGCTGCCCAGAGCCACATCCAGCTTGGCCTTGAATGCCTCCAGGGACAGGGCATCCACAACTTCCTTGGGCAACCTGTTCAGTGCATCACCACCCTCTGAGTGAAAAACTTCCTCCTAATATCTAACCTACATCTCCCCTGTCTCAGTTTAAAACCATTCCCCCTTCTCCTATCGCTCTCCACCAAACCCCCTTAATATGCCAACTGTCTATCATTATCCCTGAATGAGCATCAGTAGTTAAAAAAATCTGAGCAGTTCATTCTCCTTGCAGAAGCAAATGTGCATCATAATACAAAGATAGCCATTTTATGAAGATTGTATGGTTTTACCTGTATATTGCTTTTTGTCTAGATGAACCCCAGTTAGTACAAACTTCTTAGCACTATAATCTGTGAAAGTCCTATGGCTAGGTTTGTTAGTTTGGTGTCTGTGCAATGCATAATATCTCATTAAATTTAATGGCACAGCTAGACAAGCACTTCAAACTCACTGCATGATTTTATAATATTTGTTTTAAACTAATATTGCCCATAGAATCTCACTAAAGGACTTGGCAAAAATACACAGGAGAGTTTAGCACAGTGGATGACTTCATGCTTTCCAACAGAAATATTTAGGCTTGTATTTCAGTGTACCTGAATTTTACTGAGACTTGAACTTGGATCTACAGTTGGAAACTCAGGCTGATCATCAAAGGAGAGCCTTTCCCTACAAAAATGTTGCACCTACTGGACCACTGAATCAATGGTTCCATTTAGTGACAGTGGTGCAAATTCCTTTGTGTACATGTCTGAAACCATCAAACCCTGTAAGGAACTGACTTAAAATTAATGAATTTAAGACATATTAAAATCTAATCAAGAGTGTACACAAGGGATTTTGTTATTATTTAACTACATTTTAAAACATTTATTTAGATAAACAGATGCAACTTTGTGTACACATGAGCAAATATTACAAATTTATACCAAAGTCATTGTTGAAGTCTTTCAGCCTACGTTCAAGAGCTGCTATTTTATCCTTAAATTTACTGTAATTCTGATAAAATTCTTTTTGCTGCATGCTGATCATTTATTTGCATCAGACAGAATAAGAGAAGGAGCACAACTAAGTTTTATAACAATGGAGAATGTATCAGCCATTATGCTTTCAGTTTCTTGCAAGTTTTAATAATTAATGTGAATTATCAGATGGCCCCAATTCTTTTTAAACTACTGTAGTCAAAAATATGTATTTTTTAGTCCCCCAGTATGGCACCAAATGTTATTGCTTCTGGTCCCATTGCTTCCTTCTTCTGACTTACACTCTCTGATTTATTTTCTTCTACATTTCTACATTTTCTTAGAAGATTATTCTTCTACAAGTTGAAAGCAATTGTCACTCTAGACAGAAGTACAAATAAGTAATTTCTGTTTCAGTATATCACTCCTTGTCAGTATACCAGTTCCTCAAGTTTTACTGTCTACAGAAACATTCTTGTTCCAAAATCAGAGTATCACCCAGGAAAAAGAATTTAAGGGGTCTTCAGTTACAGTCATACATAATTGTTGGTAATGTTTCTGTACACATGTACTTACTAATGTACCAGTCACAATCACCATAGTGATTGATACACCACGCACAACAAATACTTCCCAAAACCTGACAAATGTAGAACTTGGGGAAATCTACACACATAAAAGTAGGGGAAAAATCAATGCTATCATCTTTGTGCTATGACCCTGAAATAGCAAAGTAGTCTTAAACAAAAATCCTAGAATATATAACTCCTAGAATATCTTAGGAGACAGAGAATGGCTCTCATAGAAGACAATGCCAAGAGATCCAAAGTTAATAGTCATTGTTGGTATGTTCTAAGTGAAAGGTTTCACGCTCATCCTAAATCTGACTGGTTTATCTCTGGGCATGTGAGCAGAATGCATAACTCTCTGACCTCTACATGCAACCAGTGAAAGATAGAAATGTGGGATTTTCAATGTGTATGAATAGTGCAGCCTCTTTCAACTAGTGATTCAGCCTCTTTCAAATCCCTTTGGAGATACCAATACCTTGAGTTCTCAAGGGATCTTAATTTCCTGTTCCCAGAAATTCTCTCATTCAGTCATACATCTCTGTCTATAAAGTTCAATGTTTAAGACATCATTGGCTCCTTACCCTCACTACTCTTGTTTGAAAGATTATTCCAAGCCATGTCCTAGAAATTCATTAGGTCCTTTTTTCTCATTCACAATTCACAATACGGCCTCACAATTGCCTTATAATCCTTTGATTTTGTTATTCTTCATCTTCTTCTCTTTAGTATCTATTTCAATCTCCTTTAATTTTCATTTCATTTTCCTTTCTCTGCAGCCATTCCATTTTAATTTTCTCTTCATGAGCACATGTGAAGACCTGCATGCAAAACTATGAAGAAGGTCTTGGTGCTTTGTACAATGCAACCTTTGCATATCCATCATGTTTGCCTCTTGGAGAAGATGATTTGAGAACTTCTCCTTTAATACATTGCAGTCTTGCGCTAGTCAGTGTCTTACCAGCCTAATCAGTTCTTGTGGTGACCCACATCATTTGTACTTCACTAATAATTTGAAATCACCTACAACAAGCACTGCTCTCATGTGTGAAAATTCAGTCTATTGCATTGTCCCTGTCTAAAAGGCCAAATATCTTATCCAAAAAGATTTTAGTCTGACACTACAGTTGATAAAACTAAGATCATCTCATTTTGCATTTTTCTTCAGGTCTTTTACCTTCCAGTATTTTCCAAGTCTTTTTACAGTGTTGCATTCAAACTAAAAGACTTCTCAGAGTTATCTGAGTGATTTTTATTCCCTTGTTTGTTAGAATGTAAAAAGAAAGGGAGCTAAAAAGTATATTGACATGAGTATATTTATTCTGTTGATGAGGCATGGATTTGTAGTCGGCTGACAAGAGACATCTTTTATCAAATTTCTGGCTTCTTTCATAGGTATAATACACTGCAATCAACGTTTCCAAGGTTGCCAAATCTTCAGCTTTGCAAGAGCTGCCTGCCTACATGCCATGTTCATAACAAATATAAAAGGTTTTACAGAGAATCTCATTTCAGCAGTCTCATTTTTCAACAAAACACTTCATCAAAAATATTAATCAGACCTTGCCATAGATTTCCTTTACTATAGTCTTTTCCATCATCTCTATAGTCTTTAAGCTTGCCTTTAGACAAGCTTAACTGGCTGAATTTATGTTCTGTTTGGCTTCTCATATTGTGACCATAACCTTGCTCTCTAAGCTATTCCTTAATCATTCAAGTTTTCAGTAAACAGAGGTTAGTGTCACTGGTATATTATGTAAGTGCATTTATGGGGTAGTACTTCAGTAAAAGACACAGAAGTCTTAAATAAGACTCTTTCCTCATATGAATTATCTTCATTTCAATAATATTCACAGAGATTGATGAGAAATTTTAAGATCCATTGCCATGATGTTTTAACATGTTTTCAAACAATTTTGCAATATACTAAAGCTCATGGAGAATTAATGGTAAACGTGGAAAAACTGTTTTTATTTCTTACCTTTTTATTTCAGTGAATACTTGTTATTGTATTTATCAGGTTATTTTAAATATTTATCATATTGTAAGTAGATCCATTTACAAATACAGATTTTAAGCATACAAGGAAGTACTGTACCACAAAATATTGCACTAATAATTCCCTGTACCACAAAAGGCTACAAGCATTACAATTAATTTCTACTTCAAATCCAGCAGTGATCTTTGAAAATTTCCAGTGATACATCTCTTACAATTTTTGCTTAGCTGATTTTTCTTATCCCAAGACATTTTCACTTTATTTCTAGCCGTGACTTTCAGCATCAGATCATTTTATGTTTTGCTTATTAGGTATAAAAGCTACCTTCTACTGTATGTTCTTCACAGACAGCAATCAAATCACTCGTCTATCTCTGCATCAGAGGGCTCTTTGCATCTCTCTTTCTTTAACCATTTTCTGTCTGTTCCAAAGCAGCTGTTTAATAACTTTCTCAAGAGCATATTTTGAATGGCCGACATGTTGGTAGACAACAGTCTTCCAATGATCACGTCAGCGCTAGCTCCACAGGTAACATAACCTTCTTATGTTACTTCTTGTTTCACTTCAGCTACTGCAGCATACTGTGGAAATTTGTTCAGTTCATTATTCCACACGACACTTAATTTTTTCAGACTTGTTACTTTTCATGCTTGTTACCAAACTCTGGCGACCCTTTTCGTATAACCCTTGCACGCAAAGAACCAATACCCAGTCCTGACCAGCTGCTGCACAAAACACATCAATATGATGAACAGCAAAATGGCATTTATGGGTAAAAGGTACAGAACTATATAGTATTTCTTATCTTTTTACTAGACTGTTCCAGAAGCTCATGCGGGCTTCTGGCCAATCATATTGAATCTCCCACTTCTGACCACTTACTTCTGAAAGGCCATATACGGGGTAGTTATACACCTTGTTATGAAAACAAAGAAGTACAGCCACTCCGTCTTACGACACGGGTTCAAGTAAAGTAGGTCAGCCAATAGAGAGCTAATGGGGAAGGGCCTTCCGCGTTACAGCCCGAATGCCCCGTAACACGCCTAATACAACACATGCTATTGTCCCCTTTTTTTTTAAGGATGACCTATATCCTTTAAGAGGTCTTTTTTTTGTGCTTGCAGCTGGTGTAACAAATAATTCATGTTACTGTATTGATGTTCTGTATTTATTGTAATTCAGAACTCCCTAACAGCTTAAGAAATGTGCAGATTTTATCAGTAACTGCTTGATGAAAATTTAGTAAAATTAAAAGTAAATAGTTTTAAAGCAGTTTGTAGCCTATCACTTGTGTGTCCAAAATTTTGGCTTGCCTGGGCTACATTGAGCAAACAGGAATTGTCTTGAGATACGTATAAAATGTACTACATAGTTAATGATATACGTAACAAAACATTTTTTAATGTATTTTTTATTAAAACACAAAAATCAGAGCAACAAAAGACATAAAAGTAGTGGGATATTTCACCCTGCTTTTGTGATCCTAGTGTATCAAAGTCTGCTTCAATAGAAATGGCAGAAGTTCTTAGTGAGTTCCCAAGATGGTTGTCAGAGATTTTTAACGAAATATTACTCTTCCTCTGCTTCATCCTTGACAATAATTGTTCACAAAAGTACGTGCTGCCAAAAAGTGATTACAAGAATAAGGAAGACTATGAAGCAAGGGATATTTTTCTCTGTTAAGACAGGTTTTATAAAAGTCTAGTAAAGAGACATGACCAATGTTTTCTTTGAATTGAATGTCTGATTGCAACTGAATACATTTGAAAATTGACAGGTAATTTATTTAGTTTGATTGAAAATGATTTTTTTAGAAATCTTAAAACCTATTCTCAAATTCTTTTATCAAAATGGAAAGTATGGCAGCATATTTCTTGCTGTTCACGGGAGGGACTGTGTTTAGCCAACACATCAAAATGTATATTATTTGTCATATCTTGAGCATGCTGTAATTTAAGTTTCATTCGAAATGCTGTTGTGGTTTGAAACGCAGCACAGATAAGTTGATTTTCACCTTGAAGGCGCATATTTAACTCATTTAAATGAGCGGTCAAGTCCACAGAAAATGCTAAATCTGTGAGCCATTTTTAATCTTCATGTTCTGGTACAAATTTTCCTTTTCATTCCATACATGACTTGATTTCACTTTGTAAATCATAAAGTCTTTTTAGCATTTTACCCCAACTTAGTCACCTTCCTTCAGAAAATTTAATTATGTCCCCATAATTAAATCCATATTTGTAAGGAACTCTTGCAATTGGCAATGATTCAATCCATTGCATTTTATGAAATTCACAGCTCTGATGACTATTTGCATGACATTATCCATATCTACAGCTTTCACACATAAATTTTCTTGATGTATGATGCAGTTATATTTCATCAAACATGAGCTGTTGGTGGCAACTGCATTGTCTTCTATTTATTTTATAAGTCACTCTTTCTTACCAACCATCACCAGGGCACCATCAGTAGCTATACCAGATATGCTGACAAAGGTTGGAGAAAATCACTTTAATATTTTTTTTACTGCTTCATACAAATCAAGAGATTTATTTTGTCTTTTATTTGCACCATAGAAGCCATTTCTTCAGTGACAATGCATTCATTATCAATACCTCTAATGAAAATGGTATGTTGAGCTGCATCTGTAGCATCAGTACTTTCATCTATCGCCAAAGCAAAAAATTTGAAATTAGAAGCTTCACTCTCCAAATATCTTTCAAGAGATGTTCCTCTTTCTTCAGTTTGCCTGGCTACAGTCTGGTGAGACAAACTGATTTTAGAAAAATGCATTTTTTTCTTTTAATCAGGACATTATATCTGCCTTGCTTTCCATACATTGCTTAATAAACTCACCAACAGTAAATGGCTTTGATTTTTTTGCAATCAAATTTGGTACCGCGTAACTAACTTTTATAACAGAGTCTGTTTGAGTTTTACCTTTTTAAAAAAGATTTTGTTGAGATGACAAACTTTTTTTCAGTTCTGCTCTTTTGTCTCTACTAAGCATTCCTTGATATGCATCAAATTTGGCAGCATGTTTTTGCATATATCTTTTCAAATTGTAATCTTTGAAACCTGACATGATCTCCTTCCAAATTAAGCGTAGTGCCATATTAGTTGTCTTGACAAAAAGTACTCATCTGTCCATTTTTCCTTGAACACTCTTCCTTCATCCATGATTTTTCTTTTTTTGTGTTCTTTTTTCTTTTGAGATGCCATTAGGCAAGTTGAAATACTAGTATCCTCAACCACTGGGTTTTACTCAACAAACAGCACAAGCACGTGCCAAGTGTAATATATGCAGGTTTCAGTGTATCTGAGGGAGTGCTACAGGTGCTGGAAGAAGAGTCAGCACTGCACCATGCTCTCTCTGTGTTCTGAAGAGATTGGGCCACTCGGCAGGGAAGAGCTGCCACCATGATGACACAGGGCCAGAGATGTGGGCCACACTGCGAGCTGTGCCTGGCTGCGTGTGGCCCACAGGCTGTGGGTTGGACATGCCTGACCTATAATATTGAATTTTACTTGGGATACTTTTGCAGTTGATGAGCAGTGACAGTCCATGCAATGAATCAACAAGATTGATTAGGAGAGCAGCCTGTATGAAAATGTATTCTGAGTGAACTTGTAACAAAATTTGGCAGGCTGTGACCAAATCCTTCAGCAATGCACTGCTTCTCCTCCGTGATTCAAGGCTGACTTTTTAAATTATAGATGAATATTATCCTTTCAGAATGTATCCATATTTTCAGAGAAAATAATCAGGAACTAAAAAGAGTGATATCATTTTGAGGACGTGAACATAGTAATAGTTATACAAATAATCTTTACTCCTCGTAAAGAAGAGACCAGTGACTTGAAAGACCAAAAGCCAGTGGTTTTGAAAACATTTCAGCAGATAAAATCTCACCTGCTGTTTGTATTTCAGAGATGCACTGAGCCTGGAATGGGTGCGGTGGAGGAAGGAGCTGAGAGCCCCCAAGAACTGGCAGAACCAGTTTCCCAAGTGCCTGGGAAATCCTGCTTTCAAAGGCATGACTCAACTTCTTTTACTAAAATATCCAGCTCACATCCAGGTACAATGCAGACTCTAAATTACTGTCTACTAGGGCCTACCTGGATGCAGGCCATTTTCATTGAAGTGCACATTTTCTTGCCATATGACAACAGAGTTTGACTGGCATGTTTTAGATATTTCTTCAAATCTGAAGCCAAAGAGAGCTGTGGCAAACTTTTTTTCTTATCACTGTAGGATTCTTCTTTCTTGGGAATCAGCTTCTGCCAACATGTATCTCACTCCAGTCAGAGTCAAATTTAAAATGCATTGCTTAAAATGCACTGTCCTGGGCTTCCACTAACTGCAGATGTTGGAACCTCTGGCACTTACCCGCTCTTTAGGCTTCCACCATCTGTCCTTCTGAGGGAGAGTGGTTTCACAATGTGCATGCTTTTTACAGGTAATAGAAGACTTGTCCTTTTTCAAAAATCAAATCTAGTTAAATGCCGCTTAAACACAGCAGCAAGTGGCATTTCATTTTAAATCTGTAGTATGAACATGTAGAATGCTAAATAAATCAAAATTTTGACAGTTGTCTGTACTACATAAGCCACAATTATATTCCTTTATTTGTTGTTAATTATGGAAATATGAACAGAAATTGTGTTCACCTTTGTATTTTGAATTTTACTTACGAGTTTTTCCTTTGTAAAAATCTGTACGTATCAATCAGTTTAATACTGATAACATTGTAGTCAGGGCAAAATTCATGCTTCATTGGGATTACTATATCTTCTTTGTGTAACTCACAGTGATAGTTGGTACGTTTTAAGAAGGTTGTTGAAATGCAAAGAAACAAAGCATTGAGTCCAGTGATAATGTATAGAAAAAAAAGAAGAGTAACTACATAGGCCACCAGAGTCTGATTCAAACAACTAACCACTCATAAATATATATATTCCAAAGGAGTAAATCTATCCTACACAACTGTCCTCCAGCCCGTTTGTCAGGGGAATCCTTAAGTACCGAAGGTAATTCAGAAAACAAGCAAATTAACCACTTTGAACCTGTATCATAAGATGGAACAATTTACTAAATGCTTAAAGTTCAGTTTGTAGGAAAACTTGGCGATGTTGGTTGGAATCCAAAAAAATAATAATTTACTGAAGGAAAATACTCTCCACCTGAGTTTAAAAAAGGAGAAATAGGTCGGCTATAGACTGCATGTTTGAAACAGATGAGCTACAAAAGAAATTTAGGACAAGAAGCTATTACATCTGACAATTAGAGGAAGGAAAAGGCAGTTGATAAGCAGAGATTGTAATTGCTCAGCAGAAGAACTAAGGACCATAAGAAATCCTTTGCTCTTTTTTCATGTTTGCTCCATACTTATGTCAGCTTTTACTTGATGGCTGCAAGTGCAGGACAGTGAGCTTACTTTTTTTTGCTCTAAATTGTCAACAGACAAGATTTAAGGGATGATTCTGAGCTCTCCTTTAAGACATATGAAAAACAGGCCCATTATAGCTTGATTCATATGGAACAACTCGCTAGGCTGACACCCACTCATTTCCTTTCAATCACAATGCAGGGGAGTTTCCTGTTTAATCACTTCTCAGATGGTCATAATTTTGTTAAGTTCATCCTTTCATCTTCATGATCACCATGAATTCAACATTAGAAAACATAATACATGCTAAGTAGGAGTTGGTGTAAGGTGTATACAGTAAATAGCTTAACTGGATCAACAAGAAGGCAGAAATGCATACTGAGAGAAGGCGGGGAAACTGCTCAGATAAAAACAAATTAAAAAATCCCACCCTTACCGAACTTGTAGGGACAGAGGTAGCATACACACAATAAGAAGTTCACACAGGAAATCTAAAGGCAAGAGAAGATTAAGGTAAAGAAACTCAATGGCCGTCAATCATTGTTGCTGATGCAATGAAGATATGTACCCAATTGGGAAAACAAAAAAATAAAAAGGTTGAAAATACTCAGAATTAGGTAATAGAGTAAAAGTTTGACACACTATTCTCTGTAATTCACTAGCATTTCTGGTTCTGTATAAGGATCTAGCCATTTACTTATAAAAGAAATTGAAAAGAAATGAAAATTTATAGGCTTGTTTAAAATGACTGATGTAAATTATCGCTAAATCACAGATATGTCTAACACCGGTGGCAACATGTAGGATGACAGTTTTATCCATAAGAAGGTACATCCTGTACACACTACAGATCATTTTTCCAGACCGATTTCTATTCCACATAGAAAATATTTTCCATGACTCATTTTGTTTAAATATAAAAGAGAACTAACTTTAGTTGTTCTCATGTCCTTTTGTGTTTGCTGTCTAAGAACATTTAGGTGATAAAATGTCTGCAGAAAGTGAATTTTAAAAGCAATCCTCATGTTCTGTTCTAAGTTGCACAGTAAACATCTCTGTACTCTTTATGCTCACCTAGTTATTGTGTGAAAGATTAATATGATGCTCAGGAATGATACAGTAAAGAAACAAGGAAACATAAGAAACAAACAGCAATTGCAGAGCTCCAGACCTCTCTTCTCTGCCTCCTAAAATCCATACACATCATATGTTCTTCAACTTTCACCATTCAAATACTTCTCTGCAGCCCTTTCTTTTTCTATTCAGTATTAAAGGATCTCCTTCCTTGCTACACTCAGTACAAAAAATAAGGCTATCATTCACTCCACCTGTATTCAAGACAACTGAACAAGGAGCATCTGAGCCTTTCACAGTACTTCTTGACAAAAATTACTTTGAGAAAATATCTGAGGATGTTGCTGAGGTAACAAATGTTACCTCATCAAGTGAGCATGCATGGTTGGTCATTGAGAACAAGGGAAGCTGAAAATAGAACATCCTTTTGAAAAGAAGCATTGCAGAATTCAAATAGGGCACCAGAAAGAGCACTACTGAGACAAAACGAGGTTGAGGGAAGATTAAGGGGAAACAGCAGAAGAGTTGTGATATTTCAGAGGGGATGCAAAAAAAAAAAAAAAAAAAAAAAAGGCACCATGTTTTCAGCTAGTGATTAGGGAGAGCTCAGTAAGAACAACAGGTCATCTTTACTAACGTAATCTTGCAAGCCCTAGTAGAAGAAGCCAGTGAGGAAGGGCAAGAGATCTTTATGCCTTTTTCGGTCATGCTGCTCATCATCTAATGCTACCAGTGACTAGCTCCAGTGAAAATGTTCCAAGAATCTTATGCTTAATCCCAAGCCTATTAAAGGACCAAGCACTTACATGGAGAGAGACTTGACTGAACTTTATCTACCAGCATTATTTACTGTTTCTTTCAACCAGAACTTGGCATTAAAGTTGCACCACACTGCTTGAGCAGATCTGATCATTCATTGCATGCCACTGCCCCACCTCTGGGGCTGTCTCTGACTGTCTTCTAACCTTAGGCTTAACTGATCCATCTCATTAAAATGGGATAAAATGAAGCTAGCAAAAACAAAACGAAAAAGCTCACATTGGCTCACTCTGCAGCTGCAGGAACTATAGAGAACTGGAGAGCCAATGCAAAGGAAGGAATAGAACATGTAACTGAGAATGGGTTGGAGAGAAAGGTGCAAATGGGTCTGGTCCATTTTATGACAGCTGTATGATGAACATTCACCATTAAAAAAGAGGACAGCCCCTTTGCACAAAATCCCTGGATTAGGTTTTAAGATTTTAAAAAGAAATATGAGAATTCCATCCTTAAATAAAAAGTAATATTCAATTATGACAGAGAAAAGAGGTGCTGATTTTCCACAGTGTGTATTAAAAACATGATGGAAAAGAAGATAAAATTCAAGACATGAGAAGCCATCACTGAAGTCAGAAATTGGCTTACGCTATTTTCTTTCCTGCAACTTCTAACTTAAAAAGAAGAATAGGTTTTAGTTAATTGTCAAACTGCAAAGGGTAAGTCCACCATTTTGTCTTCCTTTTTCACTTTCATTTTCCTTTATGTCTCTTTGACTTTGCCAGCAGAGGGAGCAAACATGGAAGATCAAGCATATAGGAAAAAGGAACTGATTTTGATTAAACTTCGATCTTTGCAACAAAAACAAGGACCAGTTTCAGCAGCTATGGTGCTGTTAGAGTATCTACAGCGCAAACAAACTTGCTTCACCCAAGTCTCCCTGCTCTTGGCAGCAAAACGGCAGTTGTGGACCTGCCATTTCCTCCACTCCTGCCTCCCTCTCAGCCCTCTGCATTGACAATTGTGATGGAATTCTCTAGCTGATGACATTTTAAATTCAGCTACACACTGCTTCCAACCCTTCCTTCAGCTTTCCTCATGTTATTTCACTGCATCTGAACCACTGTCCTAGCACTGGTCTTTACTGTAAATCTAGAAACATCTAGCTTATTTGTGCAAAATGAAAACTCCTGGGGGAATCCATGTCTGAGTAAAGCAGTGCTAGTTTCGATCTACTGGAGAGGCTTTTCAGTTCACCAACCTGTTATAAGAAGGTTTGATATGCTAAGGTCTCCTTCATAACAGTATTTATAAGCCATTAAAAGTTTTATCTGAGATTGTTAGCGCTCTCTTAAAGCACCTGCTTTTCTCCCAGCTCTATCATTTCTGCCTATTCACAGATATCTTCCTCTGCACCACTGCTGAAAATGAAAGGTGCTCAAAACCTAATAATGAAATTAGGGCAGTTATAATCTCTTACCTGCATCAAAGATTCTGTAATTTTATTTTCAGGTACACAGGAAAATGGAGACTAGTACTCTTTCATTTTGAAAGATAGACATTCTAGAAATTTAAGGTTATTTTCCTTAAAACAAATGCCAATGTATAGGACATAAAAATGTTTTACAAGGATCAGGCACCATTCTGCCTTTGATAAGGAGGAGGAGAATCAGTAGGATCAGGTCATAGATTTAGGGAGAAGCTGGATACCAGGCTTCTCAGATAGATAGTCACAATAAAATGTTTAAAAAATAGTTTAGCACAAACATGAATTAAAAAAGATTGTCTTAGTTCAGCCTTCACTCAGTAAAGGTGAGAATCCACCAAATCTGAAAGCAGTTGACTGAACCAGATCAAAGGCAAGTAACTGCTAATCAAAAAGTGATCACTGACCGATTTCTGAAATTCTATCCAGCACTTCATGAAAATGATTCACCACCTAGAGCAGAGGAAATCAGTGGCTTTGTAAAACTGCAGACTCCCACAGCAGAGCTATAGGTGTGGCTTAGCTCTCCTCCACAACCGAACAAGGTTTGGAAGGAAAAGAACAGACAAAGATCTTAGCTCTGTTGCTGTATCTGGAGAAATCTGCCAAATACTCACAAAAATTCTTAGGTTTGAGCAGGTAAATTGCTTTTTAGAGAGCTTACAGAGAGATTACAACTGGAAGCAAAGTCCTTAAATCTGTCCTTAAAGTCGATAAAGTTGTGCAGAACCACAGCAGATATTCATGAGCGTCTCTTTTCACATCACTGTGATGGGATTGTATTGAGGAGTACCTGCGCTCAAGACAAGAGTTCAGAAGACAAAAATCCTTTTATATGCAAATGATATCCTCTTACTTGGTACAATCTCAGATCAATCTACTCTGTACTGTATTCTCAGCTGATTCAATAAATTGAATAGGATAGATATATTCTATATTCAGTATTCTATATTCAATATAGAATATATTGAATAGAATAAATAGAAAGGACTGGTCATCTCATTAGATGGGTAGGAAGTACTCCCTCCACAAGGCCATGAGTGTGGGAGCAAAGGAACTTCAAATGCATTGGCATCCAGTTTCCAAAGGAAATTCCCAGTCAAGGTTAACCTAGCCCTATTAATTATGCAGTTAGTAAGTGACTAAAATAGATGGTGAGCGCTACTTCTTTCTGCATGTGGAAAAGTAAATGTAATTAAAATGAATGCTGTCCCTGGTAACTTGTTTATTTTCAGCTCTCTTTCTGACACTTATTTTAGCAAAACTAGCATGTTGAGATTCTCCTTGTGAGACACTGGCAACCAGATCAGAAATTCTCTACAAGCCCCATATAGGGATTTAACCTCTGAGCTCTACAAGCCCTATACAGAGCATTAATCTCTGAGTGGGTGGTCACCAAGAGGCCAGGGATAAAGCTAGGATTACTTGTGCGTCCTTTAAGTCACAGCCCAAGATCCCATCTGTTTGTCCATACATTAATATTATATACAGTAATACTCAAGAATACGTCTTGATTAGTAGATTAGAGAAAGCATCCAAGTACTTAAAAACTGCTACCTCTGCAAGGCAATTCAGACCCGGATTGCTAAATACAAGATGACCAGCCTATAAAAAACAGGTAGCATTTATCTCATGCAGGTAATTACCATGGTGCAACATTGATTGTTGTTTGCTACAAAGCATGAGAATATCTCTTCCTTCAATGCACCTTGTCAACAATATGCATAACTGTAGAACTAGCTGATTTTCACTATGATTGCAGTATGTGTGATAAAGATCTTCCACTGACAACCCACACTGAAAACTAATGAAAAATGTAAAATGCGATACCATGCTCCTGCATGTGATTTCCACCTACAAACATTACATGGATCACTGAGTCTCTAGTGAAACTGCCTAAAACAGTTCCCAGTTAGTTCACTTAAATTTGAAGCTTATTTTTTCAACCGCTACTCAGAAGTTTTCATGAATGGCAGTCAGCAAAGCTTAACTCAAAGGACTACCTCTAAGCTCTGAAATAGTGCCAACTCTTTTAAACTCATATGTCAATGAGCTGCCTGAAACTCGAGCTTGGAAATAATCTAACTTGATGACATCTGTTTGGGCATTCAGTCTTAGGACTTTCCTGACCTTGAAAATAACTTGAAACCTGATCCCACGGTAACATTGTTTTAACTGATACTTACAGCTGAATGCTTCACTATCATAAATTCTCTTGTAATTAAGTTTAGTTTCTCAATTTATGAAATACTGTCCATATCTGGTTTATCTCATGGTTTCTCTTGAGAGATCTGTGACTCTGAACAGCTGATAACACTGTGTAGTAATGTCAAGATCTGCAACAACCTACTGACAGCACTGTTGGACCTACCATGAACAATCTTCAAACATTTGCTGCTCTGGTAGGAGCATGGTCTTCCAGTTTTGCTCCCCCAACCACATGTTACATTTGCCAACATGCAGTTCCATGCAGTTACATCCATTATTTTGGGTTACTGATGCTAAATAACAATGTCCTACTATACTTCTATTCTGAAAACACAGGAGCTAAAAGGGTCATAAGTATCAAAACTTTGCCTAACCTTCTTCTCTATTTGAAACTCTATTTAGCCCTTTCAGACTTGCCTAATATTCTGACATCTCATATGGTCAGCCCTGCTATATGATCTCATTTAATAGAAGAAAATACAAACCTTGCTGGAAGCAAACTGTTGAAAATTCTTCCATTAGACACCCATGTTTTATGCTGTGATATTCCTAAAATACTTCCAGGTTGCTTGCTAGACTGCTGCAGTCATACTCTGTTACAGCATAAGGAAAATCTTAACTGCAGGTGCAGGCTATGATTCACAACATACAACATAAGTTTCCTAACCAGATGAGGTCTGTGTGCACCAGATTCTATTTCTGAAAACGCTGATATAATCAGATCTGCATACACCAGTATCGCTAGTAATATTATTTACATGACTACTCCATCACTGAGCATGTTAAACAAGCAGAAGAAGCCAGGGCAAACAGATGTTTTCAAGGAGACCTAGCATATGCATTAGAATTAAGGAACCATCATGGTTTAAAAATGAAAATTACTGTCCAGTTAGTAAATATCTCAGCCTCATTTGTCAGTAGCATTCAGATTAAGCACCTTGTCCTCTGACCAAGAGGCAAGCTACTCCGTTGGGTGGTCACATCCTTACTCCACATTTTTTGTAGGTTATCAGGTCTTCACGTATTGAGTGTATCTACCTTCTATGGAGGCACAGGAGTCCTAGATGTACAGGGATGTTGCTGTGAAACAGAGTTAGCATTTCAATTTACAGTGTGCCAACTGCTTCATATTGCCTCCATCGACGCTAGTTTAAAATCACCCAGGCATCAGTTGCAGAGATGGAAAATGGAGGAAAGAGGCTTCTGTATTGATATTTAATCGTATGGTAAGCTAAAACAAGAAACACAAAAACTTTTTGTATGAATCATTTTCTTTTCACATTACAGTGATACTATTTATAGTACATGTGGAAAAATTGAAAAGTGCAGGTTGTAATTTATCCCCAGAGGACTACAGTGGTGCTACAGATGTGCTGAAAATTACACACATCTGTAACCTGGGCTGGATTAAGGCCAGTAGTGCCATGAGGAAATAAGATAATGAATAATGGCTTATGTTTACATCGCTAGACTTGTCTGATCATATCAGGTATTTGTATTGATGCACATGTGCATTTGCAATATTGGAGAGGAAGTGTTCACTACAGAACCAGAAACTGAATGTCTTCATATTTCTGCTGTTCATTGTCTCCAGTTAAATCACTCACATTTAATTTATCTGGAGTCAGTGTTCTGCTACTGACTTCCTCCACATGAATCATGATCATGTTTGTTGTTATTTACACAGCAATTAAAATTATCAACATCAATATAGAATGAGAATGACCATTTTTTATTCATCAAAAGTTTTCAGTGTAGTTTTCATGTAGCATGCGTAATGTGGTCTGAAAAAAAAAAAGAGTTTCAGAGCGACTTTCTTCTGTTCATATCTGTCAGAATATAATTTCTTTATCCATAAACTTGGCTTTTACTAAGCACATCTTTCACTTCTGAGGACTGGCTACTGTAAATATACATTTTAAATTCTTTAGTCAGGATGCTTAAGCTCTTACTCTGTTTAAATAGCACTTTGTTCCCTAACTGATTCCACTGGAGTGAGATACAGTGTAGTTTATCAGAATCTGGCAGTGAGTGGCTTGCTTCATTATTAACATCAATATCTTTCAGTTTTGCCACCAGATGCTTAACTGTTACAGGAGGTTTGTGTAAAACCAATTACAATGAAATCAAAGCAGAATCCTCTGATATGGTTTTGTTTACAAAGGCTGACGTCTGATATTGTTATTCATTTGACAACTGGCTCATATTCACATCACAAGCCTTTCTGCATGTAATTTATCCCACAAGCCCTGAAACAGACCTGGAGACAAACCAACAGCACTGACTTTTTCTCCATTATTTGAATATACAATTAATAAAAGGCTATAAATGACTTATTAGGTGACACTAATGGCTAAGCTGGGAGTTATGCATAAGTCCACAATGAATGATTTGTGATAGGTCAGATCTATGTGAAAGGACGTGGAGGAGGGGCAAAACAAATATTCTTGGCTGTAACTGACTATTAAAATGATTGAAAGTCTGTGGGCCTCTAGCCTGTAGATAGGGACAGTTTTATTTCATTCACTTTCCTAAAGAGAACAGGAATCAGAAGATATGATAACAGCGAGGAGACCATGGTTCTCTGGAAAACTTAGGAACGTATTTTTTGTGGAGTAATATCAGTGAGCTGGGGTTGTCAGCTCACTTGCAGTGGCAGACTAAATGAGGATGGCTGAAGTAATTACTGCTCCCAGCTGTCTGCTCACTCATCGCAAGGAGAGCTTCAAAGGCTGTGTAAAATCTGCAGCACCCATAATGGTTTATAGGTGATGGTTAGGGTGAATTGAGATCAGAGCTACTTTGCTGCAACGGACAAGACTGTTTCCCTCAGAGGATAACACCTGTTTCTGGTCTATCTCCCTCAAAAGGAATCTCAGCTACAGACTAAGGGAGATGGCAACAGCTTCTTCTCTTTCTGACTTGGTTTGTTACTGCTTGTGAATCAACATCCCTATTGATAACACCAACATCATCGTCCCCATCAGCAATTCACCTCTGCTGCATTAGTGAACAGCCCTGCTCAGAGCCTGGATTTGACCATCTCCTGAGTGACACGGGAGTTTGGTGAAATGTCAGCATCTCAAGGAAACAGAAGAAAAAGACAGTTTTGAGATAGTGGAGGAATTCCTGACTAACACTAATGGCCCAGAGCAAAAATGACAAACATGCCACTAGTACAGCAGATATGGACTAAGATTTCATTTTACATGGCCCACTACTATTTTATCCACCTATATGTATGCACACACACACACACACAAACACACAAACACACATTGGCATTCCTGGTAACACTAAGGTATCTGTTAGCAGAAGGCTTGTTAAATGTGTTTGAAAGGATCTATTCAACTCTCAGCAAGCAAAAATTTCCTTTCCCCTGTTCTAGAAGATTGCTTTTTAATTTTCTTTTTTCCATTTAAATATTAATTCTGCATTTTGGAGTGAATAAAACCTGCTGAAAGAAGGAAAATATTGCCCCAGAAATAAGGAGTAGAAGAAACTGGTAATGGGAACAAGGTAAAGGACAGTAAGGCAGAACAGGGAAATCTTCATGAAGAAACCTTAAGTGAAAGGGCACATACCTCAAGATCATACTGAATCAATAACTTTGATCATACACTACAAATAAAAAAGACCATATGTTTCCACATTGACTCAAATGGACATGACTGCCATGTCAAAGGCCATTTAATTCAATAGCTGTGACAGCAGGCAGCAGTAGCAGATATTTCAGAAATAATAGAAGAAATAGAGAAAAGAACGGTATTTCTACTGATGTTTCCCCCCAGGTGCCATAAACTGGTAATGTGATATTGCAAGGTTCTTCTATGAGCATCTTTGCTCACTATTGGACTCCTTTCCCAGGTCTTTCCAGAAATTGAGCGATCCCAGCACTGTTGCCTGAGAAACTCCATTGGAAATGTCAGACTGTTCCAAACATCTGCTTTTATTTCCTATTAGCCAGCTACTAATACACAAAAAGCCCTTCCCTTCCATGCAGTGGGAGCTTAATTTCCACAGGAATCTTTTGTGAAGGTCTCTGTTGAATGACTCTTGAAAATGCAGTACACTTTGCTGATAACCAGAGAATTTTAAAAATGTGACCTTACTGACTCCTTTGGGGTGTTTTATCAGATTTATGAGACATGACACCCCTCTAGCATTTATCTATGTATTCTCTAGCATAAATTCCACCAATTTGCATGGTATGGAGGTCACACACAGGAGTCCTTGAAACACAGTGGAAGACTTTCCCTCTTCAGAAGAGTAAGTTTAAGCAAAGGAACTACAGAGAAGCCAGAGACCATAATGTCTAAGTAGTTTTAAATCATGCTAAGTACTTTGAAGTGAGTCAGGCAATAGTATAAACAATGAGAACACTTTAACATGGGCATGTAGATTGAGGGTGCATAATATCAGAATTATTGTGAGTTTGATGAAGATGTTTTCTCAGCAGAAATCTTTTCAGCAATACAAATTGCAGCCCTGCCAGTAATCCTGCCAGTGGGACTGTGGCTCAGGGATGGCATCTTTTCCCCGTCTCATCCTTACCTGGCCTCTGCCCATCTCTGGCATTTCCATGTTTTCTTCCCCAGTCAGAGGGAAGGGGCTTTTCAAAGAGCAAAGAGGACAGAGAATTGAAGAGCTCACTCTTTCCCTGTTTCAGGAAATCGGACATCCAAGGTCAGCATTCATTCTCACCGGGGACTATTTTAAAGCTTCAGAATCATCACTGACAAAAAGCTTTCCTAACATTCAGCCTGAATTTTCTTTTTTAACACAAGTCAGTTGCTCCTTGTTATACAATTATCTGCTCTGCAACCCCACAGAATTTCTTTCCTTTTGTATCCCCAAAATACATGTAGATATTGATACTCTTCCTTTCATTCTTTTCATGATGCATTAGAAAATGTATTATCTAAACAGAGGCGACATTTCAAGTCGTGCTGTGGTTTGGTTTCATCCTGCGAGAACTTTAACAGAATAGAAAGTCAGAGACAAAGTCAGATTATAGGTCTCTGTATTGGTAAGTTCAGGAGTTTGGGGTAGTTAGATATTAGTGCAGGGTTCCTTTCATATTATTATTTTTTATCTCCCTGGTAGCACGCAGATGCCTAAGGGCTTGCAATCTATTGCATTAGGTTCAGCACAACCCTTAGAGAGGCAGTGTTTCTCTGAAGATCGCAGTCAAGGATTTAGATAATATTAATTACACAATTACATAGACAAATAGTGCTATGAGAGGGCAAAGTCTGGACAAAAGTGATTGCTTAATAGTCACTGTGACAGCAGTGACAAGTACACACCCCAGTCATTGTATCCTCCATTCAGAAGTTTGAGCAGATGTTTCACAACAACCCTACAAGTGCACATGTATACAATATGCACATGTGCACACATTTTTTACTTTCTTCATAAAAAAAATCCTAACTGCTCCATGCTAAAAGCAGTCTTTTAAACTTTCCCTCCTTTTCAGTTATGTGCTCTAATGCTGATTAAAATATCACATTTACCAGCTTGATCTAGGGCTTTTTCCCATCACTATGCAAAGCAAGACTTTAATATCTCTTCTGTATGATTTTGAGAATTTTACACAAAGACCCTGTGTAGCTTTGATGTTCACTCCTGGTATACTTGGCTGAAAATTCATAGACAGTTCTTTGTGCATTACCACTGTCTTTCCTCTTCTGCTGGTGCCACTGCTTCCCTCCACACTCCTACCCTCTTCCTTTCTTCTTTCTCTTTCATACTCTAAAGTCCTTTTAATCCATACTTGGTCCTTTATTTGTCTATGTATCTAGTCATCTTTGCAAGCAATTTCTTTCATTTGCTAGCACCATGCTAATATTGTTTCCTTTCTCCTGTCTTTTTATCCCCAAAGCTGGTTAAAGGCTTTTTTCAAGCCATTGTTCTGGAGAGCATAACCAGACCTTCTTAGGTAGGCTGAATGCATTCAGTCCAAAAACATGCTATTTCCTTAAGATGACTGCTACTGATGATGGGACATTTGGATGGAGCTACCTCCTTGTCCTTACTTGCTACTATTCACAGTTAATTTGTATGAATTGGGGGACAGGTAGAGGGGACTGGAAAGAGGGGATAAATATCCTATGCAAATATTAAGGAGGCTGACAATGGTAAAGAGAACTACCAACAATTCATCCTGACACTGAAGAATTTGGATTTACAAATTAATGTAATTTTATTATTTTTCTGACTGCCACAGTGTGTGACCCTAACCATAAACAAAGAGAATGGAAATTAGGTTTAAAATGGAAAGCTATGTACATGGTTCCTGTTATGTCACTCCCTCTGGCTAAAAGCAGGAAGACCGTGCTTAGATTTCTCAAGATATTAAACACGTGGTAGTTGTCTCAAATCTTGTTAATACAGCTATGAATATGCCTTCTGAGGAGTAAATATGCTGTCTTTTCTTTTTTGGGGAGGTGAAAGCACATCTTCTGCCTTTTGCATTTTCCCACCTAGAAAGTACATAGTTTGAAGAAATTTTCCAGTCTCATTGTTTAATTTGTTCAGAGTAGACTGAGTATCAGCAGTTCTAAGTGGGTGAGAGAGCTGGACATGGTTACCTATATCAAGCTGCTTGCAGGAGTAAATATTTGCTGGAGTAGGTCCTGTATTTGCTAAGTTCAATATGATAATATGAATAAGGAACATTAGAATTTATCAGAGAAACTGCAAAACCTTTCATTTTACCAAATAACATTTTTACCCTCATCCATATCAATGCAAAGTAGGTGTCATTTAAAATTCAGAACATTGTCTACAGTCTAAAAGAAGGTTCTTAAAAGGTACAACTGGCCACAATGATGAAGCATGAAAATACTACCACTGTTTTAATTTCTCTTCATTGACAACTCTCTTCCTGCTTGCTTTTCAACTTTGGAGATATTTACAGCTTCTAAACTACAATTTCTAACATCAATTTCTCACATCTGTTCATTGTGGTTACAACTCTGTCTTTGATAAACTGTTATCATACCTTCCATCTTTGTTTAGTCAAGCAGGAGCTAAGGGCTGTTTTGAAACTGAGTTGAGTAATCAAAATGCAGAAAAAAAAAAAAAAGCAAGAAAGGGTTTCAATGCATGTACTACTTTGGCTCACAAATGGCAGTCTTTCTCCCATAGGGTGCCATACGTCTGTTCCAGCTCTATTATCTCATATCCCAGGATTATCTGTTCTCTCTCAGAGCTGTGGCTCTTGGATCTGCAATACTATGCTTGACATCGATTTGGCTCCTGAAATATTATCTTTCCAATTATAAATTAATTCATCTTTTGAAAAAGTAGTGTTTCACTTTCAAATTAAATTGTTTTTAAAAAATCACACTTTGAAACATCAAGCACATATCCTTCTGTCTGCTTTCATAGAGAATTAAGTCTCTGATATCCTGAAATAATTTTAGATAGTTATCGTAAGATGCAAAATCATCTGCTTTGAGAGTTGTATTAAAGACAAGCAAACTTATCTAAACAATACAAGAACTGGCCCAACCCTTAACATTAACCTCAAAACACCATCAAATTGAAGTTCAAAGAAGTTCAACCAGTCCTTGCATGTTTCCATCACCCACAAATATTTTAATGTATCTCAGCGTATCTTGATTTTAGAGAGAATTGGGAAGCAATGTAAGAAACCTGCTATTCAACTGGCACCATAATACACATCAGGCACTCCACTTACCGTATTTTTCATCCTAATCACTGAAAGAAATGGAGATACAACCTCTATGAAGTATCAAAAACTGTAAATTTCAGAAAATCAAACAGCAAAATTCAGACTTCACTAGGTTCAAGATCACTATGTGACAGATGAAAAAGAATCAGAGCATTAAGAACAACAACAAAATAAACAATTCAGCAAGCGGAATGAAAATGAAAGACTTATGACTTTTCATAGACGTATTAGAGACCAATACGTGAAAGACCTTATGCAAATACTTAGTGGAAATTTACGTATAGTACCATCCTCTGGCAGAGATCTTTTTTTGCCCTTCTGTGTGTAGCAGTCATTTAGTGATTATTCTACATGCTCATCTGTGAGCAGAAACGGTAAATAGGGGGACTTTCCCTCCTTAATTCTATAACTAGAAATACATTTACTTTTCTTCAGTTTTTATAATCATTAAATCATGTTCTAGAATCAAAGACAGTGGTAGTCCTCTTGACTTTGTTTTTAGACTTTCAGATCATTGTTTCTAGTGAGGAAGACTCGCGTAACATTGTCTCCTCCTCAACTGCTCATTTTTGGCTCTCAGAGTGGGTCAGTAGTGCTCAGCTACATGAGTGTCTTCTAGAACTCACGCTTCATGAATCATGTTGAGACTTAAAAAAAGGAATGGTTACCCCCAAAAGGAACCAATGTTGTTTATATGGAAGGCTATTTCTGACATTTGTATTCCGAATTTCATGTTTGCTGGTTGATTGCTGCCTCAGATCCAAGGCTCCTGTCTCTAAATGGAAGAAAGGGCTTCATCCTTGAGAACTGTGGCTGGATCATTATGAACACAGGCACATTGCCCTACTTTGTATTTACTCATATGTGTGAAAATGCTAGTATTATCTTCGGTGGTGCATACCAGCTCCAGGGGCTGACACAGCTAATGGACGTGTGTGGAGATGTAGACAGATTGGGATGTGGCAAACTTCAGCATGCAGGTTGAGGACATAACGATTTCTTATTTGCTGAACTTCTGCATTTATGACACCTCACTTGCCAGAGCAACTGCACTGGAGTCTCTGCTTTTGATTTTCCTCTGTATCTCAGTGCAGTATGCTAGCCAGCATCACTGCAGCTCTTAAAGAGTGTTTTCCAGCACAACGACATATTTTAAAGATGACAGCATTATGAACTGTTCCAAAGGAGCTATTTGGCTTTTAAGATGACTGCTCTAGAAAGAATTCTCTGGCTCAACAGCACCAGGAAAAGGGCAAGGGAAATACAGATGCTGCAATCTGGTTAAGGAAATGACAAGCTCCTGTGCTGTAGTACTTAAGCCTGGTCTCTAGCCGACACCATTTATGAGCTGTTACATACGGCTGCAATCACACACAGGCTCAGCGAGGCTTTCCATAGGGCTCACATTTGTTTTCACATTCCCTTTGTAAATGAGTTTGTAATGTGGTGCAAATGGTAGCAAATGGACATTAAATGAGGCTTGTATGTGGACTGATCCTTTGTAAATATATAGGTTATTATAAAAGCAAATAATAAGAAGTCAAACTAAGCAACAGCAGCCTCTGCAACATAAATGAGTGAAAAAGGAGTTGTTTTACATATACAGCATTTTGAAATGTGGGTTTCCTGTTTAAACTGTCTTCACTCCAGCCTCAACTTCTCTCTCCATACTAAACCTACAACATATTTTATATTACCATGGATACTTTGGATGGAAGACAGTGTGCACTAGCAATCAATTTTTCCAAAGGAAACCATTCCAAGAACCTGTCCCACATTGCAGTGTTCATATATAGTTTTTGCTCAGCAGTGCACAATCTTTTTCTAAAGGGTATGACTAGTTGGTACTTCAGCTGCCTGTATGCAAATTTGGAACAGGCCTAAGGCTTTACCACTCCCCAGGATAACTACTGCTAAGTGCATTTTGCTACCATTTGCCGCTGCTAGGTATTTTTACCTTCCTAAGAAGGGTCTGGTAGACTGCAAGAGGAAACTTTCTTTAGGGTGCAAAGAAGAAATGTGAGCTGACATTTAAAAAAGTAATTAGGAGAATAAAATACAAACAAGGCACAATGATGGCCAAACAGACAACAGTTCATATAAATTACGTGGAGTTGAAGGTATTACAGGTCTTGAAAGGGAGTAGTAAGAAGCAGTCCATATGATATAAGCATCTCAGGGCAAAAATAATAAAATAATAAACAATCAAAGAAAATGGTTAAGGGTGTAGGCAAACTGCACAGAGAACTTTTACTTACCCTAGCAGTCAGGAATGTGAGTCTTTTATTCTCAGTATCTGTTCCTCTTCTTCGCTTCTTTAGCAGTTTGTCCCATCCAGCAGTCAACTTCCCTCAGGGCAACATTCAATTAAGTGCTGCAAGGTTATTTGAGTCTTCTGTCGTACTTCTCCCTCAAAAGAATAACACAGTATTGTTACACTTTCTGGAGAACAGGTCAGTTGAGTTCCAGAGGTGGTGGACAGAGGGTTTCTCCTCTTCTCTTAGGAACCCTCATACCCAAGTAGTCTGAGCTCAGCAGAGGCTGGCCAAGGCTCTCCTCAAGCAACAGGAGTGTGCAGTGACTTTCTTCTGTCTTTTCCTTCAGCTGGGGCACAAAGCAACTAATTCCCTGGAACAGTCTTCTCCCTCTGCCATTTCCTTCAGGCGTCCAGTGGCAACACACACAAAACCTCTGCAACCTTAGATCTGTTGTGGCACTTTCCTAGGAGAATAAGGAGAGCCATAAGTCAGGAGAGCGGAGGGGAAATGGGGCTGGGCCTAACCCATCTCCTTCTGCTCTGCTGGAGCATCCAGCAGTGTCCTGCCCAGCAAAATCCCAGCTCCTGAGCACAATGGGTTGACAGCCAGCAGCACAGCAAAGCCCAGGCCATGCCAGATTGCACACAACAGGGCACAAGGTTAGTATTGCAGATACTGCCTTCCTCAACTAGAAGAATATATTTGATGGTTGGTTCTTATTGTCGTCAATCTGAGTACCTCCAGTTTAAAAGTAACACTACAGATTCTGCTTCTTGGATGCATATAGCCTGATTGTTGCCTCACCACATATATATTTGCAGATAACACCAAGTTGGCAGGAAATGCCAATCTGCCTGGGGGTAGCAAGACCCTACAGAGGGATCAGGACAGGCTGGATTGCTGGGCTGAAGCCAATGGGATGAGGTTCAACAAGACCAAGTGCCAGGTCCTGCACTTTGGCCACAACAACCCCAGGCAACGCTACAGGCTTGGGGCAGAGTGGCTGGAAGACTGTGTAGAGGAAACAGACCTGAGGGCATTGGTCAGTACTCAGCAGAACATTAGCCAGCAGTGTGCCCAGGTGGCCAAGAAGGCCAATGGCATCCTGGCTTGTATCGGAAATAGTGTTGCTACTAGGAGCAGGGAAGTAATTGTCCCTCTGTACTCAGCACTGGTGAGGCCGCATCTCGAGTACTGTGTTCAGTTTTGGGTCCCTCACTGCAAGAAAGGCATTGAGGGCCCTGGAGCATGTCCAGAGAAGGGCAACAAAGCTTGTGAGGGGTCTGGAGCACAGGCCTTAAGAGGAGCGGCTGAGGGAGCTGAGATTGTTTGGTCTGGAGAAGAGGAGGCTCAGGGGAGACCTTATCGCTCTCTACAGCTACCTGAAGGGAGGTTGTAGTGAGCTGGGGGTCGGCCTCTTCTCTTGTGTAACTAGTGATAGGATGAGAGGGAATGGTCTCAAGTTGCACCAGGGGAGATTCAGGCTGGACATTAGGAAATACTACTTTTCTGAAAGAGTGGTCAGGTGCTGGAATGGGCTGCCCAGGGAGGTGGTGGAGTCACTGACTGTGGTGGTGTTCAGGGAACGTTTAGACGTTGTGTTGAGGGATATGGTTTAGTGAGAACTATTGGTGGTAGGTGGATGGTTGGAATGGATGATCTTGCAGATCGTTTCCAACCTTGGTGATTCTATGATTCTGTGATTCTATATTCACTGACTTTGACGGCAAAACCTGATCTAACACAGAAAGTATAACAAGAAGAGTGCATACGTTGGAACAGGTTGTTTTACCTAATTCATTGTTAAACTAAATCAATCTGTGGTAAGATCAATTCACTATTCTGAGGTTACAGAGTTCTTGCATAAAATGGAAAACTGTAATGTATTTCCCAAGCCGTTTTTATTAGCATACCTTCCATATATTCTCTTCTATTTGATCAAACAATTTTTGAGGTGTGCAGAGAATTGTTCTTTTTATGCAATGCTATGCAGTCATTTCAGACATTCTTCTTGCTATACACAGTCCATCTACCTATAGCAATCTTAACAAATTAGACTAGAAGTACTTGGTAATGTATAGCCACTTGTAGTATGCTCATTTTTCAATCTGCCAATATCTTAGTGCAAATTTTCATTTTGCTATTTATTAAAGATGCAGTTCAATACAACTAATAGTTGCAGTACTTTCTCTTCCTTCTACATGTTGCAATTCTCCCCGCTTCCTTCCCAGGGGAAGCATCGTGTCCTCCTGGCCTGATCACATTAAATACCTATTACTACAGGAGTGAAAACTCTCTTTAAAGCCTTTGTAAAACTCAGCCTTCAAATCACCACAGACTGCTACCTTACACATCTTAGAGTTTTAAAGGTATATCCACTCCTTTCTTTAAAACTCAACTCTCCAAAACAGGCTTTTGTTAAATGTAGTTCATCTTGGATTCTGGACTTCTAAAGGGAGGAAGCTTTACTGACAAGGACACCTCTTACTTCTTCATTTGGTCTTGCCAGCATACATTTCATTTTTTATATGGCTTTTACCATTGTTTCTGAAATACTTCTAAAACGTGCTCCCTAGTTGTTGTTATTTTAATTGGTCACATAAGGAACTCCCTCCAGTCTCTATGGATATCAGGAAACTGCTCCCGAGATCAGATCCATTAGGGAGTGTTCAGATCATCTGATCACTGCTATGGATGCAGAGGTAAGCTGATACAGCCGGACACTGAAGCCGTATAGCATACCCATTATAGAGTATGTATTCTGTGGCATGAAATAGTAACCGGAGTTTCTAAAATCATGAGTCATCAGTCTCTAAGTATTACTGAGATCCAGTTCTTTTAACAAATGTGTAGTTTTTCTAAGCGTCCTGCTCTGGACAGTACTTAATTGTCCTGCTCTCTCATCAGCTGAATCTAGGACTTAATTCAAATCTCTCCAGGGAAGGCAATTTCCTCTTCCTTGAAGGTTACAAGAAATCCAAAAATTTATACAAGAACATGAACAAGGAAAGAGGAAACATTTAAGATAGCAATTTTTGTTAATTTTCCCCTGGGGTAACTTTTGATCTGAAGCATCTGACTCTGTCATCTAGCAACTAGGTTTTAAAGACAAACAAAATATATTAAGCCAAAAAAATAGCCACATCCCTCTCCCACTCATCAAAGAGGAATGGCTCAGTTGCCATGCTTCTCACACAAATTTTTCTTGTAAAGGCACAATGGCAGGTATACCACTCTACCGTTTGTAAAGTCCTCTGGATGACAAAGCCTTTAAAAAACTTTTGAAAGTAATTTTCCTTTGTTCTCCCATTCTACCAATATTATTTTATTCTTTTCTGTTTTCAAAGTATTCTCTTAGCATAGACATTACAAATAGTTATAAATTGTTGAGTATACAGTAATAAGGATTTTATTTTAAAACTAATTGCAGTCTTTATAGGAGACATTAAAAATCTAGCTTACTTCTACATCTCAAGGTACTGTGATTTCATTTTTTTTGTCCCAAAGCATTTCCTAGTATATATTACAGCCCTGAAATTGCCAACAGAAGTCACAATTAGCCAGAATTTATCTCCTCATCAGCATTTCCTGTAATCACTTCTCTTTGTCATCCTTCTGAAACCCCAAATATTTCTTACTGCAGAAAAAGTATAAAAAATTTAATTCCCCAGGTCCTCTTCTGGAGGCGGTTTTTTAGGCCCTCCTCGGGGGAGAAATGGAAGGTTCTTGACAGGCAACATGGGCAAAGCTGTAGCCCTGCGACACATTTGTCAAAGGCTGCCATCCTGGCTCACTTCTGTGCTACAACTGTGTCTTCTTTTTCCCAGGGCTTTTCTTTCAGCCTCAGAATGCACCTTTTTTTACATACCCTTTTCTGGGAGTTTAAATCCACTTCTATTATTTTCAGTGATGTTCCACCTTCCACTTCTCACTCTTTCCTTCATATTATTTTTAATTGTTAGTCAAATCCTCTTGAATACTCACATTTTTATTTTTTTATTTATGGTCTTACTCCTGCCCTTTAATTTCATCTTTATGTTGGCTACAAGAGTTTGCTATCTGATATCATGATGGTGTATTTCCAGTTTTACATAGGACTCAGGTTGTATTTTGAGACAGTTCTCCAACCGCAATCACTTCTTCAGGGATTTAATCTCTTCGTTTTTATGATGTGTCCTTGATACATAAAAAGGTATTTGAAAGGAAAACTCTGTACTTCATATTTACTGTTCTAAAGCAGGCCTCAATACTGCTCACTTCTTCCTTTTCCCTTAAAGTAGCCAGTGATGGATACTGAAAAATAGCTGCTTCACCTCCTCCTCCCTGAAAAGTCTACAGCCTTCTTCAGAATCTTATCCGTTTTGAAGAGCACCATCTTCATATTACAAATTTGTTGGCAGGGCACAGAGAGCTTTCTGGGCACAGTCTACAGTGATTGCTGGATTTGTTTCCAGTTGCATGATGAAGTTAAGACTTTACCTAAAGTTTAAAGGAACTCCCTTCTTTACAACTCCTGTGAACTTCCTCTCCTCACTCTCTCTTATTTTTCTTTCATTATTTTTCTCTACAATTCACTTCTGGTTATATTCTTCATCACATCTTGATTTATTTTGCAGCTTTATTCCTTGCTGCAAGATTTTCCACCCTTCTTACTGCTTTAGGCCAGTGACCCTGCTCATTAAATACTTCCATAAGATTTAACCATACAAATCTTTGCTTCTGTGGAAGATGTTAAGAGATCTGCTTTTTTGATATGTGGATGGTGTTAACTCATCAAAATCTCTTCCAGTAATGGGGCTTACTTTTGTTATTTTCCGTTTTCTTTCCCCCTGCAGCAACCATGGCACAGACACTGTGTGCAATGCTGTGTGAACATCTCTTGGTATTTTTTGGTCAGAGGGTGAGCGGGTAGGAGGACCAATAGCATAGTTTTTCAGTACGGTCCCCTGAATAGAAGACAGGGAGCAATGACATTTGCAAATCATTCCATCTTCTCCGCAAAGCTCCAGCCTGAGCAGCCATCCACTTCCACAACACCTGGTGGTCCCCTAACATCTGAAATGCATTCATGAGTTCAAAATTACTTCAGCTGAAGACAGTGACAGTGTTCAGCTACTCAGGAAGTGTAAAAATACATAATTTCAGGTGTTTTGTTGTGGGATGGCACGAACAGCAATTGCAGAAGCACAACATGCAGAGGCAGTGACAAGCTACATTTGGTTTCTGCATAGAACAATTTGTATTGCATACCTTTCTTGTTCACAGCTATTTCACGCCCCTAAAAGTTATGATTCCTCTGAAGTGAAGGAACACTTAAGTGGCAACTCTGCGTGAAGGACACTCAACAGGGATAGGGTGTAGTCTTTTGCTCTTTGCATATCTCAGGCTGGATGTGGATTCTGCACGGCTCCAACTTACTCTGATGAATTAGACAACTCTCTGTCTCCCTATGACCTCCATGTAGTATCAGTATCCTTTTATTAAAAGAAAAGAGATGTTTATTATCATTACTCATTGGGCATCTTCTAACTTAAGTTTCTCATTTTAAAATAGTATACCCAAAACTTTTCTCTGAAATGACTTTCCCAGTCCCCACTCTGGCAACTGAGGTTGCTCTTAGTTTTGCCGAGGATGACATCTCTGACAGAAAGGAGAGGCACAGATTCATTTACCGTAGAGGAGCATATGTTCTAGTGATGGGACTTCTGGCATGAGATGTGAGATATGGAAGTCCCAAGCTCGTGCTACCTCTGATTTACATCAGGACAATACTTGTCAAGTGTATTGTGTAATGGTCTCTGCCATATGATCATGACACCACAGTCACATTTCTAAATACAGCCTGAGAGATGGTGAGTAGGGATAGACCACAAGAGGCCCTGAAAGCAAGACTTTTATAAGCAAAGAGGTAGAAAGGGGCAATCAGAGATCAGGCTTTCCTGCTGAAACTGTTTCACTTCATGCAAGTAACTAAACATTCAGTAGGCCAGAAGAAAGTTTTCAAGATTTCACTGGCTTTTTCAAAAAATAAAAAATTAAAAAAAAATAATCAGAAGCTCTTGGCTTGTATAGAATGGAAATATTTTGACATCTCAGAACCTTAAAACCGAAGATTATTTCCTGTTCTTCAGCCCCTCCCTCCACCTCCCCCAAGTGAAATGGAAAGATGAACCTCTGGGCCAGCATTTAGAATGTCTGGATTCCATTCCTGCTTCTCCCACAGGCTTCCTCTGAAAATGTCTGTTCTCCTGCATTCTTCCAGTTATAAAAATGGGAATATTCTCTTCTTCCTACTAGATATCCGATTTGACTCTTTGCCTGCACAGTTCTGTGTTCCTGTTTTGCCATCTTCCTTAAAGCGTTCTGAATTTGGACAGATTTTCTATCCTTTCTTAGAATTAAGTTGTCATCCTCAAGAATTTCATATAGTATGAAGAACAAATCTATCATGCTCAGGTCATATTAAAAAGTTCATCTTGAAACAGAAGTATAACATGAGATCTTAAATCCAGTTGATTTAATAGCTCGTCCTATTTGAAAGGATCGAGGTCTTTTCAATAATCTCAATTATTTTGCATTTTAAAAAGGACGATCATGTGACAAATATCCACTTCTTGAAGCCGCTCTGACTCACTGATTACAGATGAATCAGAGTAGCCAGGCAAACAATATTTCTGGAACCCTGATTCAAAAAGGCAGTAAGCCTGTGTTTCAGTCCCTTTTGGGGATGAAGAATATGATAACAAGCCTTCTCATGTGAGAACATTCTCTGGAATGAAATAGGCATGTAGCACTACAAGCATGTAGTAGCCTGATGTGGAAATGTGCTGAAGAGAGTACAATATTGACCTTAAACTTGAGTACGATACAGCTTTATCTGATGTCATCTAGTGATAGCTACTGATTGTGGTATAGCTTCAGGCTAGGTTTGAACTTGATTCCTCCCTAAACTGGTAGATCTGGCATGTCATCTGGGACCACTCCAAACAATCTTCCTGGCCCAGCTGCTGGTTCCCACCCCTGCATTTTCACTGGATCCTGTAGTACACAGCTGCAAATGGAATTGGCTTGGCTTGCTGATCTGACAAACATCCATCCGCCACAGGAAAAAAAAAAAAAAAAAAAGCAGAAAAAAAGAGAAAGATAGATAAAGATTTGTTTTCACTCAGACGAGAAACTGAACCATTCTGCCCTATGGCCACACAATCATTAGACTAAGAGGAAGGAAGAGTGTGGGAAGTTACAGCTGTGGGTAATGGATGGGGACTGCTCATATTCTTAGCAGCCTGCAGTCACACTGTATTAGGTGTAATATGAAACTGCACCCTTGGTTGCTAAGAGAGATCCTTGCTAGCTTTCTCTGAAATAGCACGCTGGCTAAACCACTCAACAATACTAATGTACATCACACATGGGTGCTATTACAGGGGAACTCTGCCATTCAGACTTCACTAGGCTGAGCAACTGGGTTAGCAAAATGTTAACTGCTGCTTCCTCTGCTGCTGCTTTTTGCATTGCCACCACAATATTTTTTGTGTTTGGGTCATACCACTTTAGTGTTTCAGCTAACTCTCTTTGGAATACATCTGAAAGAAACCTACTTAAACTAACAATGACCATATTACAGTGTTATGAATTTTCACTGAATCTGAATAACGACATGGTCCCCAAATGCCCCGCTGGTGATGCTTCATGATTGCTATTACAGAAGTCTTACGTGTACATTGACAGGCATGCATGGACAGACATTGGAATTAAGATACAAGAGCACATGATAACTATGAGTGCTGCTTGATGATTTTTTAGGATTTGTTTTTCCACAGTGAATAATGACGTGCATTATCTCAGGCTGTGGATACTTTTCATAGACAAATGATTCCTCTTTTATTTTGGAGATTTATTTGGTTATTCTAAGTCAATATTTATATATTTTCTTCCCTGATGCCCATTTGTTCTTGTATGTTCTTCAAATCAAATTGGTAAGTGATTAGTCTTTAATAAAGGATATGACTTTGCAGATGCAAAATGGAATACAAAACACACTGCAGTGCAGCAGTTTTGTAACATTGAAATCAGCATGAAAACAGAATGCAAAGTTATTTTGCCTATTTAAATCGATGCATAAGTCAGTTCATGTGAAGTGTCCAAATGAATAAGCATTTCAACTCACTTTGCTAAGTTAATTATAGCAGGTAACTTTAGTGACCACAGTGGTTCAGACTGCAAGATAGTTTCCATGTTCTGACGTTACCTTAAGGTGTTCACAACTTTCTAAAAACACTCACTTCTTGAAATGAAACTTCTTATTCTTAATTTCTGCCTGATGGTGATCTATTTTTGTAGAGAACATCTATGAGATTGTTCCAAGTGTCAAAAAAGGAAGCTACAGTAAAAAATATGAGTACTTGTGAGATATTTTACTCAACACTTCTGAACAGTGTGTTTCTTGAAACTTACAGAACCTACAACCTTATCCAAAGCCTAGGAGAATTAAGGGAAATACCCGCAATAACTGCAGTGGGCTTTAGATCAGGTGTACTGTCTTAACAAAGACAGTTATCCTTATTTGTTTTAAAAATAATACTTGGTTTCAAACCAGATACATGATAGCCTAAAAATCTCCCATTGCAAAGGCAGCATGGAAAACTACAGTGGATTGACTGTTTGCTAAACCTGGGTATGTGGTTTGCAAAAGACATGTAATAATGTTAGCTAAAGCTAGCTTGTTAGGATAAAATACTGTTATTTACATCAGTATAGTTTATTTCTACAAAGGAAGAGAATACACTACAGTGGGATACATTTCTTCATATATTACAGGCCCAATTAGTATATCTATATTGAAAAAGCAAACACACTAAATGGTCTTTCCCAAACCCCACAACATCTTAAACTCATCATCACACTGGTACCAAGCTTACATGCACAAATCAGAAGCAAGGAACATCTGAAAGTCTTTACTGACAATGAATTATGTTTCTCTCATTGAAGTTACGTGGCACTCTTTTTCAGCACATGTAGGACAGGACTAATACCTAGTTCTTCTGAAAAAAATCTATTTCTTTAGCCCATATGTAAACAGAAATACAACAGTCAGTAGCTGAATAGCTATTAAGCTTTTGAACTTTCTGGAAAAGTGAAAACACCAGACCGGCTAGTTCTTCAAGCTGAAGAACTTCTGGATAAATCATTTTCTTTTTAAGAATATCTAGCTTTAAGGAGAAAAACAATCTATATGTCCTTCTCCCCCACACACATGGTTAGTCTATTATTAAATCCTCAATTAAATTTGCATAGTTGCAACCACAGACAGTTTCAGGAAATGCTAAATGTCAGTGACAGGAGCATCACTTAAGGTGGCCATCCTTAAGACAGAGCGTAACATCCAAGGGGAAGAAAAAGAGACAAGACTCTGCATCACAGAATTTTCTTCACAAACTTAGAGCACTCGCTTCAGAAGGATTCTGCTCAACTATTTAAAACCCCTTGAAAATTTCAGTGTCTAGTCTACAAAAGTTAGTTAGGTTCTGCTTCAAAGTCAAGGAAGAGAGGCCAGCCCATCCACGATGTTCATACTGCCTGACACTGAATGAAATGTGCACCTAAGCTGTGTGAAGTGTGGTACGAGCTCAGATGATCATCTTACAGCAAATTTTCAGATGTAAGATGAACTCTCCTTCTTCCCGTAAGTCTTCCTGTTTCTTAGTTTTCCAACTGTAAGATTATACCTGACCACAAGGATAATAGCATCTTTCTACTGCAGAGGATTGCTTTAAAGATTAATACACGTAACGATGGAATTAAGAAATAGGTAACTATCTGAAGAAGAAAGACAAATTCCAGTATTCTAATAAAGGCTTCTCCATATGTCGTTATATAGCTTCACTTAAGCAAGCAGGAACGACTGTTTATGCAGTCAAGCGTAAGTATCTGACTGCAGGATCAGGTCATGTCACCAGCTATTTTCTTTCTCTCTCTCAGGTTAAATGTCTCCCTCACTACTGTGGTTAAATCTACTCCATAAAACACGCGGCTACTGTATCATGAACACTGTATATGCTGACATGGGAAACACTAATTTTTGCATGTATCAACTGAATTATTTCAGCCTGAATGCTGTAAATGTCTTTCTATTTAACACCTTTGTGTATCTGAAACACGCAGTTCAAATTAAAGAACACTTAAAATATACATTCACTACTAGGCAAATAAACCATCTGAAACACATGGAGGTCAGCCTTTTAAAGTAAATTATACGACTATTTCTAAAAGCAGATACTAAAGACAACATACATTGTTCAATATGTTTGTTCCTGAGAATGTTTGCCTTCACTTTTCAATATTTAGGAAACATGTACAGATATATTTGAAAAGTTTGCATGTAAACTGTGGCAAAGAACATCTTGGGACATTAATGCCATACTAATAAGCTTCCAGAGCAGCATCTGTATCATATAAATTCATTCTCTTCCAACTTGTGTTCAAATACATTGGTACTTTCAAACTTTCACAACAAGTTTTCCGCCTTGGAAAGTATTCCTGATTTTGTTGTTGTTGTTGTTGTTGCATTTTGTATAACTTGACTTGTGTATCTGTTCAAAATACTGCAGGAAAGTGACTGAAAATGTTCAAAAATATACTTGAGACATAGTGAAATTACTCAAGGTACCCCACTTCATCCTTTTTAATACAGTTGTACTTAAATCTTTTGTATTTAAGAGTCAAAATCAGCACTTCTAACTGGAGGTCCTTAAGCTAGTGGCTCAGCTTCAGTTAGCAGCTAAATAAAATATGTGTGATTTTCAGATGTGAAATCAATAGAAACTCCAGATACTTCATATCACAGGTCTGCAAATCAGCCTTCTGTGTATAGATGGCTGAAGATAATGATCAATTTTCAGAAGAGCTAAATGGTCTCAATTAGAAATAAAAATAGTTACCAGCTCTGGAAAGTAAGCGCTGTTGTTATAAAGTATTGATCTGTTCCTTTATAATTGCCATCCTTTAAGTTTTTATTTAGGATAAAAACAAACACAAAAAAAAAACAGCAAAACACCCGCTTTATATAGCTGATCAGCTTCAGCCAGCATGCACAGGGCATTTCTAACCCAAGCTGAACTTTACTCTTTTGTACATTGATTCGAAGCAGAGTAATTTTGCTGAAGTTAGAAGAATGATTTCCACATACTTGCAGAAAAAAAAATCTCCAAATTTCATCAGTCATACATATCATTTAACTTTCAATTCAAATGTAAATACCCAGTTCTAGAAAAAAGTATTGTTGCAAATTTTATGAAACTCAAAATGAGGAGAAGGGATTGGCATCAGAGAAGGCTTCAGCTGCAATAAGAAGTGTGGAGCTTCTGCTACAGCATCTCTACAAATAATTCTCATCATAAAGGGACAACTTGGCTTTACAGGCACTGAGTCCTTCCATGCTATTAGAAAAAGTTCATACAGGAAACAGGACTAAAGAAATTTCATCTCCCATTAAGAAGAACAGCAGCAAGAAAGTTCCACCTAACAGATGATTAAATTTAGAAGAACACACTTCATTGTCCAGGGTATCAGAAGCAAATTTAAAAACAACTTAAAATAAATCATTAATCATGTAGAGAACGGTGCTTTCTCCAATTGCACTGCAAAGCAGAAATGCAATGTGTTTTGTTGAGAAGAGAAATGGTGCCACTGTGTTCAGGACACCAACAATTTTGTTTCCTACAGAAAAGCATTCCGTGGAAACCAGTGAACACTGACGAACATTTGACAGTTAATCAGTTTTACTGCTGAGAAGCCTATACACTGCAAAGACCATTTTATCTGTCTTTTTCAGAAATTTGTTGCCTTATCATTTGAAGTAAAATGTGGAATTTCTTAACTATCAAATAGGATCTCTCTGCAAGTGTTTAAAATGGATAAACAAAGTTCTTAAAAATATCAAAAATAATGATTTGGCATGGGGATCTTGGGTTTATTTTATATCTGCACATCACAGGACTACTGCAAGAATTATATAAATAAGTAAGTGTAAACTTTGCTATTAAAATCTGAAAACATATTCAGAAAGAAGAGGATCTCTTATCCTTCAAATATCTATAAAGGATTTTAGTTTAACACACAGGTTATTTCAGTGAAATTAATGGTCCATCCCAACATTAAAAGTTAACCACCTCTAATCTGAGGCATATAGCATTCACTGACTTCTCATTCCCTTGCAACGCATCCCTTAGACATTTCCCTTCTTTGTTACTGAGTATTGTATCTCTGTTCAAAATAGAATAGCAGTCCCTGAGCTATGTTGCAATGCAATGGCCAGCATAAAAGTCCACAGAGCTTTGTACTGTACTTATGTGAAATAAGAAACTTCCTTGAAATGTTAATTGATCAAACACATAGGCACTGAGAAAGACAAATCTTAGATTCCTACAGCCATTTTTAAAAACGTGGCTGATGCATAGTTTAAGAAATTTCAGTAACTGATAATGGAAATTTAATTAATATAATGAAATGCTTATCTTCCAGTTCTTAAAATCTTTCAAAATCCTAATGTAGTGACCAGTTAAGTCAATGAGAATCTTTCACTTTGTTTGAAAATATTTGGGATTCAGTCCCAACATCCTGTATGCCTGCTTCCTCTGAACAACATTTAACAGGGAATTTTCTAGTTTTTGGCTCTTTTCGCTTCCTATTCCTAAACTAAACAATGGTGTCTTCAGAATTCTTCAGTCCCAGATTACTTCTCACAGTTATCTGTCTTTCACATAGGACACTATGTGATTACTGGATGTAGGAGAGATTCACCTTCTTTAATACTGTCTGTACAAAGTAATAATATAAAAGGGTTCCATACTTACCAAACTAAACCAGGCCTTTATTAAAAGAAGTATTTATAGAACCATCACAGCTGTATTTATCTATCTTATGTATTTTTCATCCATGTGCATAAAACCAACTTCATAGTGCCTCTCCCGGGTTATTCCTCAAGCAACCTGTATTCCCCCTAGGAGTTCTGCACAGGTTCTGACATGTTTGCACTGTCGCAGGGAGCAATGGCTTGTGATTCTTTATGGATGCATATCTGAAGATATTGCTTTGTTTTTTAAAGTAAAACATGTTTAAAACATTGCATAATTTGAACTCACTTAAGTCAAGATGGCATAGGATTCACAGGTGTGTATGTTTTTCTCTCTGTTGATATAATGCCATCTTCATGCCATTTTATTTTTTTACAGTGTTAAATTTGGCATCCCAGATGATAAATTCCTCAAGACAAATGTGCTTTTCTCCTAGGAGAATGCATACACTGCCTAGGTCGATATGTAACACAAGTGCTTGTATAACACAGAAGTAATCGGTCCAATCAGTGACAAATGCGTATTGAAACACATTGCATCACTGACTACTTAGAAAACATGCAAGTCAGTCACATTGTTTGAGAGGTGTGACAAGAAATTTTTTCATCATTTACATACATTTTTAAGTAACTATCATGTTCTTTGTGCGAGTTTGTAAACCTCCACCAATCAATACGATATTGTTTAGTCTTATATGTTCTTTCTCCATCAAGTCAGTTAGTTTGCTAATACCTTGACAAACAAACAAGAGATCACTTTCACACAAGTATATATTTTTTTCAATGGAATGAAGAGCATGACAGTAGAGATATTTCACTGTTTTGCATCTAGTAGCATATATTATTAAAGCATCAACTCGTCTCTGTCACATGAAGTCATATTTCTTTATAATAAATTAAGTAACTTCAAGTAGTGTTACTGTGCCACGGCTTTCAAGAGAAGATTTGTCAAGACATCTTTGACTACTCACTTAGCAAAGGAGTTATACTGTTACATTCCTGACAGTCTGGGGACAAGGGAATAAACCAAACACCTCTATTTTAAACTATACTTGCATCCCCCATAAAGCTTAAACCCTCTTTGGGCAGCTCCAGGGCTTCAATCAAGACAGCTTTGAAAAAGCAGAGGAAGCATGCTGAGTATTGAAATGTAAATATTCACTACACTGTACCGTACATAGGAGTTCTGAAGGAAAGCAGGATGCTGAGCGTATTTATTCATCCATCATTACCCAGAATTCTCCTTCTGCCGTTTCACAGAAATTCTTTTCAGTTTGTTTGAGCTCTGGAAGAAACAGAGCTTGGGCAGTGCTTTGGAATAGTCAAAGTTCTTTTCTTGGCACTATTTGGCACTAAAATCGATTTGAAGGCTTGATTCAAGAACAGACGAGTCAGTACCTTCATTAACAGTTTTTCAGTCTTCACACAAAAGTTGCATCAATTTCAGGACTAGGCTTACTGAGGGAGGTGACAAGGCTGTAGGCCCATTCCCTCCTCCTTTCCACAATCTAACATGCTAAGCTGTGTTTGTGCATAGGTTTTCAATCAGTTCAACATTTAGGTTCAGGCAATGCATTTGGAGATGAAGGATGGCTACGTAACTGCTAAGCACTCAATTCTGCTGATAACTGGAAGAAAAAAATATTGATCTACACAAGATACTCTTTTATTTTTAAGGAATCAATTTTACATGACAATGGCAACACAAAGAGTAGAAGTTTGCCAACAACTTGTTTTCTTATGGTGCTTTTGAAAAGAAAAAAGTGAACAAAAACCCCAAATTTAATTATGAGTTAGCCCCAAAGGACTTTCAAAACAGTATTTAATTCAGTCAGAAAATAAAAGATTCCCTTAGGGCACACAGTATTTTGTTTCAGAATTAAACACTTTAAAAAAAATCAACCAAACCAAACCAAACAATCTTTTGAAAATATATATGTATTTTGAAATCAACAGATTTTCAAGAGAAAAAATACAGTGTTTCATTTTAAGTATGTTGAAAGAAAACATTGCCTTACTTTAACGAACAGTTTGGCAAGTTCATAAAACGTGTTGGTGTTACTTCTGCTGTCTTAGTTACCTTAAGTAATCTTAGCTGCAATAGTAACTTAGCTCTAGCAGACAGGCTTTAAAGTGATGTAGTTTACAATATTAAAATTGCTCTGGCAAAAGGAGAAAAATGCTGGTAGAATAATATTCCAATTACTATGTGCATTAGCAAAAACAAGCCATTCTTATTTCTTTACAAAGTGTTTAAGAAACATAAATTTCATTGAAATAAAGAGTTCTTCAACAAATCCTACAAATCTTAACAAGACATTTGAACAGAGGAAATCACAGCCACCTCAACCGTTATACGAGTTCAAACCAAACTACTTCAGTATCACTGAGGTAGTTTATATTGCTGTTTCTGAATGTTGCTTGTTTCCTTTCTTTGAAAATGATGGCAGATTATATTTCTCAGTAAATTCTATGTAAATGCTTTCTTTCCTAACAGATCTACTACTTCCATGTATTCAGAAGCCATTTAATGACTTTAATGGCAAGAAAGTTACCACTGCTAGTAACAGTTAAGCTTCCACATATGATCACAAAACTTAATTCCTTCTTAATTTAACCAAATTCCTTCTTTTGAATAATGAACATAATTTTCTAATGAAACTGAAGTGTTGGAACAGATCATCAGAGGTAAGAAGCAATGCTGTTTGACCTTCAGATCCCAGTAGGGACAGCACTATAAGCCATCTGTCTACTTTTAAAGTAAAGACAGTTTACCTTCTGGTGCTCTTCTTGAAGGTAGAACCTGTACCATTGTGAGTTAAGAGCAAAGAGGCAATGGTAAAGTAAACAAACCCCTTGGAAAAATAAATGATCTGGGCTGCAACTATGCAACTTTACACTTCTTGATCCAGTGGCCAGAACTAAGTGAACTGCAAAAGCAAAGAAAGGGATCCTGCAGAGCACGCAAGAAAACAAAACACTGATGAATGTGGGCAGAGTGGACTTTTAAGAAGTATATAGGGAAAATATCCAAGTACCTTTTAAAAAAAGAAAAAAATCCTTATTGTAACTCTGACAACCAAATAATAATCACATGAATATGGAGTAAAATTTTTCATGATTGATTCTTACCAAATTTGACTTTATTGTAAAGAGTAAACGTGATACTTGGAGGTTTTTGAAGAGGTGATGGTAGACTTAAGCAATTTTACACTGGTTGAAGGTGTACATGCACATCATAAGCACGTTGAAAAGATAGATCTTATAATAGCTGAAGAAAAAGAATGTTAAACTTTTATTTAAAACAGAAAAAAAATAACGTAATTCTGTGGAAATAATATACAGTGGAAATACACAGTAGAAAATAATACTCTGTGGAAATAATATTCTGTGGAAATAATATACAGTGACTTATAAAGAAGAGGTTAACTGAGCTGTATGCTTTAATGTTCAAAAGAATTAAATCCTCAGCTTTGAATAACATTCACAGTAAATTAAACGGGCAGTTATGCAATGTCTGGAGTACATAATAACCACTCCATGATTACCATAGCCAGCCAAACCCCGTCCGCGAGCAGGCAAAACTCCTAACTGGGATCAAGAGTTTTACGTGGTGTTTAGTTTCTTTGACCTGATTTATTTTACCACTTTTACTTCAGAAGGAAAGTCAGTTTTGTTGCTGTGAAAGCCAGTGCAGATATTTGTGCCAAAATTACTCCTGATGTAAGCCCAGCACTGTCACACTAAAGACGGATGTGGCCCAGAGTGTCTGAGGACGTCAATGTCCTTCCCTGAACAAGACACCAGTGTGAATTCACCTCAGTTCTTCAGCTTTACTGCAGCTGCAGGTCTGGCTGAGGGGACCGAGGGGCTATAGATGATTCAAGTGCTGTGAAGAAAGACTGTGAGCTTCCTGCTGCTGGGCCTATAGTTCTTTTTGTACCTTTACTTTTGTTACAAATTGTGCATTTCTTTATGATAAATTTCTTCTCAAATGTGACAAAACCTCTCGCACCAGCCAGTCTCCCTTGGATCTGTTCAGCTGCAGGCACTGTCAATGAAACCCTTTTGCTGACAGCATTTCAAGCTAGCAGGAACTGTCAGTTCACAAACACCACCTCAACATTTCCTTCTTAATGACTGCTGCTGTCTCCTGCATGAATCATCATGGTAGAAACAGGGCTATCAGATGCTATTTTAAGGATTGGATTCTGCTCTCTCATCCCAGTTCACAAGATGGAGATGGTGCAGCACCATAATAACTAAGAGTGGAATTTAGAGCTCACGTATAAAATGCTGTCTGGCCAGGGATGCTTGTCTACTGTGTTTCAAATGTTCACTGTCTGAGCACGCATTCCAGCTGAACAGCTCCACACACATACAGATGAGCAATAATGACTTCTCATTTAATGTCTTTTTTTCCCCAAGACAGTTATTAATGGTGAAAAGGGCTGTAGATTTACTGCAGGTTTGACACACAAATTACAGGAGAGCTACAGAAAGAGTCTGGACGTCCTGATGGCAACGGTGCCACACCTTGCAAGAAAGCTCAGGCAGCTGTATTGCATGACACATTCATAAGGTAGCCAGGGGTTGCTGCTGAGCACAGGAAATGCTCATCTGTGTTCCTAGGAAATGAAAGTAAAAGGGCACTGACAAATTATTTACAGGCTGAGAGAGCTGGGGCTTTTCAACCTGGAGAAGAGAAGGCTCTGGGGAGACCTGAGAGTGGCCTTTCAGTATCTCAGAGGGGTCTACAAGAAAGAAGGGAACAGCCACTTTAGCAGGGTCTGTTGTGATAGGAGAAGGGGAAATGGCTTCAAACTAAAAGAGCGGAGATTTAGACTGGATATTATGATGAAGTTTTTTACAATAACAGTGGTGAGACAATGGAACAGGTTGCCCAGAGAGGTGGTGGGAGCCTCATCCTTTCAGACATTCAAGGTCAGGCTGGATAGGGCTCTGAGCAACCTGATCTCGCTGTAGGTGTCCCTGTTCATTGCAGGGGAGTTGGACTAGAAGGCCTTTAAAGGTCCCTCCAACTCAAATGATTCTATGATTGTATGATATCTCCAGGAGGAAAGCTACGGTCCTCCACTGGCACAGATCCTCCATCCCCAGAACAGGGCTCTGTAGGGCAGAACAGGAAAACAAAGATGATTTATGTTGCCTTTCTGCTTCCATTGCCCTTGGCTGGCTGATGAGCCACTGCATCTTGTGGCGAAGGAAAAGCATGGACTGATCTGTGCTTGCTGCCTCAGAGACACGTGGGCTGTTACGGGCACACTGCAGCACTTCGCCACGTACCTCCAACAACATTTAAGGAGGTTACAAGAGAGGTAATGATGTGACCTACACAACAGCCAAGGAAGCCCTGCTTCATGACCTTATGATAGCAAAGCTGATTGTCTGCACAGCCATAAATCCAAATCAGTGTGTATTGTGATGCTGTTAGCATGGGGAACAACTGAAAGAAAGCCTCACTCCTAAACTGCAGCTGGACAGGGACACCAATTTAGTTCAGAAATCCCATCAATATTGATAAATTAAATCACTAAAATCTTATCTGGTATTTAAATCGCATTTTAATGGTATGGTTAATAACTTAAGCTTCCTGGCAGCAGTAAAGTATCCAAGCTTTTTGACACTGGAGAATTTCCCAACTCTTGTTCACCATCAGTGTCAGATAAACGATCAATACAGCTACCTTTGCTTTCCCAATTCCACAGCCCTGTTATCTATTCAATCCCTGCCCAATCTCAGCATGTAAAATGCAGTCATTAAGCTAGTTTCTTTTACCTCCAAGCAAGACTATGAACCCACAACTCTTCAGCTCTACATCCAATCTACATTTTCTTCATGTTCCCGACCTTCAAGTGAAATTATTTGGCTGCAAACACATTCATTTCATTTGCATTCCCCATGTGTGACTTTCCTGATATGTAATATTTCTATGATATTCCTCCAAATTTTGGGACGATGAGGAGAGAGAACTTGCTTCAGGCAATAATGATAGGGCTAAAGCGTTAAAAAGCATACTGATGTTTTATGCCTATGTTTAAATGAATATGTTTTGTCTTTAGGTTGCACAGATCATAGGAAGTGTTCTTCCTTCTCTCTGGATATTTTTCAGGAAACATTACATGAATCCCCAGCATTAGTCAGAAGAATAAACAGAAAATTGAGAATTACCAGAAAGGGAGTAAAGAATACAACAGAAAATAGTTTAAGCCAATACACGAATCCATGGTGCACTCAGAGCCTGAATACTAAGTGCACTTCTGGTCATTCCAACTCATAAATATTACAGCAGAACTAGAAAAGGAACAGAAAAACATCAAAATAATGGAAGGCTCTCCTCAGTCAGAGTCTAAGGCCATTCAGTCTGAAAAAAACAGAACCCAAGTAACTATGAGATATCTAAAGAATCTGTGGCAAGCTGAACAACTATTCGGTGTTTCTTAGAAAAGAAGGAATCAAGAGGCCTCCAGTGGAAATTATTAAGCCTCAGGATTAAAAAATCACAAAAGGAAGTGTTTTTCCACATACTGCAGAATGAAGCAGTGGAACTCATTGACACAGGATGCTGTGAAGGTCAAAAGGGAAAATGGATAAAAAAGCACTAGACTAATTCATGAAAGAAAGGCCTCCTGAGCCCTGTTAAATGTGACAGCTCGAGTGTAAACCACAAATCTAAAAATCCCTCACCACCTATTGCTAGAAGATGGAAAGGTATACCATAGGAAGAACATACTTGCCTTTTTTTATTATGTTTCCCTAAATATCAATTACTGCCCACTATAGTAGGCAGAAAGTTCGCCTTCCAGTCTCATCCAGTAGAGCCATCTTTCTGATTTTTGTGTCTCCCAGCAGAAGTTTCCTATCCCCTTGACTAAACCTCCCAGAGGAAGGAATGGAAACAGAATACTTCCTACCACATCCCTCGTTCTGAGGTGCCAGTAAACACTCTGAATCACTACATGCATATGATGAATCCCAGAATATATAGGTCACTGTCTCAGCTTTGCCCTTGGCCTGCTGCTTGCCTTGCTCAGTGATTATCCCGAAGCTTAGTACATTCTGTGCAACAGAGATTTACAAAGGAAAACACCCATGTTACCAAGAAAATACAGCTTTTCCTATCATGGCTGTTAGTATCTTGGAGGAGACAGGCAGAGGAGACTAATCCAGAGATTAGGGCAACAGCCTATCCACAGACTTTTTTGTGACTTTGGATTCACCCTTTCTGTGCCTCAGTTCTCTGCCTAAAAGATAACAACAATCGTTTTTTTTAATAACTTTTTGTTTGATTTCTATCCTGCAAGGATTTTATGTAGATAAATATGCCAGATGTTTCAATAACATACATTCAAGTAAAAGAACTTGAAATTACATTACTCAACTGCAAACAGAGTTGAAGTTAAGTCCAGCTCTGATATTTCCCAATCACTTTAGCTCTCCTCAATTTAATGCAGTCTTTCTAAAAATAAAAGGGAAAACTAGCATGGTTGACTAAGAGTACTTCTTTAGAAGCTACAGGGTGGATTTGCCCCACTTCATTTCAAATTGCTCATACCAGATGGTTGCAATGTCAATGTAAGGACGAAGCCAATGCAGATTGTAGAAAATAGCAGTGTTGTGGAAAAAGTGCTCCCTCTGGTTACTCTGCTAGAGAATTAATTGCCGACAGCACATGAGAAGTAGGGCAGAGGGCAGTTGGGTTTACCTGCATTGTTTCCATCACTGCAGACAGGACAAGGGTTGTTTGTCAAACACAAATTTTTGCTTTCCCCCCAACTAGGACATGTTCCTGACACATGGTGTTCGTTTTCTGAGGAGGCAGGGCATTTTCTGGATGCGGTAGGGAGTGGAAGAACGTGGTTCTGGACATACTACGGTGGTCTATTGCTTTACCTGTTACGTCAGCCATGTTGTTGAAAACAGAAACCCAAAATGACAGACGTGACTGAGGCAGCTGCCAGAGCTAGCGCAGCTTCCTCCAGAACCCCCGGTCTGACACAACAGTGCAGCATGCTGGTAGTCCTGGAGGATTACAGCAGCACCACTAACTTGCTGTTAACCCTTTTGAGGCCACAGCAACACCACAAAGCTGCCAAACAACATGACAAACAGCTACATGAAAAATAATCACTCCACAATAAGAGGCAATGTTTTCCTTTGAGATAGTACCTTAGACAACATGCTTGTTTAGCATCTGTTGGTAGTTTGGCAGAATCGATTCTACCTGCCTTCAAACAAAAACAAAGAAGAAAATCATCTCCCAAAATTTTGCCAGTTGAAAGAATAAACCCAAACAGATCACGCCAAGATGCTGAATGGAGGTAACACAGCAGCAATGTCGAAGTTACCACATCAGCAGTGGAGTTAGCACAAGTCATTTGTGCGTCCCCACAGGGAAGAAACGGGGCCAGATTTGGGCAGTCATTTAGACTGTGTCAGCAGGTACAAAAAATGCAAGTGCAATGTGTCTTACTAGTGAGAAGAGACCCGCACAGACCACAGCTTGCCATCTTAAAGTGAATAAATGAAAACTAAAGAAAGTTGTTCTGTCTGAGACAAGTGCTGGGCTGAAATCGTCAGAGATAAGGATCACTGTGTTGTCTCGAAATAGATCTTAGTGACAGTTAGTTGGCATGACTGCACTTCAGGGGCCCACCAATGCTAATTTAGTCTACTTTATATATCACCAGCTGAGAAGTTTTGTCGCCTCGTGTTGTTCAGCACCATGACTGCTCAGTTTGGGCGTCGGAACTGTGTCTTGACTTCAGGCTGCCCTCCAAGCTAGAGAGACACTACTGGGTTATCGTCATGATACTTCCAACTGAATGATAATCACCTCAGATTGCAATATGTTGTGCTTCCATGATACCTCCTACTGAATGACAGCCACCTCAGATTGCAATACATTGTGCTCCAGAACAATCACAAAATGGCAGTGCCATGTTTATATTTTGCAGGTGGTTACCACTCCTCTCTGTAGGGTTCACTTGTGACAGGCATACGCTACTGATAGTTTGAGCGACCTGGAAGATGATTGTTTGCCCATACCAACCCTGAACGGTTTTGAGTTTGTCAATATAAGTCATTTTTATTTTAATATCTGTGAATCATCCCATCCTTTATGTTAGGTAGTGCAACAGATAAATCACACACAGAATCACAGAACTGCAGGTGTTGGAAGTGATCTCAAGAGATCATCGAGTTCAAACCCCATGCTAAAGCAGGTTTGAGACTTCTACCATGGACTGTAGTTACAGGATCTACCTAAAATAAATTATCAGGAAAAAATGTATGTTTGTGACAATCTGCAATGGGTTTACCATCAACACACATGAAAAGTCAAGACTATTCTACTGTCATTCCTAAAACCAGCTTGATTTCAGAGTGAGACATTTTCTAGAACGCATAATTTAACAATATACTTAGGTTTGTTTTGCTCTTCATCCTCTTTCTTCTTCCTTCAAGACACTACATACTCACATATCAGCAGCTCCTCTTAATTCTCAGTCACTCAGCATCTTACTCCTTCTTTCCTTTCTTTGAGAAATAGCCTCTTCTTCTCTTCTTACAAGAATAAGAATACAGTACATTCCCTGTGCCAAATCTTTCTTTTTCTTCTTTTCTGAAACTATCAATAAGGATGACATAAGTGACAGAGACTTCTATTGGTTGGAAAACACTATACTAGGAATTAGTCATAGACCAGCTGACATCCAATCCTCTTTTATTCTTCTCTTTTGTCTTACATTTTTCTTTGAAAAAGAGACCTCTTCCCCAACTCCCAAATGCACTAATGCAAGAAGCATTCCAACAGTAAGGAAATGAATATTTAATTACTTTAATTCTACTATGTTATTGAAAACATAGTTTCATGCAAGTTCATTCTACATGTGGAGATATTAAGGCAGTAGATTTCAGTCCCGTGGTCTCATCACAGCCACTGAAGCCATGAAGAGAGCTGGGTATATGTTGCATTGTTTCAGCACATTGAAATTCTGGCTGCGTGTCTAGTTAACATTGTTCATCTCATACAAGTAAAAACCAAAGTCCCTCCTGCTCCTTCTGATTTGCAAGAAAAAAAAAAAAAAAAAAAAAGGCTCCACACCTCTTTGTTGCCAATAGACTTTGTTAGAGAACACACAGAGCACAGCTTCAAATTCTGTATTTTGTCCAATCCCAAAAAGTTTAGTTAGGAATGCTCCAAAGTTACACAGAAGTTGGCATTTCCAATTATTCCAGCTGAACGGGTCCTGTGGGCCAGCTGTCAAACAAAATTTGCAAAGGCTCCTGGCACTATGACCAAGGGGGAATTCCCCAATTTATATTGTAACACAGAGAGAAGCAGTAACATTTTAATCAAACTGTGGAGCCTGCTGGTAAGATCCATTATAAAGCATTGTTATGCCCCACAGGCCTGAAGCTCAGTACGGACTGGGAGTCTACAATGGGCTGTATTTCCCTACTGCAGCCACTGAGGATATCAATGCAAAATTAAACAAAAGATGTTTCCCCTCACACTTGACACTTAGACACTACAGTAAGTGACTGTAGTAAATTACTCCCTCTGCATAATGGTATATGCTGTTTCAAGAGTTATCTGTGAATGAATGAGGTTAGATCAGGGAATGCCTTATATCTTAACAAGAGAAGTCTCGATTAAGAAGCAGAGGCAGAGGTCTTAATCTAGAAGAGTCTCAAAACATGAGTGACAGATGTATCCCGACAGCTCACTTTCGGAACATGAATGAATTTCTAAGTGTGAGTTCCCCATTTATGCTAAAGTTCTAAGTTATGTTACGCATGCAACTTTACAATCAGGTCCTTAAAATCAACAGTAGAGTTTTTTATTTGCTTTTATGTCACAGTCCTTCTATATTTTAAAGACTCTGAGTGGTGGAAGGTAACAATACCAGCAGCCTTCATCTCATTGTCTATCTGAGGCATCCTCAGTATAAAATCAAAAACATATCAAGAAAAAAGGGAAGAGGAACAAGAAAAAGGAAACATAAAAGTATGGATTCTGCAAGAAAAAAAATAATTTACAAAAAGTTTAAAAAGATTAGAAAATATAAAATCTTGAAATGTACATCCTATAAGAACAATCATTCAGGAGTTCTTGTTGTAAGTGCATAAACTGGAATCTTTCTTGAAGGAATTATAGTATTAGTAATTAAATTGTGTCTCTAGCAGAGTAATATCAATTAGCTCTTTAGAAACCACATTATTCATTTATCAAGGAGACAACTTGATAATATGCTAAAGGCAATAAAATATATCAGCCTGTAACATGCACTGCTAGAGGGACAAACTTCATTCAGAATTACATGGGTAGTGAATCTCCACCAACTCTCGCAGAGCTGCATTGATTTACCCAGCTCAGGGAACTGCCTTACTAGCACTGCAAACTTCCTTCTTAAGGTATTCTGTTGCCTATTTTCTTTACATAGCCATGAAGAAAATCATATTGTCATTGGATACACTCCGTTGTGTATGGGGTTGTGGGTTGTTTGTTCTAAAAATGCTTTTTAGTGTGAGGGGAGAGATGGGCAAAAATCAGTATGAAGGGAGAATGACAACTGAAATTAATAAAAAGAATAACTTCTGCATTGAAAGGAACTTTAGCTACTCATAATGAAGTTCCCAACAAACCAGAAAAGAAAAGAGGAAGATTGGGAAGTACCTCTGTAAGCTATTTCTGAACAGCAGACAGATGGTTGGGATGGTGACATGTGCATAAGAAAGGAATAACAGACAACTAGTTGATCTGCTTATGGCAGAGAACTGGGAAGGGAAAAGTACAAGTCCTCGGGGAAGAGGAATACAAACAAAAAAGTGGACAGAGAAGAAAGACAGGCTTTCCCCACTGCCATAAAAGCATGTATACCTGAATGTCTCTCAAAAGAGTGTTATAAACTTATCTGCAGTTCCTGATTTACTAGGGAATTCCAAAGGAAACTGTATTGATATATATATTTAAATCAAATGTTTACTGTGTGTTTGTTCCAGTCATTTACTACTTCTCTCCTATTTTATTATTCCTCCGTTTCTTCTTTCTACCCTATTTCTAGCATTGCTTCCTTTAACCATTCTTCTAGAGACAATTTCTTCATCAGGACCCCACAGACACCTTATCGTTTTGCAAAGGCACGATCTGTATTTACATGCATGTTCGCGGCTCCTAAAACAAGCTCCAAATCAGACCGGCATTTGCCTGAGACAACTTGTTGACGTCGACAGATTCCTTTTAGGTCATACAGATAAAGTAAAACGTACAGCTCCACCTGCTGGAGGAGCCTCCTCCGTGGATCATCTCCACGAATTTTCCCGCAAATGCACTTAGGGCGGATACAGGGTTTGTACACTGACAGGTACTGGGGAATTTCGTTTAGTTTGCCATTCACTTAAGCCTGTCTGCTTTGCGCCTGTGCACAGTTACAGGGTTTGTCCTCAGCACTAAGTCACTATCAGCAAACAGCAACCAAACAATAAATAAATAAACTAATAATAAGATAGAGCAATTAGATCTTCACTGAAAACAGGAAAATGTCATTTATTTACAGCTTGACACAATAACAAAGATCCACTTCACAAGAAGTCTGGAAGAAACCAGCCATCATCCCCAAGCACCATGTGGCATTCCCAGGCTGCCCTATGGCTCATTACTGCAGTTGAGTCTTTGGCACGGCAGCGTCCCAGCCAGGTTGCTCCCTGCTCAGTCCCCATGGTAAGTCAGTAAGGATCATCCCATGCCACAAGGGCCGGGTAGCTTGAGCTGGTCCTTCCAACTCCCTAAACTCTTCCAAATTTCATCAAAAGAAGAAGGTATGCAGACAGAAGCTAAGTTGGAAATCAGGTAATTAGAAATCCACAAAATACTTCAGTAGGAGCATGAAAAATATTGCAAAAAGAAGTCAGCCAGAAATTTAAAATGTGAGTTTGTGTTGCTAAAAAATTTCTCCTGAGAAAAATGTTTTTCTTTACAAGGAATCAGCTACATGGCAAGACTATTCCCACTGTGTTACAGATATGGGAAATGAAATAGAATGAAGTCATAGTAGTTAAGACTACAGATCTAGGAGGAAGATACTTGTAGTCTTACTGTCAAAGCAACAGTACTGAGAAAAGACAAAAGTTTTCAAGGAGGACTATTACTTTACAAAACACGTAGCAACTGTGGTTTCTGAATGATAATATTGATAAAGACACACACCATAACTAAATATAAATTTGTTTTCCTACTGGAAATGTGAAGATGATCACAATATTGTGTAAAATTTTAATATGGACTCAACATTACAGGTAATAGGGTAAACTTCATAATCAGCTCCTGTATTCAGAAATACACATCTAAGCTATCTCATTTTGTAGTTAAGTCCCAAAATATCACTCATCACCCAACAGGATCAGGAGGCAGTACAGTTGTGTTCCAGTGCGTCACCGCCATCTGAGTGTATACGTTTCCCTTACCAATTAGGGGCTCCTTCCTTTGCAATTTCTTTCTATTCTCTGAAGACTTGAAAGAATGAGATTTTATAAAATGAAATGAATTACTTGACTTCTTAAGGATTATTGCTGATCTTTTTATTCAAGAGCTTAATGTAGCTATATGTGCTCTTGAGGGATTTAGCAACTTCAAGAAGTACCATCCGCAATTAGAAGGAGAATTTGGAACTAGACGGGATATAAACTTGCACTGTTCTTTCTGAAAGGTGAGGTAAAGTACTGGCTATATGATTTCCTGACATTCTGACACTCACTGATTCAAACAATCCAGTTAGGAAAAGTCTAGTGGATTGTCTAAAACAGCTTTGCATTAATTTTCCCACTGCCCTATCTGTCAGAAATGAAGTACTACTAGTCAGTTTCCTGACCAGTGACTGGCATAAGGAAAAAATCCTGGATCCAAAAATTAATTTTCCACAAAATCTGTCAAACGTGCAGGTTTGATTTTCTGATTTGCTTGCTGACTCCTGAAAATGAGATACAAAAGTAGACATTTTAATTTTAGTTAATGTTTATTTTGCTACCATTTAGAAATAGAAGTAGAGCGCTCCAACACTAAGGTTTCAACTGAAGTCATATTCAATACCCCATCCGACATTAAGCATGCAAGAAGTCTCACTGATTTTAATAGGACTGCAGGCTTTCTCATGCTGACCTAATTTAATATAGAAATAGTATCTCTTTTGTCTCCTATCAAGAAAGAGAACAGAGGAAAGCTGATTGTCTGGGCAAACTCAAAACAGAGACAACAGATTTTTTTGATGTGCAGTAAGTCAAACAGGCATGGCAGGAGGCTGTTTTGGAAAATATCACTCCCATTTCATGAAGAAGGATCTGAGAAGCTATAGGGCAGACAGTCTTACCTCAATTCCTGAGAAGATTATGGAGCAAACCTTCCTGAACATAATTTCTGAACACATAAAGGAAATAAAGGTGATGACTGGTTCAGTACACAAGAGGACAGAAGTGGATGCCATTCACCTTGACTTCAGTAAGTTTTTTTTGTCATAGTTTCCCAAAACATTTTTTCATCCTACCTGGGAAGGTAGGGCTTGTGTGGATAAAACACTGTCTGGACTGCCACCCTTAAAGAGCTCGAAATCCAAAGGCCAGACAGTTGCTAGCAATGTTGTGTTCACAAGTGTCGATCAGTATCAGTAGGTATTGCTTGATACCTGCATTAACAAACAGGACACAGCCAACTACTGCCTGTTACCAACACACTACAGACAACAGCACGTGGTGTTGGCCAGAGCATCTCCAGCCTGCATGCTGTATGGTGCTATTGACTGATGCCACTAGAAAGCATGTACAATAGCTAAATAAACTGCGTTGCTGTTTTTGCCCTCTGCCCCTTGTCCTTTCACTGCACACTACTGAAAAGAGCCTGGCCTCATCCACTTCACCCCCATACTTTGCGTACTTATAAACAGTGATGACATCACCTCTCAGTCTTCTCCAGGCTGAAGACTCCTATCTTCCCCTTTTCTTTAAACATTAATATAAGTGTTAGGAATGAAATCTCTCTGACAAAGTTATTTTTTTGAAAAATTGGAAAATAATTTATCTGGAAAAAATCTTTGTTTTTCCAAGGGAAGTATAAAGCATTTCCAAAATAAAAACCACCCCAAAAGATGCTTAGATACTTTATAACTACGGTCAATCTCTGCTGTAACTAAATAGAGGACACCTGTATGAGTGGCTCCTGCCTGAAAAATGTTGGGCATACCTTGTGGCACATAGCTCTTCACCTTCTGTTGCCTGTTGGAGACCTGAACACAAAAGGGCTTGTAGCCTATTAATGGGTGTTGGCCTGTTTGATGGTGCGGGAGAACAGCAAGTTCTGTTTGTTCACTTTGTTTCTACCCTAAGACTTCATGAAAAAACACACTGTGTGCATCAGCACTTCCTCTATGCCATGGATATTCAACTTTTTGGCTTGCCTGGGCTGCATTAAATGAAAAGGAATTGTCTTGGGCTGTATATTTGTATGCCGTTCCAAAAGAAATCCTTCCTATTTATTTCTATGGAAACTACAATAGATACAATGAGCACAGTAACACTATTCGATAGAGGAAATTCTCAGCTACAAAATACTACTTTTCAACACAGTTGTCACCATTAACTATGGATTTTCACCAGCAATGAACAAGAGCCTGCATGCTGCTCTCGCAAAAATCTGCACCAGTGGAGGTGACTCACTGTCGCGGTCACCACTGCTGAAATACACCACCCACACCCTCACTGTGCTCACATTTATGGTTTGGTCTCCATAAACATTCAGCAAGCATCAATGAATGTCAGTGGGTGACATTTTTTCCGCATGGAAAAGTTCAGATGCCGTTTTGTCAGACTGCCCCTCCGCTGCCATCTGTCACACAGCAACAAAATGTAATGGCATACTGGTGGGAAGGTTCAACCTCTACTGCCATCACACCAACATAGTAAGATAGGAAGCATTACTTTCAGAGAAGCCTTCGTAAAATACAAAATATAGTTAATGTATATAAGTAACAAAGGTTACTTTAATTTTTTAATATTTTTACTAAAACATAAAAAAGAGAGCAACAAAAACATAAAACCAGTGAGATATTTGACCTTATTTTTGTGAAATTAAGCATCAACCTGCTTCCTGTATTTTGTCCTTGAAAACAGTAGTTCGCAAATGTACATACTGCTAAAAAGTGATGACATGAATTATGCGTGACTGTGAAGTGAGGGATGAGATTCTTGGTAAGAGAGGCCTTTTAAAAGTCTAGAGAGAAAGAGAGAGAGAGAGGTTCAATTTCTTTGAGTTGAATATCTGATTGCAACTCTATACATTCCATTTGAAAATTTGCGGGTCATATATTTATGACACTGCGAATGACACTGTGAATGAGAAGTCTTGCATTCATGTGCAATTTCAGGTCGGTTTCCTGACTTTGTATCTCAGGTATGTACTAAAGTTCTTCATTGATGAAAAAAAACCTTGGATATAAAACACTCCCTAACTGAAAGCAGCTCTTTGCACATACAGTGGCTATCAGACTTGAGTTTCTTTTAGCTAAAAAATAACATTTCACCTAATTCTCCTACCATGTTTGTAATTTGAACTCACTAATTCAGGGAAACATTTCTTCTGATAATAATAAATGTAAATAAAAACTTCTGCAACTTACCACTAGCAGGAAAGACAATGCGACAGTAAACTGTCCAGAATAAGCAATGATGACAGTCTTGTGGTGCACTGAGTAATATATGTATGGTAAACTACAGAATACCACACGTGCAGGGAATTTTTAGATCTATTTGCAAGACTGTCAGAGGGAACTTCTGATCCCACTAACATCCATTGATTTCAACAAAATTGTAATCAGGACAAAATGAAGAACATCTGAAAAAAGTACATGAGGTCTATCAGGAGCACAGATAAATCAAGACTGGAAACCATACACCAAATTTTTGTTCTAATCCAAAGAAAAAAGTGTAATTTTTTACAGTTTTGCTCTATTACAAGTAAATATTAAGTAGAAATACAAATGGTCATACAAGTATCCTAAACTCTGCAGTTTACAAGAATTCCTCTTAAAATGTAACTATACCTATTTATCAGTACAAACAGTTTATTATCATCAACCTTAAGTTGAATTGCATCAAAAATAACACTGAAACTTTAGCTAGAAGGTGAAAACTTCCAGTAAAATGAAGGAGTAACATATTTTGGATTTTATACAAGTGTATGGATGTATCCTTGAAAATACTCAAGTGACATGCTAAAAATACCTCTTTACTATTGAACATCAAGTTTCATAAGTATAGGTAGAAGATTTGTTCCAACAGGTGAAGTTTGTCTTTGGAACAATGTATTCCCAAAATATCCCTGTAATTTACAAAATTTACAGTCAATTTTACTATATTTTCCATATATCTGAAATTAACTGAAGGCAAGGTATCTTAGAGATTGCAACATTGTTTATCACTTACATAAAAAAGTATAAAAGAGCACAAATTGGTCTATTATTTGTTCATAAAAACATTCTTGTAGAATATAATTATTGCAGATTTCAATAGCTGAACTGAGTACAAAAGCCAAGTTCCATCTAGCTGCATTTATGTAATCCTTCTGGAGTCAAGGGTACGTCAGAGAACTAGGCCTTACATTATCCAAAATATTAATTTGCCTGGAAAGCTAAACAACAAAGTCATCAGATTGAAACTATGGGATCATTTATAATAAAGTCTGCTGGCTCTCCAGACCTTGGCCCTATGTATGCTTCTACCAGCACCACTGATGAGTAATTCAACTGGAGGCAGTGTAAAATGAGTAGGTGAGACAGCAATCGTGCCTTTTGAATCTAATAACAACGTCTTCAAAACTTTTATTTAAAACAAAAGTTTTTTTCCCTTGATTCATATTACAGTTTTCTTCCTAGAAATCCTGGCGGGATAACAGTTTCTCTTTTTCTTGCTTGCTCTTTTACTCCTTTTCCTCCAAGGTACACAGAAATTACGCAGCCCTCAGAACAGCTGCCAAGGACAGTTCAGCTAAGAGTGTTGTAACAGGCATCACATTTCGCATGTCCCTTAGCCAGCCTTGATGTAATGCAGAAAAGATCAGATGATCTTAGGCATGTGTGAGTGGAGCAGAGACCAGTCTACCAGGTCAAAGCTACCACAGGAGGAAACTGTGTGAATGTGTGTTTACTTCCCTGGAAATATTCCAGGCTGGAAACTTGTGGAAAGCCCCTCAGAAGGAGCTTCAAAGCTTAGAAAACTAGGCAGGAAGCTGACTGCTTGCATTTTTTGCATCTCCTGAATTTCTCTGCAGGCATTTACTGCCAGTATTTACTGACTGAATTACTACACATCAGAGTGACCATTTCTACCTCCCTCCTTCTCATGTATGTGCTGTGGAGTACAGCAAGGACCTCTAGGAACTATAGGCTTGTGGAGAGGATAAGTCTGTTAAAGGCCAGGCCGCTGGGGATCATACAATCATAGAATCATGGAATCCTTAGATTTGGAAGGGACCTTCAAAGGTCATCTAGTCCAACTCCCCTGCACTGAACAAGGACATCCACAGCTAGATGAGGTTGCCCAGGGCCTGATCCAGACTCTCCTTGAAAGTCTTCAGGGATGGGGCATCCACCACCTCTCTGGCCAGTCTGGGCAGGGACAGCAGAGAACCACATCTAGTAACAAAATGGAAAAAGGGGAATGCCTATGAGCTCTGGTTAATTCAGGTTAACTTCAACCTCCATAATGCTACTCTGCTAGCAGCCAAGGGGCAAGTGTCTGGTAGAGTTCTCCCCCCACCCCACATACTTCAACCCAGTGCCTTGAAGGAGAAGCTACATGGGAACGAGATCTTCTGTCAGTGCAAAATTCAAGCAAATGTGTAGCAGGCTCAATGAAGATTTATGCAATCTGATTGACTTTGCAGGAAATCTGTTTCAGGGAGTGAGTTGGATTTCATTTCAGATTATGTCACCTGAATTAGGAGAAAGATCTCTAAAATTCAGTCTTAAGAATTTAGAATCACCAAGGTTGGAAAAGACCTGCAAGATCATCCAGTCCAACCATCCACCTATCACCAACAGTTCTCACTAAACCATGTCCCTCAACACAACGTCTAAACGTTCCTTGAACACCACCACGGTCGGTGACTCCACCATCTCCCTGGGCAGCCTATTCCAGTGCCTGACCACTCTTTCAGAAAAGTAGTATTTCCTAACATCCAGCCTGAATCTCCCCTGGTGCAAACTGAGGCCATTCCCCCTCGTCCTATCACTAGTTACACGAGAGGCCGACCCCCAGCTCACTACAACCTCCCTTTAGGTAGTTATAGAGAGCAATAAGGTCTCCCCTGAGCCTCCTGTTCTCCAAACTGAACAATCCCAGCTCCCTCAGCTGCTCCTCATAAGACCAGCTTTGTTGCCCTTCTCTGGATGCGCTTCAAGGCCTCAATGTCTTTCTTGCAGTGAGGGGCCCAAAACTGAACACAGTACTCAAGGTGCGGCCTCACCACACATGCTGAGTGCAGAGGGACAATTACTTCCCTGCTCCTGCTGGCAACACTATTTCTGATACAAGCCGGGATGCTATTGGCCTTCTTGGCCACCTAGGCACACTGCTGGCTCATGCTCAGCCGAGCGTCAACCAATACCCCCAGGTCTGTTTCCTCTACACAGTCTTCCAGCCACTCTGCCCCAAGCCTGTAGCGTTGCCTGGGGTTGTTGCGGCCAAAGTGCAGGACCCAGCACTTAGACTTGTTGAACCTCATCCCGTTGGCTTCAGCCCAGCAATCCAGCCTGTCCTGATCCCTCTGTAGGGCCTTGTTACCCCCAGGCAGATTGGCACTTCCTGCCAGCTTGGTGTAATCTACAAATTTACTGAGGGTGCACTCAATGCCCTCATCCAGGTCATCAATAAAGATATTGAAGAGGACAGGCCCCAGCACCGACCCCTGGGGAACACCACTCGTGACCGGTCGCCAGCTGGATTTCACTCCATTCACCACCACTCTCTGGGCCTGGCCCTCCAGCCAGATCTTTACCCAGTAACAAGTGTACCTGTTCAAGCAACGGGCTGCCAGCTTCTCCAGGAGAACACTGTGGTAGACAGTGTCAAAGGCTTTGCTGAAGTCTAGGCAGGTCACATCAACAGCCTTTCCCTCATCCACAAGGCAGGTCACTAGATCATAGAAGGAGATCAGGTTGGTCAATCAGGACCTGCCCTTCATGAACCCACGCTGGCTAGGCCTGATCTCCCCACTGTCCCACACATGCTGTGTGATATCCCTCAAGACAGTCTGCTCCATAACCTTCCCCGGCATGGAGGTCAGGCTGAGAGGCCTGTAGTTCTCTGGATCCTCCTTATGACCCTTCTTGTAGATGGAAGTCACATTGGCAAGTTTCCAGTCTTCTGGGACCTCTCCAGTTGACCAGCAACGCTGATAGATGATGGAAAGCGGTTTGGCTATCACCTCCGCCAGCTCCCTCAGCACTCTTGGATGGCTCTCATCTAGTGTCATGGACTTGTGTCAGTCCAGGTGGAATTGTAGGTCTCTGACCGTTTCCTCCTGAATTGTGGGGGTTTTATTCTGCTCCCCATCAGAGACTTCCAGGTCAGAGAGTAGAGTACTCTGAGGATAACTGGTCTGACGTTTAAAGACGGATGTAAAGAAAGCATTGAGAACCTCAGCCTTTTCCTTATCCTCAGTGGTCTTGTTCCCAGCTGTATCCAGTAAAGAATGGAGATTCTCCTTGGTCCTCCTCTTACTGTTAATATATTTGTAAAAGAGTTTCTTGTTCCCTTTTATCCCAGTGGCCAAGTTGAGTTCAAGCTGGGCTTTTGCCTTTCTAATTTTCTCCCTGCACATCCTAGCAACTTCTTTGTACTCTCCTCGAGCTGCCCATCCCTTCTTCCACAGGAGGTAGATTCTCTTTTTCTCCTGAAGCCTCAGAAAAAGTTCCCTGTTCATCCACACCTGCCTTCTTCCCTTCTGGCTCATCTCGTGGCTCAGGGTGACAGCCTGCTTCTCCACCTTTAAGACTTCCTTCTTGAGGAGCGACCAGCCTTCCTGGACCCCTTTGCCCTCCAAGACTGAATCCCAAGGGACCCTCCCTACCAGTCTCCTGAACAATTTGAAGTCCGCCCTCTGGAAGTCCAAGGTAGCGGTTTTGCTGTCCCCCCTCCTGGCTCCACCAAGAAGCGAGAACTCTACCATTTCATGGTCACTCTGTCCAAGACAGCTCCCGATCTCCACATGTCCCACCAGACCTTCTTTGTTTGTGAACAGCAGGTCTAGCGGGGCATAATTTACCTTTTAGTAGCATTCAGATGAAAAATACTCATAAACAATCATAAAAATAACAACTAGAAGCATATATCGAAGTACACCCTGGTAAAAAAGCTACAAAACAGCTAAGCCCAGTCTAACACCTCATCACCACTATGAAGATCACTGTGGATTCCTCTCCCATCACCTGCTTTCTACCTATCACACACAGCTCCATCATCACCTCTACCTGGAGCAAGAGTGGTTGAACCCTACTGTTTATCAACAGCACTGGATTGTGTTGGTGTGTTAATGAGACTTCCTCATTGCTTCTGGGAGTAGCAGTTATAAATGTCATGGGAACAATCCCTACAATTTTGCAGAAAATGTAAGTGTGCGTTAAAAATTGATGATGAGTAGGTAAAATAAGAAAGGGCATTTTTAAACTTCTTTCTCCAAGAACATGAGATGAAGACCACCCCAGACAGCAAAAAACCTTGGTGCAAAACCCCTGCCAGTGCAACTACCCTGTTTTCAGATCTCAGTTAGTGTCTGAGCTAACGTGGCAACAGCCCACAGATGGAGTGGCTCAGGGGTCCAGCTTGGAGACTGGTACATTGCTATCTGAGATACAGGCAAGGTGTGGATATTGCTCTGAGACAGGTACAGATGGATTTTGAAACAGAATTTGTACCATCACAGTCAGCTGACAACAGTAGCTGTTTCAAGGAAAATTTAAGAGAATTCATAAGAAAATAGGACCGTCTCAATATCGGTCTACTTGCAGCATTAGTCCAATAGCTATTTTTAGCATCTTCTCCTGGTATATTCGAATATCCTGCCTCATTTTACTACATCTCAGACTCCTACAAGGGCTTTTATGCTATTCTCAACTCTCATAATTCTAATAACATTTTTCAGGAGAAATAAGTTCTTAGTTCCCTTACAGTGGCCTTCCTACGTGGAACAAGAATTTGAATTCCTGAAAGTCCTGAACATTTTATTTAAACAAAAAGTTGAGCCACTCAGTGAGTCCAGACGTAGCCAGTTTCTGTTGTCACTCCTTTGACAAGAGATAGATTGAAACAGGAAGGATAAGTTCTTACTGCACCAGCAAAAGCAGCAGAGAAGCTCTGAGGTGCACAGAAAGGAAGGAGGAGAGGAGATGGCGGGGGGAGCACTGTTTTACAAGACAGGAAGAGGACAGTAATCTCTCCTCTCCAGCAGAGAAACACACGTCTAGATGGAATGTTGCAAGTTAATGTATTCAAGTGCCCTGCTAAGGCACTCCCGCTAACCTCAAGCTTATCCTACTAATAGTCCCTTTATAAACATTTGTACTTGGGACAAGACTAGGAAGAGGAAAGTGCTTTTCTCTCATTTAAAATTCTGTGTTTGTTCATTGATGATTAAGACAGATAAAAAAAGTTGCTTCTTTCATTCTTAATTAAAAACCACTTCAATTAAGTCCAATTTTTATACTTTACTCTTTCCAAAAATCTAAAGACAAACACCAAATTTCAAGACCTTCTTTTCATTTTTTATTAAAAAGGTTGGTTTTAAAAAAAAAATCTTGACTTTTCTTCAAATGTCAGTGAAAGTTAAAAATAGGAAGGTAGCAGAAAAACCTTTTATAGTGCACTCACAACAGTACCACATCATTGTTCAGTGCCACTATTAAAATGATACATTATGACAGTGATGTGATACATCTCCACACACGGTCTTTCAGGATGCAGCAAAAATTAGTGCAGTTTTTATTCTGTCTGTCAACCGTTTTTTCTTTTTTCAAATAGAATACTCATATAATATGAGTTGGTAAAGTACTCTTTCTTTTAGATGCTGTGATGCAGGTACATTTAAAATACATTTTTCAAGTGCTAAAAGTAACATTATTGCATGTCCTCTAAGCCTGCTAAGATAAGAGAAGGAAAACAAAGAAAAACTGGGAAAAAATATTTTTAGCTGGACAAAAGAACCACAGATTGTTTGGAAGAATGTGACAAGGATAGTTATGTTGTCTTGAGAATTAAATAAGAGTTGCAGGTGTGAAATTACTTTTGATATTTAGATAATTAAATTAATTTAGGAGACAAATTCATGCTGACATTTATGAATGTGGGTGCTGATACAGTTCAGATTGAAAATGAAATGTGAAAGCCCTTCAAGCTGATGCCATTTAAAGAGGCACTTGTGAGTTATATGAACGGTTTTCTTTACAGTGAAGGATCATCGCAAGATAACTGTTTCTTGTTTTTTCTTTTTTCAAAAACTAATCTTGATCTGTAATGTATAAATAATTTTAAGTGTCTATGGTACACTAAAAACATAAGTCAATCTATATCATCATATCTTATAACCAGACATTAAGATAGTCATGAACATTTTGTTCCTTTCTACTATGTGAATTAAGGCCAAAGAAAATTGCAAAGGAAAATGAGTTTTCTATTAAGTAGAAAAAAGGTCAAAAAAAAAAATAATGATGGCTCCAAATCTTGAACATGCAATGAATTTCACCAGTGAAAACAAATCTAAGCTTTAGCAGTCAGTTTTATTTGCAGTGCTGTATTAAAAATCAGCAATAAACCCATTTGCCAGCCTGTTTAAGACCTACATTCATGAAGTTCTCCTCCAAGTTGACTTGGCCACAGAATCATGTGCTTGTGATATGAATGTTGAATGTTATGTGCCCCAAGATATTTTGCTCAAACATCTTTGCAGAGACTACTTCCAGAAACCACAGATGCTCTTCTCGTTTTGAACAAGAAAGGAAAAACAATACCCTATTTCATATCTCCTCTGCAGAAGTATTTTACGACAGCATTGCATTTGGTCATAGTGTTGCTATTTTCAATAGCAGGAGTCAGAAATCCAACACTCAAGATGGGAGACCATTGATTTTTAAAAGCTGTACAAAATAACAAACATGATCAAAACCAGAAAAAAAATTATCAGTGGCCAAGAAGGAAGTCATATAAAATCTAGAAAAATTTTGTTGAGCTCAGACCATTGGAGTAGCAGCGGTTCTTTGTAAGAAAGGAAAAAAAAAAAAAAAAAAGAGCTTTGATTAGGTGTCTAGAACAGGAAAGATGTTTGTAGTGAAAACAAGCTCTGAGCTTCTATAACCCATCACCTGAAGTAAAAAAATTTAACATCACTTTGCCGCTGACCATATTTTTTTAATTTTTCAACTTTTTAAATTATTTAACCACTCTCAGATCTTTAGTAGATGTTTCTGCTTATACAGATGACACAAAATGTGTATACACCAAGATCGAGGCATCTAAATCAGCAGTATTGCATCAGTGGCAAAAAAGGTGTACGAGTAATCTCAGAAGGTAAGTCTTAATTGCTGTTTAAACAACACAACTATTCTTTGTAACTCTAAGGACTGGGAAAATTAGATTATTTATTCATGCAGGATCAATAAATAAACACTGTAATTGGTAACTCAACAACAAAAGTGATACTGAAACTAGAAGGCAATTCACAGAAGAGCACACTATAAATGTGATATGTGTTCCATGAAACAACCCTGCAAAGTGCCACAGAATAAAAAAATGATGCATAACTAAAAAAAAAAAAAGACAATACGGAAAACAAACGTACAAACAACTACAAAAACTCTGAAAGTATCTACCATAAATGGAACAGAGGATCATTGAATCATAGGATCACAGAATCACAGTTTGAGTTGGAAGGGACCCTTAAAGGCCATGTAGACCAACTCCTCTGTGATGAACAGGGACATCTACATAGCTCAGAGCCCCATCTAGCCTGACTTCGAATGTCCCCAAGGATGGGGCATCCACCTCCTCTCCAGGCAACCTGTTCCAGTGCCTCATCACCTTTATTGTAAAGAATGTCTTCCTTATATTCAGTCCAAATCTCCCCTCTTTTAGTTTGAAGCCATTTCTTTTTCTCCTATCACAAGAGACCCTGCTAAAGAGTCTGTCCCATTCTTTCTTATATCCCCCCTTTATATACTGAAAGAACATATCAGGTCTCCCCAGAACCTTCTCTTCTCCAGGCTGAACAGTCCCAGCTCTCTCAGCCTGTCCTCATAGGAAAGATGTTCCATTCCACGGATCATTTTTGTGGCCCTCTTCTGGTCACACTCCAACAGGTCTACATCTCTCCTGCACTGAAAACTCCACATCTGGATGCAGTACTCCAGGTGAGGACTCCCCAGTGCAGAGTAGAGGGGCAGGATCACCTCCCTCGTCCTGCTGGCCACACTTCTCTTGATGCAGCCCAGGATACGGTTGGCTTTCTGGGCTGTGAGGGTGCATGGCTGGCTCATGTCCAGCTTGCCATCCACAAATACCTCCAAATTTTTTTGGCAGGGCTGTGCTCCATCCTTACATCCCTCATCTTGTACTGATAGTGGGGGTTGCCACAACCCAGGTACAAGATCTCGTGTTTGGTTTTATTGAACCTCATGAGGTTTTCCTGGGCTCACTGCTTGAGCCTGTCTAGGTCCCTCTGGATGGCATCCCGTCCCTTGAGTACGTTGACCTCATCACACAGCTCGGTGTCATCCACAAACTTGCTGAGGGTGCACTCAACCCCACTATCAGCGTCACTGATGAAGATATTGAAGAGAATCAGTTCCAGCACTGACCCCTGGGGGACACCACTCATCACTGATTTCCATCCAGATATTGGCCCATTGACCACCACTCTGTGGATATAGTCCCACAACCAGATTTTCATCCATCAGTCCACCCATCAAATCCATATCTTTCCAATTTGGAGAGAAGGATGTTAGGGTGGATCATGTCAAAGGCCTTACTGAAGTCCAGATAGATGACATCAGTGGCTCTTCCCTTGTCCACTGATGCAGTTACGCCGTCATAAAAAGCCCCTAGGTTGGTGAGGCAGGACCTGCTCTTGGTGAAGCCATACTGGTTGTCCTATATCAACGCCCTGTCTTCCATGTGCCTTAGCATAGCTTACAGGAGGATCTGCTTCATGATCTTCCTCAGCACAGAGATGAGGCTAACAGGTCGGTAGTTCCCTCGGTCACCTTTCTACCTTTCTTAAAAATGGGTGTGACATTGTCCTTTTTCCAGTTTGTCATGGTTTTATGATTTTTTGTTATTGGTATTCCACTTCACAACATCATGTAGTGCACTGGAAGTTAAAGAGCTAATGCTGCAGTTTCATAGATTGTTGATAGTTCCAGGTACCTATCTCAGAAGAGAAGAATGACCTACAGCTTCCAGAAGACTTCACTGTTCCATTTCCATTCTCCATTCAGAGAGAAAGATAAGACTGACTGGGAGTAATGAGATTGTGCTCTTTTTCTGCTCATCTCTGTGGTGTGCGCTCCCTCACCGTCTTGTCTACAGCATTAGAGTAAAGTCTTTGGTTTTGAACAGTCTCTCTCTCATTATATTTGATTTATTACCTTCAATTCCAATTATATTGTATTGTATTGTGTTATCTCACATTCCGCTATCATATTTAGAAAATTAAGTTTTCCCATTAGCTTGTTGCCACAGTTTTCTTCCTGTGGGCCCACTTCCATGTCTTCCCTCTTCCTCTTTTCCTGGAGTGTGAGTCCGTGGGTCCATCCACCCCACTAGTCACAGAACCAGGCCAAACCAGGCCAGAACTTTCATACAATCACCAGGGACTTTATCTGACTGCCATGATTTTTCAAATATCATCAAGACTGTGATACGGATGGATGGTTTATAAGTTGCTAGTCAGGACAGATCTGAAAAGGGGCATTTATGGAAAAAAAGAGCATTTCCTGAGGTTAACTGTCATGGCAGGAACAGTTGCAATATGGGATTGACTAAAGACCATTTCTAGAAGCCATGCTAATGGAAACACCCAGAAGTCAATGAAGAAATGAACTTAAGCTATAAGAAATGACAGCTTTTCTCCCAGCTAGACTCTTAACACCTCATCTTGAATGAAAGAATGCTATACGAGACTTTGTCACTCTCCTGAAGCCAAAATAGACAACATCCACTCCTCCTTCTTCATCCATACATCTAGACATTTCATTATAAAATTAATCTGGTTTGTCAAGTATATCACCTTTGGCAAATCTATATTGTCTGTTCTCAGTGACTCTTCCCTCCTCCATGGGCTAAAAACTGCCTTCCAAGAGGACTTGTGCCATGAATTTCCTAGAGACTTAACTGGTTGACCTATCTAGTCTCATGAACCTGTATGGGTTAAAATTTCTCAAGAGAACACTTACTTGATTCTCTTCCACTACCAGCAGTTCTCTCCTGTTTCAATCTGTCTCTAAATACAAAGGCCTGAGAAATGTTGGCAAAGATAGAGGCAAATAAAGTGGTAAGTACCTCAGCCTTATTTGTATCTGCTGTCACGCATTCACCTGGCCCATTTAGCCAGGGACCTACATTTTGCTCATTTGTTCTTTTACTGTCAATGCACTGGGAAACGATCCCATGATGTTTATTGCTAATTTCAACTTCAGTTGAACTTATGTTTTCCTGGTGTCACCCACACCTGCCTGGACAACTTCAATAGTTCTCTTTTGTGGTCTGTTCCTGCTTTTGCCATTTACATCTCTTCTTTTTCTATTGGAGCTCAGCCATGAGTTTCCTGTTTGTTCAAGCCAGTCTTGTGATATGTTTACTGATTTTCCCAAGTATTGAGATGGACAACTCTTTACTCTTTAAGAACAATACCTTCTAAAGGTGTCATATCTCCTGAGCTCCTTTGCTCTTCAGAGATGCCTCCCACAGGATCCCACACAGCAGCTCCCTGACAGAACTAGTCTGCTCTTCTTAAGTGTAGGGTCTGTTCCCTATTCTTTGCTTACCTGACTCCCTTGAGGACCTTGAACATCACTGAGTTGTTGTCATTACAGACAGGGCCGCCATTGATCTCATCAACAAACACATCATTTCAGGCCATAATGTTCTAGAGGCTGTTACACTCAGTCATACAATGCACACAGTAGAGATAACTGCTGTGAGGTTGAAGTCCTAGGACTCAAAACACTTGCAGAGGAAGGCTCCCTGTGCAGCAGAAAATGTGTTTGTTTATTTTATTTTCCTTCTTTAAAATGTAAGAAAAAGCAAAGGTTTTACCATGAGCCTCCATGTATTTTTTATTAAGGGGAAAATATATCAGCTTTTACAAGATACACTTATCATTCCTGATATGTCACGTAAATACATTTATTCTTTATAGAATAGAACACTGGAGGATTTTGAAGCTGTGCTCTTATCTACTTTCTTTTAAAGACCCAGAAATGACAACAGTACCAGTCTCCTATGAAATCAGACACAGCTGTTTATTTCTTTATGCTTCACTGTTTTTCTCCTCCCTCTTGCCTTTTAAACTGTAAGCTTTGTAGCAGAAAAGCCTTTTGTTCATTGTTTGGGTTTTTTTTGTTTGTACATTTGTTTACTTTTATTTTATTTTCTTTTTGGACATCGCCCAGCACAATGGGGATTAAGATTCCCAAGACTTATCAGTGTACTAAGCAACACTTTTTTCTATTTTTGTACATACGCAGGTGACATTTTAGATCATTTTCACCCAGTTCAGCTAATCTCCTGAAACCATTCCATACACGTGTTCCCAAAGATAGTAGTTTCATCTACCATGAGTAGAACATTATTACAAATGCTATTCTTCAAATTTGTCTAGCACAAATAATGCCCAATATGCAATCTATTGATAAAATCAGCTTTCTGAAGGGACAGAGGCACAAGAAGATGACCCAAAATATGGGGACTGATGGCAGAAGGAGTAAAATTATTTTTGTTACAGTGAGTGGTATTTTCAAAAAATAGGAAGACAAATAAGGAAGAAAATAATACTGTTCTTTATGAGAGAGGAAGATAGCTCTTATTAACTACCAACATATTGATAACATATTAGTAACAGACCAACATATCAGTACCAACATACCAAGAATTGGCAAATTTGCACATAAATTTTTAGATTATGTGCTTGGGCCCACAGAAAGTTAACTTCATTTTTGAAAGCTTTGGACCATCAGTGTTTCCTTGTGTCTTCAAAGACAGCCATAGAGAATAAGCTACTCCTTTAAAAAAAAAAAAATACACGATGTCCCATAAGTGTAGGTGCACACTTAAAGAGTGGTGAAGAAATTAAAACCTGTCTCTAAATCTGTCTCTGTCTCTAAAGGCCTGATTTCCCCTTTTTGTGGCTTTGTTTTCATGAGTACACACATTGTCACTTCTGTAACTAGTCAATAAGCCCAGTTCCTTCCAAGGCTTAGCAAGTGCTGCCTAAAATATCATTGCTTTTTTGGGTGAGGCAACATCATCTGGAGATGATACCATTCAGGTCAACACAGAGGTGGTCCAACTATCATACACTTGAACCATGTTTTTCAGGCAATTCAGTACTGGCAGTCACTCTCATCCCAACAGCTGTAGCATTCAAGAACGCAGCCTACAGCTACATACCTTATTCAAGGATAAAGAAAGTATCACAGGATTTCAGGAATATTGATTAATGATTTCACATTCTTATTTTGTGTGTATATGACAGAACCAATTCACTGTGGTGGTACTTCGGGTAGGACATCTCTTTGTTTCAGCAACAAATCTTGTTCTGACCTTTGTTGAATCCTACCATATAATAGTTTGACTTTTTTGTGTATTTTTCTTGAGAGAATCTCTCATGCTCTGAATCCTGAATTTATTCTACATGAATCTGTTAAAATTTAGCCTATTTAGGCCTGAATTAGAACACAAATATTTCTATAGTAAACTCCTGAAGCGTAGAATCATAGAATTCATAGAATCCCTAGACCTTTAAAGGTCATCTAGTCCAACTCCCCTACAATGAACAGAGACATGCACAGCTAGATCAAGTTGCCCAGGGCCTGACAGAGCCTGGCCTTGAAAGTCTCCAGGGACAGGTTATCAACTACATCTCTGGTCAACATGTTCCAATGCCTCACCACCCTCACTGTAAAAGACTTATTCCTCATATCCAAACTAAATCTACCCTCTTTAAGCTTGAAGCTATTTCCCCTTTTTCTGTCACCACAGACCCTGCAGAAGAGTCTGTCCCCTTCTTCCTTACAGCCCCCCTTTAGATACTGAAAGAACACTATCAGGTCTCCCCAGAACCTTCTCTTCTCCAGGCTGAACAGCCCCAGCTCTCTCAGCCTGTCATCGGAGGAAAGGTGTTCCATTCCACGGATCATTTTTGTGGCCCTTTTCTGGACATTGTCCAGCAGGTCCATGTCTCTCCTGTACTGAGGACTCCACACATCTGGACACTGTACTCCAGGTAAAGTCTCACCAGTGCAGAGAAGAGGGGCAGGATCACCTCCCTCTCTTCCTTTTCTGTGTTAGTAAATAGCTTTTATCTCAACCTACACGTTCTACAATTCAACCATCCCCATCCCACTGGGAGGTAGGAAGTGAGTGAACGGCTGTGTGTGGTGCTGAGCTGCTGCCAGATTAAACAGCAGCTTCTCAGACTTTGGGGGTTTTTAGAAGAATTTATTTTTATTAGAGGGCTAGATATCACAAAATGGCTCACCACCAAAGCACTGGCATGCAGACATTTGATAAACACAATACAACTGGATGATTCATCTGAACTCTTCCAGATGACAGAGGAGTGGGATTCAGAAATCAAGTAGATGATGAGATCTTGGTCAAAATACTCAAGAACAAATGAACAGATCCAGGAAGAAGTGATCAGTCAGACGTAAGCCTGTGAAACTAATCCTGCTGTATTTGTTTAGGAGCAAAAAGAAGACCGCTTTCAGAACTTTCTTATATATATACTTACTACAGCTTTATATGTTTTGGATCTTATCTGACAGATAAGGATGCAGGGAAGGAATTCATAGTTGAACAAGACAGGTTATTTGAACCTACATTAACTGTTTCTCTAATGTCCCATTCTTTGCTCCAAGAACGGCCTACACAGAACAAACTCAATTTCTACACGTCATCATCATCATAAATCTTTAAAAAAAAAAAAAAAAAGGCTGGATGCAATTTCTCCTAAAACCAACCTCAGGCCAGGTTGGTATTATTGCTGACACAAGTCTCAGCCAAAGAACAAACAGAGATAACGGTAATTTTCAGAGCGTGTGGGAAGTGCCCAGTCATTGGCAAAGTAAAATGGTGCAAAAAGCTGGAACTGATGCAGTGATCAATATGTACTGGGCATAGCAATAAAATGTGTTGACAGGAACAACAGAGACTTACAGAAGTCTTTGTTTTAAGAACACAGCTGCAGAGCACAGGATGATATATGATTTTTTTACACAGCCTCCTCAATAAACTGCATTTATCAAATGCTTGATCAAAAAGACAGTTAAAAAGACGTTACAAGGATAACCATAATAAAAGTATCTGCAATATTATGAGTTCCTCTGCTTTAAGTTATCCAAAGATCACTGTGAGGAAACCTGACTCTCAAATTACCTACTGAGTAGAGCTGCACTTCTATTATATAGCTCTCAACAGGTACAAACAGATCGGTCATTTCTGAAGATACAAATATCCCTATCCTCCATTTGGGAATAAAGCAACAAAGTATTGCACAGTATACCAGAAAAAAAAAAGAGGGTGAGGAAAAAACAAAACCAAAGGGTGAATAAGACAGTATGTGCCCTTGGAAGGAATACGTGTAGAGCCGTGACTGGCCTTTGCATCATTCACGTTTACAACTTGCATCAATAGTGCACGGGAAAATTGAAAACACCACAGTTTTTGCAAGCAGACAAAGTTATCAACAGTTTTCTTCAGGGTTTGAGTAAGCTTGGAGTTTTCCCAGATCTGTTTCAGAATTTGCGGAAATTCACATCATCTGTATGTCCCTAAAAGCTCAGCAACAGGTATTAGTGAAAGCCATTATTAATTCTTCTGCTCCCAAAAGCTGTGATTTCATTCCAGATAGCTCTTGCTGTGCAAAACCTACCTATACCAGCTTGAACTCTATGACAAAGCAGGATTTTTGAGATTCTGTGGTATTGGCCTACTGTACCAGTTCCAAACACCTAACTGGCTGGCTTGTATCATAGGACCTAGAACACACTGCTGTATTAGCTATAAACATACACTGTTAAAAGACAGATCACTGTGATGATGACAGTGATCTGTCTTTTAACAGATCTGACAGATTATGAAATATTTTATTAGCTTTTTTATATTGTACTTTTTTTTAATCTGTGCTGCTCCAGTACAGAAGATGCCACTTCAAAATCTTGAGTTTTGCAATGCTTCACCACCAGGAGGAGCTGCAAGGTGCCTTGTAAGGTGGGAAAAAGGTAATACATCTTTGAACACCCTTCGCTGATGTTTGCCCCGGACTCAGCCACCACTGCTAGCTGCTTACAGCAACATCTATAATCAGAATACCTCGCACAGCTCAAATCAATGTCTACACTAGTCTTGTCTCCTATAATTATCCAATGACATTTATAAAATTGTAATGAACATTTTTGAATTTACCAATAAAAAGGCATTATATAGAGACGTTTTTATTCCCAGCTTCCACTTCTCCCAAATGCAGGATGAGTGGAACTAACTGCTACCAGTGGGATTCATGCATGGCCACGTGTATATGTGCATGCACCGATTCCTGCGTATTTTCAGGCAGGCAAGTCTACCACAAGCTGAAACATGCACTGAACTGGCTGAGATGTCTCGAGAGGAGTAGGGAAAATGGATTAGTATATATTAGATTCTAATGTCTCCTACAAATTTAGCATATGCATTATTTTTAACTCCTAGAGGAGAAATTAGTCAATAACTTTGCCTGAAACCAGTGGCATTTTATGTTATTTCCTGCTCCCATTTACAGCAGTTTTACTATTTAGTTACAGAGACATAAAACTCCAGCAGAATACTGTGTACTCACTATTCAAAGCAATAATTCTAAAAAATATTTTAAAAGCCAGCCGTACTTTGAAATGTTTAATTTTTTTTCTAGCTTTGATTAATGACACTTGATGAAGCGGAAAAGGAGGAGAAAATTACCACAAAGATTTCAGCAAGTAACAGGAAATAAGTATATAAATGAAAAACCACCACTACATCCTTCACATTTTCATCCTATTTTCTGCGTTTCAGCATCTATCCTCTACCCTGAACCAGATCTTTCTGTCATTTGTTGACATTTCCTCTGTCCCAAGCTTTCTTTCTCATTCTCTTTTCCTTTCATCCTTCTGCGTCCCTACTGCAGCTACCTACAGGTATGACAACTGGTGCTAGTGACTGGCATGTTTTGGACATCTATTTGCAAAGAATTAGAAGCAAGCTTTATCTGTTTCCATTTCGTGCCTCTTTAGGACTGCATTTTACTTTGCCAAAGGAATTCCTACATTCCAAACCTGACATACTGTTCGAATGCATGATCCCAGGGTATTCAGTCAAAAATGAATTTTGATTTTTGTAGGAACTTTACAATTTTGCTTTCATGTGATGTAATAAACATGATAATTTGGAGCATTGAGATGTTTTACTAGCAGTTTTCATCAAATATGCTGAGGGTCTCTAGGCCCTCATGGGCACTGGAGCTATACATAAAAAAAGCTGCTGACAGGAATATAACTGCATACACCATGTACTCTTTCAAGAAACTAACACCCCATTGTCTTTGTATATTGCCAAAACAAATCCAAATGTCACAACAGATTTAGGGTCTCCAAAGATAAATCAGCTCATATCTGCCAAGAGGCATAGTACGCCTTTGGACTTTCCAAATAAATAATAGCTCAATGCTAAGACAAATAGCTGGAAAATCCTCTCCACACATGACTAAAAACACATTTTAGAGCTAGACAATGCAGGGTATTCAGTGTATGCTGAAGGAAGAACGCCATTATCCTTTCCTCAACCAAGCATTTCCACCCTGACAAAAGAAGCAAAATTCTACTGATTTACTAAAACAACAGTAAATTGTCAGGCTTGGCTTGCCCCTTTAAGAATGAGGCAACACTTCTGGTTCATGGTGTTCATAGTACTGGTGGGAAGCACAATTGAGTGCATATGTGCATGAAGGAGTTATCACGTTTATCAGCAAACTTTACCCAGTCGTTTGAGAAACAGTCAGATTTAGTGTTAATTCAGACTAGCTGTCAAGGTAAAGAATTCTATCAAAGATGCAGGACCTTCCTCTAAGAAAGTACTGCTATTATTCTCATTATTAATACATTTCTTCATACAAGCTGCTAATCAACCCAATTAAAAAAAAATAGAAGTTTTAAAACAAATGAATGAAATCAGTTAGATCATTTAAACTAAATCAGATGAGATTTTTTTCTTTTATCAGAGCATCTAGGTGGCAGGTATACATCAACTTAACCTCCTAAGATTTATGTAATGTAGAGGCATTTGCATCCACTCTATACAGATGTGGAACAAAGATGCAGAGAGCCAGCTCTCAGCTTTAATTGCCATTCAGCACAGAGCTGATGTTACCATGGAACTATCAATTATAACTCTAACTATCTATTATGACTCTAGCTATCTATTGTAATTCAAATTTCAACCCTGAGTAGAAATACACACTTTAGCATCTCTATCCAAAATAACTATTTTCTTCCTCATGTGTATATTGCTCAACATTTATCTGTACTGAATTCATCTGCTTTTTTATTATCCAGTCATTCAATATCAAGAGGTCTTTCTGCATATTTTTGCTGTTGTCCCTCATCAGTCCTACTGTGAGTAACTCTGTAATGTGCAAAAAAAAAAAATCTGTCTACACATTAATCCTCTCATCATGGTCACTTGCAGATATGTTATAGAGCAAAGATTCCAGCTGAAATTACAGAATAATTCAGATTAGAAGAGACCTTTGGAGTTCATCTAACCTAACCTCCCACTCCTTGTCTAACTCCTGCAATAACCTTCTCCTACCTAGAAAACCATATTAATTCCTTCCGATCTTGACTGCAGTTGGGCTTTTGAAACCATTTCCTCTAATACCATAAGGCACAAACTGATATAGTATAGGCTAGATAAGTAGATGGTGAAGACTGGCTGAGCAGTCAAGCTCAAATCGTTGTGATCAGCTGCAGGCAGCAGTGGTGCACCAACAAGATCAACATGGGAGCAGTACTGCTTAACTTGGGTGACTAAACTGAGCAAACTCTCATCAGTTCTGTAAATGATACAAAACTGAGAGGAATGGCTGGTGCAGCAAGTAGCAGAGCTGGAAACCACAAGGACCTGAGAACATTGGGACAATGGGCAGAGAGGAATCTTACCAAGTTCAGCAAAGGGAAGTCCAAGGTCCTGTACTGGGACCATGCACCGACGTTTGCTGGGGACTAACTAGCTTTGCAGAAAAGGACACAGGGGTCTCGTTGAACAAAAAGCTGTCCATGAGTCAGCAATGTGCTCATGTGGCAAAGAAAGTAAAGAGCATCTTGGGCTGCCTTAGGAAAATTCTTGTCAGTTGATTGAAGGAAGTTGTTTGCCACCTCTGCTCGGCACGAGAGACATGCTTGGAGTTTCATGCCCAGTTTTAGAATCCCCAGTAGGACAGAGATACGGACATACCGGAGAGGGTCCACCTCTCAAGATGATCAAGGGATGAGGATATCAGACATACAGGGAGAGGCTGGGAGATTCTGGAGAAGAGAAGGCTCAGGGAAATCTTATACAGATGCGGGAATATCTGATGGATGGTGTAAAGAAAACAGTCAGACTCCTCCCAGTGGTGCCCACTGACAGGACAAGTGGCAACAGACACAAACTACAGGAAATTTAATTTAAACATAAGACTCTTCTTTTCATTGTGAGGGTAGTCAAACAATGAAATGCTACCCAGAGAGGCCGTGGAGGCTCCATCCCTGGAGATACTCAAACTGTACATGGTCCTAAGCAACCCAGTCTAAATTTACTCTGCTTTGAGCCAGGCATTTGGACTAAATGATCTCCCGAGATCTCTTCCAAACTGAATGCAGACTAAACCACGTATATCTATTTACTACAAGGGGAAATTTAAGCATGCCCCTAAATAAATCAAGGAGTAATTAAAAATCATCTAATTCCTAAGAAATGAAAAAAAAGTATGAGCAAAGACATATACAAATACCCATTTGAATGCCAGGTGTCCTTAAAAATAATAATAATAGTAATAGTAAAAGATTTTCTTAACCAGAGATTCACTACCATCCAAGGTCATTGCTAAGTAATAAATACCAAAACAGCTGGATTCCAGTAGCTGTACTGCAGGGGATTAACTCAAAAGATATTCTTCCTAAAAAAGAAAAAAAATTACTCACACTAGTAATTCAGACAAAGTTTGTGGTTACTTTGGATGCCTCATTTAACCAAAAATATTTCTACAAGAAAGTAGGAGACATGCTAACAAGGAAGAGGAATGGTAGGTGGAATCTACATAAAAGCAGAGACATTAAGAGTTGCGGAGATGCAGTATAGATATCAGGGAATAATCTTTAGAGCACAATATGAAGCCTGTTTACAGAACTGACATTATTTTATAGCTTATTTATTTATTTTTTCTTTCCAAATGTGGATTACTTGTCTGAATGTATTATCTAAGCTTACTGGCATGAAATGTGAGAAACTGCAGAAAGCACTGTAAAAGATCAAGATGAGCAATTCTCCATGAGGAGAAGAAAAGAGGATAGTGGGACAAACTACAGGTCAAAGCAAGACAGATCCATTTCACTCACCTGCAAATTTACAGCATGAAAGAACACCGAGAGTTAAACATTGTTTGGAGAAAATGAAATTAGCTATGACTTAGTAAAAGCTAATACAGAGATTGAAAGTGGTCTGCTCTCCCCCAAATGCAGAGAAGGACATTACACTCTAAAAGAGATCCATGTGGGAAGTTTTGAGGTGAATCATAGAATGGCTTGTGTTGGAAGGAACCTCAAAGATCATCTAGTTCCAACTGCCCTGCTATGTAGAGGGCTGCCACCCACTAGATCAGGCTGTCAATGCCCCATCCAACCTGGCCTTGAACACCTCCAGGGATGGGACATCGCAGCTTCTCTGGGCAGCCTATGCCACTGCCTCACAAACCTTTCAGTGAAAATTTTCCACCCTGACATTTAATCTAAATCTCCCCTCTTTTAGTTTGAAGCCATTCCACCTTGTCCCATCACTATCAAACGGTGTAAAAAGTCAGTCCCCCTCCTGTTTATAAGCTCCCCTCAACTACTGGAGGTCTCCCCGCAGCCTTCTCTTCTCCAGGCTGAACAGGCTCGGCTCCCTCAGCCTCTCTTCATAAGAGAGGAGCTCCAGCCCTCTGATCATCTTTGTGGATCTCCTCTGGGCCTGCTTCAACAGCTCTGCATCGTTCTTTTCCTGGGGGCCACAGGCCTGGATGACAGCATCGAGACGGAGCCTCAAAAGTCCAGAGTAGAGTGGCACAATCACCTCCCTCGCCCTGCAGGCCACCCTTCTTTTCATGCAGCCCAGGATACAGTTGGCCTTTCAGGCCGTAAGCACACACTGCTGGCTCATGTCCAGTTTTTTTGTCCAACAGGACTCCCATGTCCTTCCCTGCAGGGCTGCTCTCAAAAAGTTTTCTCCCAGCCTGTACATATATCTGGGATTGCCCCGACCCAAGTGCAACACCTTGAATTTGTTCTTGTTGAATTCTGTTCTGTTCTCCTGGGCCCACTTCTCAAGCTTATCCATATCCAGGTCCCTTTGGATGACTCTCCTTCCTTCTGTCGTATCAACTGCACCACTCAGCTTGGTGTAATCAATCAGCAAACTTGCTGAGGATGCACTTGATCCCACTTTTCAGGACATCAGTGAAGACGTGAAGAACACCAGTCTCAAGACAGACCTCTACAGGACACTTCTCATCACTGACCTCCACCTGGATATAGAGCCCTTGATCACAAACCTCTTGCTGTGACCATCCATCCAATTCATTATCCATCGACTAGTCCAGATTTCAAATCCATTTCTCCCCAATTTAGAGATAAGGATGTCATATGGGACCACGTCAAAGGCCATGCACAAGTCCAAGTAGACAACATCAGTTGCCCTTTCTTGATCCATAGATGCTGTAACTCTATCACAGAATTTTGCTTTTACTGGAACAGAATTGCCCTAGATGAAGAAAAGCAGACTAGCTATCCTCCCTTTGCAAAAGCTTTAATTAATTACACACTGAAGTATTTTGGGAACTTATAAACAAAAACAATGTTGAATTACTTAATCAAGATGCTCACTGGGCAAACAAACTGAGGTTGTTGGAGATGTAGGAGGTGCCCTTCACTCTGGTAAATCCAGGTCTTAAATGGTTTAACTCCTCTATGTTTATGCTGTCCTGATTTCAGCCACTTGATAGGAGTCATTAGATATCTTTTTCACAAATGCTCATGTTAATAAAGCCAGGCAGAGATTTACTCCGTTGATCATGCATATGGAAAGTGAGATATAATAACATAGTGAAGGAACTATAGATATAGGGATGTAGTCTAAAGATAAATGTTTCAGCAGCAGGGTTATCTTAAACAGTCACTACGCTCTGAGCTGTGCCAGATACACTGTTTTTGTGAACAGTGTAAATTAAACTGGCAAACTGGTCTAGCTGCAGGGTCTTCTTGGGCAGGTTATTTTTAAACTGGATCAGTTTTCTAATCTGCTTTCCTGAATGCCCACACAAATGCTGAGGTCAGCACAACACAAAGGGCTGTGCAAGGGTGGACACAAGCAGAAGTAGAGATTGCTGACACCTGGGATCCATCATGGCCAAGAGAATCCCACACATGAGAAAAATATTTACTAGGACAAGTGTTCAATGATGGGTGAAGCTCATAATTTTTTGCTTACTGGAATCATGAGCAGTTTCCTCTGTTAGACAAAAAAAATAACATAGGGACCTAGTATCTTCTCCTATCTCTTTGTCAACTCTGGTTTTAATGGTCTAATAGATGCACATTATTATAGCTTTATAACTCACTTTGTAGACGAGCAAGTTAACAGTCACATTTATAACTACTTACAGAGATGCTTTTTGCGATATGAGAGTAAAACAGTATAGCAATAAAATTAGACCAAGGCAGAAAGTGAAACAAATCCCTCAGAGGCTATGCTTTAATGCTTTAACGTCATAAGCCAAAAGTGCTGCTGCTGAAAGAAGCAATCCTGCTGCTTGTCAGACTCCTCCATCAGATACGCCTCTACCCTTTCAACTGATAGGAGCGTACATCAAGTCGTGTGCTGAAAAGGAGCAGAGATTTGATCTGGGTCACAATTAACCTTTATTTATTTACTCACTTGGTTTTGCCTGGTTAATTTTAACTGCTTGAATGCTTGGATATGGAAAGATCTGTGTCAGCAGAAAAAAAGGCATGAGAGTGAACAGGGAGGGACTGTGGAAAATTATAGACAGACCACTCAGTAGCAGTGTTTGCTTGCACTGGCTTAAAGTTTAAACTGTGAAATGATGGCCCAAATACTTTTCTCTTGAAAAGGGAAAGACTCCCAAAAAGTAGAAGTGCTAATTCTTCGGCAAAAGCATTTGACAAATCCACAGCCAATACCTGCATCATTTAATGCTCAGGAAAGTAAAAAGAACTCCAGCTTTGGAAGATTCCAGTTCCTTTAATTAACAACAGTTCTGTTGCTAGTTGATTCATATGTAAAGTAAGTCTCCCATAACCACATATTCTGATGGAACACGTGCCAGGAATTTATCTTTCCCAGGTGCTCTTACTGTGAAAAAAAAAATAATATCATCATACAAATAAGTCCTGCAGGATTTACTGGACTGATTTTCAAAAGGAAGGTGAACAAATCATCAGGATAACTTTCTGTTAAAAATGCATCAAAATTCTCAGCAACAATAATGCAAAACTATTTGCCAGGGAAATCAAATTCTGAATAATAAAGTACCCCACACATCTGCTTCCTGGATAAACAATTTCTATCAAAGAGAGAACAGCTGTCTTGTCATGGTAAAGGATGACAAATATTCAGCTTCTTAACCCTGATTTTAGTTCAGTGACATTACAGAAAGTATACTGCAGATAATCTATAGAAAAAAATGGCAAACACATGACAGAAAGACTGCGGGAATTATTGCAAAGATGCAGGAATTACCATTACAGAAAAAAAAAAAAAAAAAGACAACACCCCATGATTGTGCTGGTGAGAATGGAAGATATTTCGCAACCACTTGAAGAAAGTGGTGATGCAGCTGATGTTGCACTGATCACCTGGATATAACAGAACCAGCTCCCATGATAACATTACCATTCCTCCCTTCAACACAAAGGTATGAGAAACACTCCTTGTTGAGACTTGCATCAACATGTCAAGGAATCTGCAACTATGCTGAAACACGTAGCACATAAACTACAATAGCCAAAACACTCATTCTGCTATCAAAACATCAGGATCCAGCGGTGTGAAAACTTACCAAGGGGGACCAGAGCCTAGGGCAGAGCTCTGGGAAGAGATGGGCAGGTAGATTAGAATCGGGGAGTCAGAGGAGATGAACTTCTAGAATCGTGTCCTGCAGTCCCTGAGGTAGATGTGTCAGCTGGCCACAGCACAAGAAATGAAAGATCCCCTGCCCTCTGCCACCAGGCACAAGGAGGCAGATGGAAATGAAAGGAGGTTTTTGCTAGGGGCAGCAGATGGATCCCCTCCCTGCCTACCTCACCCTCCCAGGTGCCCTCGTACTACAGCTATGAGGCTCTGGACTTTGATGGACAGGCTAACAATGGTGTGATGAAGGTTCATTCAGGAACCTGGAGGGGTCTCCTCAGGCCTACTCAGCCTGTCCCCAGTAACATGACCACCTCCGACAGGAGCAAAAGCAGGGCTGTTGTCATAGGTGACTCCCTTCTCAGAGGAACAGAGGGCCCAGTGTGATGATCAGATCTGATCCATAGGAAAGTCTGCTGCCTCACTAGGGCCTGGGTAGGAAATATGACTGGAAATCTCACTATCCCGGTATGGCCCTCTGGTTATTAACCATTATTGGTTTTTCACGTCAGCAGCCATGAGGTAGCAAACAGAAGTTCAAGAGAATTCAGAAGGGACTTCAGGGCCTCGTGGTGATTGGTTAGTGTTCTCTATCTTTCTGGCAGCAGGGAACAATATTGACAGGCACAGGCAGAACCAGACGATCCACGCATGGTTCCAAGGCTGATGTCAGCAGCAGAATTTTGGGTTTCTTGATCATGGGATGATCTACACAACACCAGGCCTACTGATGCCTAATGGGATGCACCTTTCTCAGAAGAGGAAAGGGATTTTTGTGCAAGAGTTTGTGGGGTCGATTGATAAAGCTTTAAACAAGATTTGAAGGGGGACAAGGATAAAACCAGACTCACCAGTGATGAGCTATGGGATGGTATGCTGAAATTTGAGTGACTGTGTGCTAGAGATCCTTCAGTCTGCTCCAGCAGGTGCTGGCTGCAGTGAAGCACCTTTGGAATGTTGCTACATCAGTGAATGCACCATGTGCTGAGAAATAAATGAGAGGAGCCAGAAGCCTTAGCTCGGTCCCAGAGCCACGACATCACTGGAATAAGTGAAACCTGGTGGGCAGAGCGTTGTGACTGGAGCGCCGCAATGGACTGTTCTGGGCCTTTCTGCATGGACAGGCAGGGCAGGTGAGGTGGGGGGTGGCTGGGTGTGAGGGAGGGGCTGGGCTGTACAGAGCTGGCAGCTGGTGATGGCTCAGTTGGCAGCCTCTAGGTAAGGATTAAAGGACAAGCAAATAAAGGGGATGTTGTGGAAAACTGCTGTGGGCCACCCAGTCAGGACAATGACACCAATGACTGGAACTAAGAGATACCCTCTAGATCAGCTGCCCAGCCCTTATGGGAGACTTCAACTTGCCAGAAGTTAACTGGGAATATCACACCGCTGATACAAACAGCTCCAGGAGATTCCTACAACACCTTGATGGTAACTTCTTGGTTCAGGTACTAAGGGAGCCAACCAGGAAATGTGCTTCCCTTACATTTGTTGCTTGTAAAAAAGAGAGTCTCGTGGGTGAAGTGGCCACTGGTAGCAATCTTGGCCATTGTGACAATGAAGAAGACAAGTTAGTATCTCACCTTAGCAGACAGATGAATGCTAAGTAGCTAAGTAGTAGAAGAGAAAAGAATAAAGAAAAAAGGAAACAGGATAACTGTCTAGAGACGCATATAGTAAGTTGCATTCTTCCAAACACAACATATACATAGGTCATTCTGAAAGCAATGCTGCCTACATATTTCCATGGAAACTACAACAGCACAACAACATTACTTGATAGAGCAAATTCTCAGCTACAAAACAAAACAATATTTTTCACCACAGTCACCACCATTAGCTATGCAGAGCTAGAGCCTGCCTGTCGCGCTCCTAAAAATCTGCACCAGTGGAGGTTACCCACTGTCACTGTCACTACTGCTGAAACACACCACCCACCGCCTCACTGTGCTCACATCCACTGTTTGCCCTCCAGAAATGTGCAGCAAGTGTCAATGAATGTCAACAGGTGCCATTTTTTTTTCACATGGAAGAATTCAATGACACACCTACACTCTTCCATGTCAGATGCCATTTTGTTAGACTGGCCCCCTGCTGCCACCTGTCACGTGGTAACAAATGTAATGGAATATTGGTGGGAGGGTTACACCTCTACTGCCCTACCACCAACATCTGCCTCTGACATCATGGGACAACATCATAAAACAGAAGGCATTACTTTTCAGCAGCCGTTGTAGGTCCTGTCTTAGTCAGGTGATGAGAAAAAGAAGTCACCAGAGTTACCGTCTCTCTCTGCTCCTCTCTGGAAAACACTGAACAGTTTTGATGTCTTTATTTTGTTCCCATACCATATAATGAAAACTTTTTGCTACTTTCAGGTTAAACTGGAAAATGCTTTTAGATTCTCCTAAGTTCCAGTGTGACTTTATTAAAAAGGTAATCCTATCTAAATACACATATATTCAATTAATTGAAGAAAAATAAAATCTTAGATATTTATCTCAGATATTTAACAGCAAAAACTTTCTGCAAGTGGATGGTATCAGGTGATAAGAAACCTTCCCAGTAAAGCACAGCTGCTGTGCTATCTATCAACTACAGAGAAGCACTGGAAAACATACTGTAAAGAGACCATTTTGCCTTGGAATTGAAATGAGTGAACTGGGTCTAATGAGTCTTTTTCTTTACTGTTAATTATCTCCAACTTAGCAAATATATTAAAAAATACTTCTGCTTTTAACAGGGTAATAATTTAGAGGAAAAGAGTATTTGGGACAAATGTGATTTTTTTTCTTCACACAGCTTCTGGACAGCAACATAAAATGTGAAGCCATATTATTTTGAACTAAAGAGCATTAGAATTTTATGGAAGGATAAAAGAGCAGCTAGGAAAAACCCTCCATCTTACAATTAACAGTACTGTGCTAGAGAAGGCACCATCATTAGAGACTTGTTTGTCAAACAGTAAATCTGGAGCAGCTTACCAAATGAGTTCTCCAAGGAGTCCTCTCTAGTCTCACTGCAACAGTGCGACTACAGTAAACTTTGAACTGAACTTCATTATATTACATTTCAGTAATGATTTTTCTGGCCATTTCAAACTACAAGATTAAAACTGTTGCATGGACAAGCCTTCAGTAAAAAAGGTGTTCTTATTTGGCAAAAGAAATGTTGGTATTTTAGAGCCAAATTCTCCTTATTCACAGAAAGCCTCATTCCCAAACCTTACAGCAAAATTTAGCCCATAGTTTATACACTCAACATCCTGCCTTTGTCTAATGAGGTACATACTTAAAAACCATTAGTTCTTCTTGACTGGAATCACAGAATTATCGTTAAGGTTGGAAAAGACCTCTATGATTATCAAGTCCAGCTATCAACCCATCACCATCATGCCCACTAAACCATGTCCCCAACTGCCACATCTCCATGTTTCTTGAACACCTCCACGGATGGGGACTCTACCACATCCCTCAGCAGTCTGTTCCAATGCCTCACCACTCTTTCTGAGAAGAAATTTTGCCAAATATCCAAACTGAACCATATGTTGCAGAGAGATGCAACAGCCTCCTTGCAACACTTCCTAAGAGGGTGGCCTGGCAAAGGAGCTTCTATGGCATGGACATCCTGTAGGAACCACTAGAGTGAAGTAAGGATATATATTATCAATATCATGTACCACATAATCTTTGGAAGGGTGCTTGCAAGGTCTTCTACAAACATGAATTTCACCTTACAGTCCTGTGTAGCATAGAAATTTTTCATTGAGAGGTTAAAACCCAAATAAATTGCTGTTTCAGGTAGAACAGCTTGAGATGCAAGCCAGCAAAGGTTGCATCTGAATTTGAAAAATGCTAGGTCTTCAGATCTTTAATTCTAAATGAAACTCAAGGGCTATCAACTTCAAAAAACAGAACACCAATCCTGAAATCCGAGGCTATGTTAGAAAAAGTCACCTGCATGATTTGACCAGGGTCACACATCACATCCTTGGCAACATGAGGAAAAAAGCGACATCCTGACTGCTAGTCCTGTTTGTAACATTTTAATTTAATGATCTAATGGTTATGTATGCTTTTGGAAAACTGTAATCAAATGAGATTATAATAAATGATTATAATAAATTATAATTAGAATAAATGAGAACCCCACACTTCATTAATGGCTTTGAAACATTTGTCCTTGAGGAACAACTCAAACTCTTAAACACATTAACTTTTGGGAGAAAAAAAAAACAATCAAGACTAACAAATGACTTTATTGGATGTGTTTTGAAAAGGGATTTGCAGAACTGAATCTCCAAGTTGAGACAGTATTTCCAGCACCTGGCAGAACACATACATCTTTCGCCAAGGAAAAGTTTAGTGTACTGTCAGGAGCTGAAGCTGAAAGAACAAAACAACAATAAATACTAATGCCTTGTGACCTTAACAATAAATATTATTTTGTCTTTAAGTCAATCAGATGGAGACTACCATTTTGCCCACCTTTGCACCACGCCAACCCTCCTGTGGTACTGGAAGCACATTAAGCCTTCATGCATTACCTTTTATTATTACTATTAGTGATTTGTGTCCCTGACTTTCAGCCATTGGGATTTATGGTTTCACATTCACGATTTTTCACACAGAGATTGCTGCACCTGCAGCACAAACACGGCAGCTGACAGGATGCACACCACAACACCACGGCCTTTTTTTTTTTCTTTTCTTTTCTTTTTTTAAGAAGCACATTTTCTACCGTCACCATTTCACCCCAGAGCGCCACAGAACACCAAGGCACAGCCCCGGGGCTCCGTGTAAGATCACCTCCCGCCCGCAGGTGCTAAACCACTCTCGGCTTGCGCTCCGCAGCGCGCTGGGGGCGGCGCCCTCCCGGTGCTGAGGGAGGGAGCGGGGCGGTGCTTTCCGGCTCCTCCCGGGCCGCTTGTCCGCCCGCCCTTTTGTCATGGCGGCTTCGGCACTAACCTCTGTCCGGAGCTTGTTCTGGCGAAGTGTCTGCGAGATAAGGTGAGTCTGCACCACTTTCCCTTGTTCTGCCTCGAGGAAGGGCGGCCGCGACAGGTCCCCGCTCCCCAGCCGCCTGTGCCCCTCGGGGCTGCTGTGGGCGGGAGCTCGAGAGGCCTTTGGCGGGGCCGGGGCCGGGGCCGGGGCCGGTCGCGAGAGCGCGCGTCCCGCTGCAGCCCCTCCTCGAGCCGTGCCGCCCGGGTGCCTGCCCGCTCCGAGCTCGATGATGGGGCGCTGATATCTGATCCTTAATTCCTCAGGCCTTAAAGGTGGTGAGGCTTCAGAACCTAGTTATAGGTGTAACTTGCATTCTGAATCGTACCGTGAGAATAGCACAAGGCAGAGGCTTGGACTCAACTTCCTTGACCTACATCTGTGTAAAAACTCTGAGAGAGTTCTTTTAGTCTGACTTTGGGTACAGATGGCATGGGAGGTGGTGGAGTCACCATCCCTGAAGGTGTTCAGGAACCGCGTGGATGTGGCACTGAGGGACGTGGTTGGGGTGGGTTGGTGGTCGGACTAGATGAGCTCAGTGCTCATTTTCCAGCCTTGACAGTTCTATGATTGTATGACATCAGATGTGACTAGGAGCTCTTGAGAGCAGTGTTCAGTTTGCTCTACTTTGATCTGCTCTTTTACTTGTGCATCTGGCAGTTGATGTGATGGTTTAGGAACGCTTCAGACATGCTTCTAACATGAAAGGCTTTGAACATTCGTATAGAGGATGGATCCTTCTTTTCAAAAATAAAACACTGTTTAACACCAAGCAGTAGCGCTGTTGCAGTTGTGTCAGCTTGGATGGCAGTTCAGCTGTTCTTAACCTTTGGCACAGTTCTTCAGCATGATGAAGTACCATTGCTGGTAATAAAACAATGACTCACATTCTTGAGCAGCACCACAGCTCCAGTAGTGGTAAGAGGTCCAAATTCACCTTCAGACCTTGCATCAAGCTATAAAACAGAACCACTTACTTCAGGTCCATTTCACCCTAACCACAACCAAAGGTAAGCAATAGGTGTTTTCTTTGGCCCTGAATTGTCAGAGCACACCTATGACCTTCCCAGCAATATTAAGTATCTTTTTCTAACTGATAGCTTATGCAGAGCTCAGCTGGATTTACCACTTCTAATCCATCCTGCTTTTATTTCAGAACACTTTATTTCTCAGTTTCTGTCTTTAAATCAGCCATGAAGGTCTCAGAGATGAGGCAAACTTACCCTTTGAAGAGGGAGGCACTGGAATTGGTAATTCAGAGGGAGATTGTTCACCATTTCAGTGGCTGATTTTTTTTTTTTTAACTTCTTGTATGTGTATGTTTGTGCATGTGTTCATATATATATGGAATCTTATGGCTTTCCTTCCATGAACATATGTACACATATACAAATACAAAAGTTAACTTTTGCTGGTTTTGCTTTTTCACTGCCACCTCTTCACGCTCACATCCTCCATACCTCAGTATTTTTATTTTTGATTCAGATTTCAAATGTGTAAACACTACACTCAGAAACAATATTTCGTCTTCTTAGTATATTGAAAAACTTTGAATCAACTTAAGAAATACTTCATTAAAAGTGCTCATCATGTTTCTGAACAGTAATCTAACTTTGCTTCTACTATGTCCTTTTAAGAGTTGCCTCTTGTCCAGTTTGGTGGCATCTTTCGGGTGTATTAGTTTAAAAACAGAACAAAATTTAAATATTGCAAGTGCTGAGCAGCTGTGTGTTGGCAGTCCTGCTGCCAGAAGAGAAAGGAGCCAAGGCTGAGAGGAAAAGCAGAGGCTCTGGTGCAGGCAGTGTCATTGATCAGTTGTTGTGTAAGCCCTGTCCAATGTGTGGCTCAGAGAAAAATGTCACTCCCATCACAACTAAAGAAGGAGTCCTTGTTGTAGTTATTAATGTAAACACCTTAAAACCTGCACATGTTTGGACATGATTTGATTCTCTATACATTTTCTTTTAAAAGATTTTGGACTATTTCCCGACAAGTAGACTATCTCAGTGCCAGGAAGCTGTGGAACATCTCCTCCCAGAATTATTGAGCCCAGCTGAACAAGGCCTTGGGCAACCTGCTGTCATCTCAAAGCTGTCCCTGTTCTGAGGTCATCTCAGGAGCAGGTAACCTCCTGAAGCCACTTCCTACTTACATTATCATATTTGCAGGTTTTGGAGCTCGGCTGCACCTTCACCACAAGCAGAGCAGTTTTGTATGAAGCAATTTAATGAGGATTTCAGTGCAAATATACATGCTTGGCTTGTAGGAGCAAGATTGGGCCAAATAATAGTGCTTTTGAATTTTCAGTTCAGAGTCCTTACCTGTTGCAAGCTGACATTTCTAGAATGCGTGAAAACTGAAAGTTTAACAGATGTGGTATGAGTCCAAAACTGAGGTCTAGATGTCCTTACGAGATATGGAGATGTCTGAATTTAAACTATTTCCCATTGTTGCTCAAAAGCTTTTAGTCAAGCTGTGCCTTCAAATGCTTGCCATTGCCTCCGTTCTAAGCAGTCCTATCTCTCACCCGGCAAGGCCAGTTATTAGGTGCCCATCTGTGTGTGCCATCTGATGAACTTGAGTCGTTTTCTCTTTGAATTGTATGTACGTGGTTAATGGACAAGATGAGATGTAGCTTTCATCATAAGATGAGGGAGGTCACTTTCCTTTAAAAATTCAGATGCTTTCAGTTTAGGTGCTTGACCACAGCGAATGTGGGATTACTGCATTTGATGTCTTCATCTGACAGGATATATATATTCATTTTTCTGTCTCCTTAGGCAATTGTTTACTTTCCAAATAAGCTGTCAGGCTGGGGGTAACGTACCTAAAACTGTGCTGAAATATGCAGAGGAATACCTCATTTGGTGTTTTTCTTGTTCCTCCTTTGCCAGTCCCACAAAAATGAACATAAATGTGCATCCAGCTAATTAAGGCTCCCTGCTGAGAGTACTCTTAGCACAGCTTTTCAAATAATGATGTAATGTTGCCTGTATTGTGCCTTTATTACATATCTCTTTTATGTTGTTTCCAAACAAAATGTCACATGCAGTCGCGTGCATTGTGGCAACTCCATCTTCAGAGTTAGTTCAGCTGTATGAAGCAGAACTTGACTTGACTTGCTAACAGACTTGAACTTTCAAGACTGACGCTTGGTTTTAATTGATAATGGTGAAAAAGAGTCTGAAAATAAGTCAGTTTGTACAATTTCCTCTTGCTATCAAAAATGGCGTAATAAATATTTAGAGAAGTAAGCATTTAGTGTGTTAAGTATACTGGGTAAGCAAGTTTAAAAGTAGAATAGCGAAGCAGGCATCATTATATCAATAGGTTCAAGACCTGTGATGCTCTGGTTGTTACAACATGCAAATTCAACTGCTGGAATGCACATTCTCATGAGTGAAACGCTTTTTCTCAGGTATATATGTATGTCAGTTAGGAATGAGTGCATCTTGGCAAGGAAACTGCAGTCAGTTGTGCAGTCTGGGCATTCAGTTGCAGTATTTTTCTCCCCAAGTTTTGTGAGAGATTCCTTGAAGTATGTACACAAACATCTTAAGATACAGGGAGAAACAAAAAGAATGCAAATTGTGTGATCAACATGACTTCTACCTTCAGTTAAAAAAAAAAAAAAAAGACAAAGACATCCCCTTTAGGCAAGTTTTCTGCAGGTAAATATTATTAACTTAATAAGCAAAGCTGTTGCAACGAGAGGGGAGGAAAGGAATTCTGAATTGGGTAACAAAGGAAAATGGACTGCTACGCATTATTAGGGCAACAAGACTTGCGAGGGTCTTGGAGAATATGCCCTACGAGGAGCGACTAAAGGAACTGGGGCTGTTTAGTCTGGGGAAGAGGAGGCTGAGGGGAGACCTCATTGCTCTCTTCAAATACAATACAAAGGGTGACTGCAGCGAGAGCGGGGTTGGTCTCTTCTCACTGGTGACAGGACAAGGGGAAATGGCCTCAAGTTGCGCCAGGGGAGGTTTAGGTTGGATATCAGGAAAAACTTCTTTAGAGAAGGGGTTGTTAAGCACTGGAACAGGCTCCCCAGGGAGGTGGTTGAGTCACCATCCCTGAGTGTGTTTAAAAACCGTTTGGATGTGGTGCTCGGGGACATGATTTAGTGGTGGGTTGTTAGAGTTAGGGTAGTATGGTTAGGTTGCGGCTGGACTTGATGATCTTGAAGGTCTTTTCCAACCTGAGCAATTCTATGATTAGACTGTCATGTAATTAAAACATTAATAATAATGATTTAATGCTTTTAGTAATACGGAAAAAAGATGCATTGGAAAGACTAGATGCGTATGCTGTCAGATTTGTATCGAAGACAGTAGGACAAAAAAGAGACGTATCTTTAGAATATTCGTGGAAACACAAGGGCAAAACACAAGAATCCTTCTTACTTCATTGTGTTTTTAACAGGACATTTGTAATTCCTCCAGATACAGAGTTGTGAACTCCATAGGCAAGATCTGCTACGTGCTCACTTCTTGTCCTTTCTCATTATGTTATTGTTCCGATATGCATTTTTCTGAGAGGGGGAGGCTGACACAAAGTTGTGCTCAGAACGTGAGGCTGTATCCATCCAGCAGTTTGTACTTTCGGCTGTTTAGGATTGGAGGCTCCACAACTCCACTGCTGTGAGGTGGGCTGTATCTGCATTTGCTGCTGGTTAGACTAGTAGGAGCAGAACGTTTGTTGGTGGGAAGCCTGTGTCCATGCTGGCCTCGTTTTGAGGGTTTACTTCATACTAGTTGTAGTATGGTCCTAGCACTGAGTGCCCATTAACAGTCAGTGGACATCTCATGAGTTTGTTTAATCTAGGAGGAATCTAACATGTACGTGTGAGACAGGTCCGCAACAGAAACCAGGGGAGAGGAACTGGAAATAATCTAGGGATTTTCTCCAGCAACATTCTGCTCATCTAAACTAAGACAGTGATGTAGACACACCCCAACATCCTAGCTTGTTTCTTGGCACAGTACTCCCAGCATCTTCAAAAGAGGTCAGGTCCCATCAAAAACAGCTTTCCATGAACTGCTCTTTTAGTTCTCAGCAACAATGAAGAACCTTTTTCAAAGAAATGCTATTAAACACGAGCATTTCAAATAAGGTGGACTGAAAAATAGTTAATTTTCTTGTTAGCTGTTGGCTTTTCCTTGCTTATTTGGCCTCTGTGATCTTTGTGTGTGCCTGGAATACTTCTTCCTTCCAGTAAATCTACTTTTACTACAGTATCTGCTCTTCAGCTTGGCAGGCAGCAGACTTAAGGGCTAGAGTTCACTTCCACCCTGGCTCTTGGACAGTGTCCAAAGTCTGTGTTTGGCTTCCCAGCTCTATCTTGTGACTGGGCATCTCCAGGTTTCCAGCCCACCCACACAGCAGGAGCTCAACACAAGGTCCCAGCACAACACACAACAGTCGTTACTCGGTCTCTGCAGCCATTTTCTACTTCTGTCTGGAAATTAACCAAACCTGCTCTCTGAATTGCTTGTCCTGTATTTGAAAGCATAATTACATTCATTGGTCATTATATGAATGGCCCTTTGATACGTTTTTAGCAAGGCAGGATATTATAACCTTTGAAACCTGTCCTTTCATCAGTAACTTAGGTGTCATCTCTTCTCTTTCTGCAATCTCTTTCTGTTTTCTTGCTAAGTAAGGGACTTAAATTTCTTACTGCTCTCCCTTCCACTGTGTTTGTTAAGGCAGACAGATGTAAAGTTCTGGGTAGAGGTCTGGGGTTTTTGTCTTTACCTGGGACTATGTGTGTTATGAGTAAACTCTTCCAGTGAGAGTGGAGGAAGAACTAATCTCTTGTGGCTATGAGATTGTTGCTGTTGTCTTCACCAAATGGCCTTGCTCTGGAGTCTTTCTGCATTTGGGGCTAATTACAGGCATTGGCACACCCAGAGCAGGTACAAGCCTTGCCTTGCAGAAAACCTCTCTGAGGCTGTTGCCATCCTGCAGGTGACCAGTCAGCGTGGTGGCATCCTTTTTCAGTGCCGTTTCTGTCTTCCAGGCTTAGCCACAGATTGCTCATTGGCCTCAGAGGGAGTCTCCCTTATGTCACTGTAGTAGGCAGTGCCCACTCCTTTTTGTAAATCCCATTCAGAAAGCTGCAGTTGAGTATGGCCATGCGAACTTTCATGGCTCTGTTTGGATACTATTGCTTCTTCCTGCTTGCTTTCTTGCTGGCTGGTCTTACTTCAGGTCCTTTTCGCCCTGACCCAAGCGTGGCATTGACAGCAGTGAAACTGAGCAATTGTCCAGAAAAGCATCTCCATAAACTAAGTCCCTATTTAAGCATCCTGCTAAACAGTTTTGTTGAACCGTTAATGGAAAGCCAAGATGCCTGGAAGTTTTGAAGATGGGCTGGACAGGACATTCTGTTGTTAATTTGCTCTGAAGCAGTAATTCATTAAAGTCAGTATGACCTTGTTGGTTTTGACTCTTCACTCAGTGATTACTGGGAGTTCAAAAGAATCTGGTAATGTCAATGCAAATAAGGTGGTAGTTAACTGCCTTTTTTTGTCCCTGGATTTTTTTTTTAGGTTTAAACAGCCATTCCTTCCAAAGAGGAGTCAAGTAACTCCCGCTTGACATGAGCGACCATGGTTTCCTTTTAAGTTTTCTCTCACCATCAGCAGTTAGCAGGGAGTTTCTTGAGGGGAATGTAATTAAAATTTCAAATGAATCATATTTTTTCTTTTTTACATGGTGCTGGGAGTGACTTTTGAGCTTTTGTCAGGCCAGAAGATACTATCTTTGTACAGTACAATCTAAGAAGCTACCTATTTCTCTTCCCTTGTGTTCCTCTCAAGCAAGTTACATTTTGTCTACAACTGCGACCTAGCGAAGAGCAAGCAAGCTATGCTTCTGTAAAGGTTCTCACAGCAATTGGTCTGTTTCTAACAAAATTATTATATATTTTCTTAAATGTTGAGAATTCAGAATTCACTGTGCAAATTATGGTGCGATTGATATGCAGATGTAAGTCACTAAAATGAGCCTGGTTTACAGCTACCCTCTGCTTATAATAATGCTGAAGTAAACCCCAGGTGTTTCACTTGCAGTCATCTATTAGAGTGAGCACATGTGGAAGATTGAACTGGTTATGTTGAACTCTACTCTTATCCATTTTATTCAGTATATATATATATTTTTCCTATTTCCTGACTGTTCTATTTTAAAAGAAAAAAGGTGAATGTTTATCATTGTGTAGTAATCTGCCTAAAACTAGTCTGTCTAAATATCAGTTATATTGATATTCAGTTCAGATTGGATGTTTCTTCATTATTCTGATGTAGTAAATGACCGAGCCTTTCTATTGTGATGATCACACTGATTACAGTGAGCCTCGTTCAGGTTCCCTGGAAGTTCATTATAATAAAATTTAGACTGTAATCAGCAATCCAGCAAAAACTATGAGCTAAGACTTTTAAGGTTTTTTTTAAAGCATCCTTTATCTCACAGAGAAACAGAAGTCATTGTCAAATAATTGAGTGCTACACACCCTACCAGAAAAGAGGATGGAAACACCCTCTTGGAATGGGTTCTGGTAGACTTCTTTCTTCCTTCAACATTCAGGCTTTAAGTCACTGAGTAAGCAATGCTGTCTGCTCAGCTTTGAGGACGTCTGCCGGTGATTAACAAACATGTAAAAGCAAAATGAAGCGACTTCGTAATATGCCAACATCCTGGTTCTTAAATTACCCTGATGGTAGACTTTTCACACTGAAAGCAGCGATATGAAACAAAGATCAATCACTCTTACAATTGTCAGAGTAGTATTTTATCAATTACTGGTTTTAATATGACCAGTCCTAAGTAATGCAGGTTAACCAGATACAGACAGAACGTAAGTATTATTGTTTTGTTCACGAGGTTCAGGCTTTCTTGTTGGCCGGAATGCATACAAAAAGTGTGATAGAACTAGACAGCAGTAAATTCAGTGTGAGGATGGATTGCATTTTTGCTGAAATACAAAGAATTTGTGTAATGTTTTGTTATGTCGCTTTGTTTATATGTGTGATAGCTGCCTCTTCAATTGATAGCATGGAGTACTCCAAGTGGAAATTTCTGTGGTCTAGTTAGTGGTTAAAGTCTCTTTTAAAGTCTCAGCCATTAAATAGAAATTATCGCCGTGTTGGTTTAAAAACAAGTAAACAACTTTGCCCTTCCTGCTGTCAGACTACGTAGTTCATGGTAGCTTTATGACTGTGGTTGTGCAATGCCGTATTTAAAATCGATCAACCAACCTCCAACACCTCCAGACCCCGCCAAAAAAAATCAGCATCCACCTTTCTGCTTTCTGAATATGGCAGAGTCCTTGTAAGCTGCTCACAGAAGTGCCATCTGTTGGTATCTGATTCCCCTGGTGGAAAGCACTTTTTCTCTGCTCTCTTCTTTTTCTCGCCCCCACTTTTTTTCTTTGTATTCCACCTCCCCTTTTTGTTTTTTCCCCCCAGTGATCTTGTTCCTGTGCAGAAGATAAGGTTAGGTTGGAGTAGGAAGCCATACGGTGAGTTGTCCCTTAATCAGCTTTGTGGCCCTTTGCTGGGCTCTCCATTCGCTCCATCTCTCATGTGCAGAGGACTGGACCCAGTGATTTAAGCTGGGCCTCACCAGTGCTGCATGGCAGGGATTCCGTATTTAACTTGGATTGGAGAAGATTTCTTGAGTTAGATTCATTGTGTGGTATTAAAACAGTGTATGATTTTTTGTTTCAGATGTGCTACCATTTTATACCGTGATAGATGTGCTTGTAAAATGCTCAGAGCTTCAAGCACATCAGTATAGCAACTTCCAAGCTATTTTGGCTGTCAGCTACTTTCCCAGACCAGCAGTTTTCTGTAATCTCCATGCTGATAGCGCAAACCAATATGTCTCTGCATATTGCATCCCCACCAGTTACTGCCAAGATCCAGTGTGAGCTTATGACCTCTGTCTTGGGAGCTCCTGCTGTGGGTGCAGCCTTCTAAGTGCTGTGATTTAAGCCTTTTATGAGGATCTAATGGGACAGGAACTGAACTCACTTGGAGTGTATGCAATTTTCATTTCTAAAAGTGACTAACATTCTCAGTGTTTTAATTTGAACGTAAGAATTAGTAATGTGTAACATCTACAAGCTCCTCAGGTTCTCTGATGAAACAAAGAACAAGGAAAATATTACAGAGGGTGTCTAAGCAGCAATTGATCAGTTGGAAACTGGTAAGACTTTGCAATAAAATAGTTATTCATTGATAAGCTGTAAATTCTGCTGTGACTGAATACAGCCTCATTACTTTCATAGAGTTCATTCAGTAATCTTTGTGACTGTTCTTACTGTATCTAGGTGTCAGGGATTCGTGTGGGAAAGTAAGCTTCAAACAGATCATTTGCCTTCATTCACTGGCTCAGCTGAACTTGCAGCAGTGTCAGTGGATTTTCTAATGCTCCAGTAGTTGGCCGTGCCCTTGTCAGAAACCAAGCTGCCTCGGCCAAAAGCCATTAACACCAGTGAGCACGCTGCCTTTATCTCCACACAGTCAGCAAGATTTGTCCCCAGCAGCCAAATAAAAAATAGCTTTTTCTTCTCTCCATTAGCAGCGAAATTATTTTGGGTATTTGTTCCTGAGTGTTTAGAAAGTCACCTTGGATGTACAAAGGGCCTGTTTGAGTTCACTGGTCTCCAAATAAACTTTGTTTCTCACCAAATGTCACGTGGGTGAGTATCGCAGCTTTGTATTCTTTTGCTAGTGTTTATATTTTTGACTTCCAGATGTGTTTTGGAAGATGTGTCTGTAAATCTTTCTGCTGGGAGAGATGTCTTATGTGAATTATATCTATGATTCTACGAACTGGGGATGTACAGGAAATCCTCTGCTGTTTCTGTCTCATTCACCGCATCCAGTTATCTTAAAGTCTTCTGGAGAGAAAAAGAACTCTTAGAGACTTCAGATTATCCCCGTTGCTGCCTCCTTCCTCCCCAGCAGCTGTGATGAGAGAATATTAACTGTGTCTGCACAGAGAATGAAGAACAGCCCGTTTCAGATCTTAGTGAATGGTAATCTAGAGCTTTGATTCTTAGCTATTCTTTACGACTGAAAAAAAGCTGGCAAGTGCAGCTGAGCCACTTACACTAAACAACAGTGATTCAGCACTTCAATTTGCCAGCAGACACATCATTATCTTCTAGTTTTTCTATGTCAAAATAATGTTGGAGTCTAAAAGTTGAAAGCCGGTAAGGATTTGTACACCAAACTTGTGTTTAGAACAACTATTGAAATGCTCTAATGTAAAGGAGGAAATAATTTGGCTTCTGTTTCTTTCTGTGTATTAAAACAGCAGTAAGTGAATTGGTTGTAGAGAATTTGCGCTGATCTTTCCTGCTAGCTAGATGTATGGGAAATACCAGAACACTGGAAGTATCCCTATTATGTGACAGTAATAAATCTTAATTATTCCAAGTTAACCACAATATAATGGAGGATTACCAAGGACTGTGCTGGTGGAACAGGGAGGGAAAGGTTGTTTGTATGTTTGTTTAAATGTTTTTTAAGGAAAACTGAACTTGAGTCCTGCCTACTGAGTCATCACAAGTCTATATTGTCACAATGATGATTAATAAAACCTTGTATAATAAAACCAAGGAAACCAAATGATTTGATTTCAAGAGAGTAACTTCGGTGTTGATAAGCCTTTCTTAGGCTACTGGTTTTTGACTGAAGAAGTAAAGAGTTTGTTCCAACAGATCTGTGCAGGAGCCTGGGGAGCAGCAGCATAGCTTTACCTGGTGCAGCTGTCCACTGGTTCACACTGAAGGGAGAAATCAACCAACTCCAACCGGCTGTTAACTGACTGCTAACCTGCTGCAACCTACTTGACTTGCATTACTACTAACCTACTGCCGTGGTGCATACTAGCAGGTGAGAGCAACACAGGGCTTAACTGAAGGCTCGCAGAGAGAGCCTATGAATTTCCATGGAAAAAATGCAGGTTTTTCTACATGCAGGGATTACTGCTGGTGAGTTGGCTTTTTGGTTGTGAGCAAGGTATAAAAGCTGGTGTCATGAAAAGGGTCTTTTTTTTTTTTTCCCCTCAAAGGAGCAACTCATTTAGCTGTATTTCCTTCTTCTTAGTTGCTAGATACTAGAAAACATGCTAGTTGCTGAAATTTGAACAGGCAGAATTGTTTCAGGCAGTTTCTGCTTCTCCATCTTCTGAATGAAAGCTGAATTTCATGGGTCTCTGCTCTGAATCGTTTTCCCTTTAACTGGTAGCAGAGGATCTTGACAGGGATGCATACAAATGAGGGGGGAAGCGGAAGTTTTTACACAGTGTAGCTGTGGAAGCAGACAGACTTTTTCCAGATGACGGAAGCTGCGAGGAAAGATGTTCATATGGTAACTCCACATTTCCCAGCATAAGAACATCTAGGAGTTAACAATGGAAGTTATGAGATTATATTAGCACAAAAGCCTGTCAAGTGTAGATCAACAAAGTAATATCAAGGGGGAGGAAAAAAGGAAGAAAAAAAGGTTGAAGAGTGTATGACAAAAAATAGTGTACGTAGAAGCCTGTAACAGGATGACAAAGAGGGTTTCTATCCTCCTACAACTAGAAGAACCTCAAGTACTGTGTTCAGTGTTGGGCCCCTCACTACAAGAAAGGCACTGAGGTCCTGGAGAATGCCCAGAGAAGGGCAGTGAAGCTGTGAGGGTTCTGCAGCACAAGTCTTCTGAGCAGCAGTTGAGGGGACTGGGATTGTTTAGTCTGGAGAAGAGGAAGCTCAGTGAAGCCCTTATTGCTCACTACACCCCCCTGAAAGGAAGTTGTGGCAAGATGGGAATTGGCCCCTTTTCCAAGGTAATGAGTGTTAGGATGAGAAATAATGGCCTTAAGTTGTGCCAAGGAAGGTTCAGGTTGGATTTTAGAAAAAAATTCTTCTCTGAGAAAGGGGTGAGGCGCAGGAATGGGCTGCCCTGGGGACGTGGTGGATTCACTGTCCCTGTTCAAGAAACATAGAGATGTGGTGTTGGGGGACGTGATTTAGTGGGCATGGTGGTGGCAGGTGAACAGTTGGACTAGGTGATCTTAGAGATGTTTTGTCAGCCTTAATGATTCTATGAACCTTCACATAGAATTTCTGTATTAACCCTCCCCCTGCACACAACATTTCAACACTCCTATTTTTTTTTTCTCCAGCAGTGGATGAGGAGTGATTTCTCCAACAGCCCTCTGCTGGTTTAGCTCTGGCAGGTGCGGCTGCTTTGCCCAGCTCAGTTCTAGGTAGCCTGTAGTAAGAGAAGACTTGGAGAACTTAGAATTACAGCAAATTAGCCCTGTCTGCATTCAGTTACATAGAGAAAGTTCTTATGTTGCTACGTAAGTGCTTGGGCTATGTTCAGATTTATACTTAATATTATGTTACTGTACGGGTAAATACCTGCTTGGGTTCAGTAGTAAATAGCAAATGGCAGGATGAATGGTGACTTAGGCAACCTCCAGATTAAAATACGTAATGATTTTCATGTTAACAGAATAGACAGTAGTTTCCTCTTGCTCAGCAAAATAAAGTGAAGTACAATTTTACAACTTATCATGTACAGAAAGTACTGTAAGTGAATAAGGAGAACAGTAGCCTTATTTTCCTAGTTACCAAGAGAGCTAATGGTAATACTTTGCTTCTTTTTGATGTTTTGAGTCTTCCTTTCAGAGATGCAGATGCGAAGTCTTGGGGAGAAAATAAGAGAAGTCAGTGTCTGGGGTTGGATTTCTTTTTCTATGTGGACCACTTATTTTCTCTGCCCTTGCAGAGCACTGCCTTTGCATCTCTTCATGTGTCTGAACCTGTACCCCTCCCTTTTCTAGATCTTTTTCTATGATTCTATGAAAAGATTGCAGCCCTTTGTGATAGCAATCATGGCGAAGAGGAGATATCGTATACATTGTGTTATATATAACATAGAAGAGAGCTCCTCATTTTATATTAAATATATGTTCTAAGATTCATCCAGATGACAGTGTAATCTACTGCTTACTTCTGTCTCCTAACACTTCCTATTTTTTTTCTTCGTTCTCTCTCTAAGGCTGATTACAGGAATGTGAAATGAACATCTTCTGGTTCTGTCAGTTTTAAATCCATGAGTTTCTAGCACCACTCACTGCTTTTAATCCTAATAGGATTTTTAACCGCTTTTGCCTGTGCTTTATTTCCCCAGGCACTGCTACCATTAACAAGAAAACCTTTATTAAGAAAAGGTAAGATGGAGTTCACTAAATCCATCTCTTTATTTTGCTGAGCATATCTGGCATTTCTTATGCAAAGAGATCTTTCAGTTTCCATTTAGTGTTTTAATGAGCGAACTGCTAAGTTGCTTTAAAAGTTAGAAAGTGAGCAGCCAGTGTTTTACAAAAAGTTGGCATTTTTAATCTGTGTAGAAGTACTTAAAAAAGTGACAGAACCGCAGTATAATGAGAAGCCCTCTCTTTAACAGGCTTTGCAATCTTTGCTAATCATTTAAACAGTGAGAAACTACTTTCAGTGTAATTGACTTACATGTCAGAGGGAACGTGTTCAGAGGGAATGGGATGAAAGCCAGAACTGCAAAATACAAATCCTGAGTGGGAACAGTCAGATGTTTGAGGCAAGGGAATATATACAATATGATTGTGAGCCTGGATGTTGCAGGTTCAGGCAGGATCAGGATTTATTTTTTTTTCCCAAATTGACAGCTTGTAATGTACCAACTGAATGACCTTGCAGGGGCACGGAAGCATTTGTTGTGGACTGTGTGGCTGCTCTGCTGGGTTGTGACTCCTTGTTTCTCTCTCCAGCAGTCATCATTCTTCATGGGCACCATCACAAGGAAAGTGAATTGTTGCAGCAAGTGCATTGGTAGCTAATTGCTTGGAAAGTGCAGGGCCACAAAGAAGGCCAGCTTTGCAAAGGAAATCATTTATCTTTGCAGTGAGTAGATGAGAAGGGGGAAGACAAAAGGCATTTTGATTTCCTTTCCTGGGCATCTTCTCTGCTTGGGTTGAAACAAGCACAGGTTTTAACACTGCTGGTTTATAGGTCAGGTTCCAGGTTGTCTGTGTGCCATAAGTAGTTTCAGCAGTCTTGTGTGGTTTCAGTAAGGCCACAGAAGGGTGATATGGATTTGCTCACCGATGGAGTAAGGAGGATATAGTGCTTCAGCCAGGGAGGAGGGGATGGAGGGAGCAAGTTTGCCTCTTGTTGTGCTAGAGCAGCCTCTCCTATGTCTCTCTACTTGGGGTTGTATCACTGTGTGGTCTCAGTGAGGGCTGTGCTGTTTGTTGCTGGCAGATGGTTAGCCATAGAATCACAGAATTATAGAATATCCCAAGTTGGAAGGGCCATAAGGACCATCAGGTCCAACCCCTGGCTCCGCACAGAACCACCCAAAAATCAGACCACATGACTGACAGCGTTGTCCAAACACTCATGGAACTCCAGGAGCTTGGGGCTGTTAGTTCCATGCCCAAGAACCTTTCCCTAACCCTCAGCCTGTCCCTCCCCTGACAGAGCCCCATGCTGCTCCCTTGGGCCCTGTCACTGTCACCAGAGAGCAGAGCTCAGCACTGCCCCTCTGCTCCTTGTGAGGAGCTGCAGCTGCCATGAGGCCTCCCCTCAGCTCCTCTGCTCTGGGATGGACAAACCCAGGGACCACAGCCACTCCTCAACTCATTGCCTTCCAGACCCTTCTCCATCTTTGTAACCCTAAGCACCTCCTTGCTCTTCATGGGATCTATGAGGGGTCGAGGAGCTCTGTTCCTGCTATTTGTGCGGCCCTTTAAGCAATGAGGGCTTGCCTAACATGAGTGCACTGTGAAATGATGTTTCCTTTGCATTTCCATTCTTTGTCATTTTAATAGAGAAACAGTAGCAGTCAGCATAGCCTTAGCATCTTGAGAACATCATCAGAGGTGAGATCTTGAGATCGGCACTGATGCCAATAAGTGTCCTCTGAGGTCAGAAGGCATAAAGAACTGTGTGAATCACAGATATCCTGCAGAGAACTGAGCTGCAAGCAGTAAGAAAGATCTGAAGAGAAGTGGGCTGTTGTATAACCACGCTGTAATAAACGGCTAAGTTGCGTCTCCTATTACAAACCAGTAGGTAAGGAGGAAAAAAAAAATACAACAATGAAAGATGGGGTATTGAAGGTTGGTAGATGATGTATTTTACACACACAAAAAAGTGTTGCTGGGAAGTAAAACTGGGTATAACCAAAGCAGCAAAGAGATGTAGCTCTGCCTTTGAATTCACTGTAAGATCGTTCCACTTCTCCCCAGCTAGGTAGATATATATATATAAATCTATATTGAAAAAAAATATATAAATTCATCCTTGATTTCTTATCCTCTTCTAACTTGTCCAATTTGTGTTCTTTGTAAGGAGGAATACTCATGTGCAGCCAAACTCAAAATTCCTTTAACCCTCAGCATATATGTGTACACATTTTTGGACTGGCTCCTGTGCCTTCCTCCTCTCTCCCCCCCTCAACTTTTGTTCTTTTATGTTTGCAAAAATAGGGCCACTGTTGTGTATTAAAGAGATTCTTAAAGGCTATTCGTAATATCTAAAGCACTCTGTGTCCATAGTCAAGCTGTAGTGAAGTCAGGATTGTCAGATGTGGTGTACACCCAAAGCTCCATTTTTAAACATTGCATCCGCTTCAGCATTGTCGCTGCCTGGGCTGACAAAGTAGGATCTGAAAGCGAAGGTCATGTTCCGTGGCTGTACGAGTTAGCTGGATGGCCTCCCGTTGTGGTAAAGGATAAACTCATTAAACTCTGACACAGTATTCTGAGCACGCGGGTCGGCTTGCGTGTTGGTTCAGCTGGCAGAAGGCTCACCCACGTTTGTCTGGGTTCAGCGCTATTCTAACAAGGGCCTACAGCTGGTCACTTGAAGTAGACTGACTTTTCGTGCTTGCTGCCTTTTTTGATAGCCTGTTCCATTTTGTATTATTCGGGTAGATTTCCTTTCTAATGGCACGAGATATTGAAGAATATTCTAGAATTCTTTTTAATCATTAAATCATTTAATTTGGATTACTGCTTCCTGTATATAGCAGCAAATACTCTTTCCTTTCTTGCCATCCAAACTCAGCAGCCCCAAGAAAGTGAATATCAGAAACTTAGTTTTCATTAATACAGAAGGACTGTGATAGGACATAAAAACTGTAGATCTTGCAAACGTTTTTACAAGACAATTAAAACCTTGTGTCTGCATAAAATAAAGGAGTAATAAAATTAATTGCATTCAGTTGGCGTTCTTCCCTGACTGCAATTTTTTGGCTTTCAACAGAAAATGCGTTTTATTTAATAAGAGCAACAACGATGATTTTAGCATCCTCATTGGCAGGAGGGCAGCACTTTTCCATTTCTCTGAAATTCTTGCTAGGTACTTATGAAATGGCAATTTTTTTGCCAAGTAGGGTTTAAAATTACAATTCTATAACTGAAATGCTAATAAATTAATGATTAATCATTAGTTTGAGGTAATCATTAATTTTTCAAGTGTGACCGATTATGAAATCTGTCTTTTTTGATGTTCTAACACGACAGCTATCTCTGTAGATAAGAATGGGAGAATACTTTTTTGTTTTGCTTTTACTGCCATAGAAAAGAAACACTGATACATACGGTGTCAACAGTTCTAAAATAGTAACTATACTTACGTATATTGATTGCTGTTTAACTGAAAAAAGGCAGAGACAGCATGCTTTTGCTCTGCTGAAATAAGTCAAAATTCTTAGACTACTCGGCATTTAATCCCAAGCTTTGTTGAAGTAAGCTTGCATTTACAATGCATTACAGGGTTGGGTTGTTATTTTGGGGATTTTTTTTTGTTATTTTTTTTCATGGAATTACCTTTTTTCTGATGGAAAGCTCTTCTCCCAGAATATTCTGGCCAACTCTTTTTTTTTTTTTTTTTGCATGACTATGTGCTATGTTATAGCCATTCCTTTTTTAAAGTACATCTTGAAATTAGTCTGCACTGCCCTCCTTGGGGATCCAGGCCTTTAGATTGCACACAAATTTGAAAAGATGGCAAAAACCACAGGCTGCGTACTCTTAATTCATAGACACATAAAGCTGTTGATGTTGTATAAAGAGATTTAAAATGAATAATACAGGTATTCTGTATTTCTTAGATTTTTGTCGCAGATATAACCAGTGGGACTCTGATTTATTCTGGAAACTGCAAAACATAAGTTTACCACTATTGCTGTTTAGTGGCCTGAATCCCATCATCTGCTATATTACTGCATAGATGTACACTGTCAGCATTGAACTGAGCACTTCACGTTCTAGAGAGAGCTAGTGTGATTAATTTCCAAAGGTTAATTATGTTGCAGCTGAAGCAAACTTCTGAAGCAACTTTCTTGAAATTTGCGGTATCTTGCTTTTTTGTTGTTACTTTGATCAGCATGGGTAAAAGTATTTAATATTTTGCATTTACTTTATCTCTCTTAAAAAGCATATTTGTTTCTCCTCTAGTCTTAAAAAGAAAACAATTAATGGGAGTTTTTTCACTTAGTAACAGGCAAGTGCAACCTGTCTGCAGTCCATCAGTTTACCTGCACATGACTGCGGCCACCATGCAAGTCAGCCAGAAAGACTTTGAGAAGGCTCAAGAACAACTGAAGCATTTGAAAAACGATCCTGGGAATGAAACAAAGTTGAAGCTCTATGCTTTGTTTAAACAGGTCGGTTCGGTTGACTTTTTTCATAAGGGGCATTTATAAACTGAGAGGATGGAACTGTAAAATATATACTTCAAGTACACATTGTTCCAGTGTATTGTCTTAACAATTTCTTCAGGTGCTCAAAGTATATTCTTGAAATGCTGGTCCCTTCAGCTTTGCCTGAATTCTGAGTGAAACCAGAATTATTTCTTCTTATAAACCAAGATTTGAATCTTTATCTAAAGAGTTAGAGCCAAATTACATTAACGTTGTGATGCCTTCCATATAATGTAGTGCATATGTTGATGCACCACAGGAAAACTGCTTGCAGCTAGGAAAAAAGTGTCATATACTTCCTTTTAATGTGTTGCATCTACTGTCAGTCAGCTGCTCCTATAATACAGTAGCGTTAAATATTTGAAGGTTTAATTTTGTGAGTGTGGCAAGTTTCGTTTTTATTTTTAATGATTCAAGAAACTGTTCCCCCCACGCTGATTCTGAGTGAAGGTTGTTTTTTACTAGTGTGGAAGCAGGCCTATGTAGAAATAGTACAGGTACCCCTACAGACTAGCAGCTGGTATCTGGGGAAGCGTTTGTGGATCAAGATTGTCTGCAGGATCAATTCTGTAACATGGACTATGGCTTCTTATATGGAAGAAGGCAATGAATTGCTCTTTTAAATAATAAACTTAAAGACAGCTGATTGCTCCATGAAATTTCAGTAATTAATAATAATGAGCTCATAAATAAATCCTTTCTTTCTCACCTTCCACTCTAAATATCTCTCCGATAGCGTACTTTTCTTCAGGAAGACCGATCATAAAATACTTTGAGATAACTGGGATCTTTGAACATCAACTGATCCAGTGCCCTTTCTCATAATAGGGCCAATTTTGAAGTGAGATCCAACTTCATAGATCTTATCCAGTGGTGTCTTTGTTCTCATAACTGACAAGTTTTTTTGTTCACATAACATTCATATTTTTTTAAATATAAAAATTCCGTAATTTTGAGGTAGGTTACTGAGAATGTAAATGCATGGGCATCTTGGAAATGAATGCCTCATTGGTTAGGTACATCTGAAGGTCTAGCACTGGGTGATAGGAAACGGCAGGCACTGGGAATTTCAGGGTATGTGAACCGTTCTGAACTGTCTGAATATTTTCTCACCGCTGAAATGCCTTCAGTCTGAATTGAATTCTGTATCCTGATCACATAACAGTCCGAACAGTCATCATCTTTCAACCAAGGTACCTGCACTGTAATCAGAGGTTTAAATGAGTTTCTTTCACCCTCTTTTCAGGCTACTGAGGGTCCCTGCAATTCTCCAAAGCCGGGTATGCTGGACTTTGTCAAAAAAGCCAAATGGGATGCATGGAATTCTCTTGGCAATTTGTCTCAGGTGACAATACCTATAATTTCGGTTATTTAAGCTCTGTCTTGAAGTGCCTGGTCTGAATGTCTGATCTCTGAACGTACTACTTGTTAGTTGAGTTACTTTGCTTCAGACACCAAAATGTTTTGCGGTGTATTTTACTTTTTTACTGTGAAAGCGTAGATTTCAGTTACTACTAACAGCTCATGTCAGCATAAGAGACCTGTATGTATAGTGACTTTCGATAAAAATAGTTTTTCACATTTTTGTATTCTGCTGTTCTTTTTAAGGAAGATGGATTGAATCTCTTACTTCTTACAACAAAGAACAAATCTGTGAATCCAGCGTGATTTTGATAACATTGTCATTTTAAGAAGTTGACCTCTTACGCTACTAGTAAACGAAGGAAAAACTGAATGCCTCACTAGTGCATTAGGCCTGCTGTTCAGGAATAGTTTTTGTGATTAGTCAAAGATACTGCTTAATACAGAGTTGGGGTGTTTTTTTGTTCGTGTGAGTTTGGTTTTCTTTAAACCCACATGGATAATTTCATGAAGGTAACATATTCTTATAGGAGAGGAATTCAGCGAGGCCAGGACTTCACCGGGAAGTGTGTTTGAAAGAGAGCAGGAGCTAGGAAAAGATTTGTGGGGGCCTTTGGGGGTATTTTTTGCTTTTTTATTTAGTTGTTCCTTTTTGCGTTTGTTTTGTTTCAGGAATACCAAAGGCATACTTAAGGAGATGAACTTGCTCGTGAAGTTCTAGTAGAGAGGAAATACACACTTTTGTGTGCTAGATATTATATAAGTGCCCAAAGCACCTTTTCCAGAAAATAGGTTGTAAAACCATCAATTTACAGTTCCTTTAAATCATTGTTTACGATAGAAATAGGGAGGCAGGATTCTGTCAGCTTTTGTACATTGTATTTGTGCGAAATAATAAACAGTATCTTCAAACAGTTTTAAAATGCCATGGATGCGTTTGAGCCGCACATGTTCTAAACTAAAAAAACCCTTTCATTTGGTTGGAGAAATGTCCAACTAGAAAGCAAAAACAAAGGATCCCCAGAGGCATGGAAATGCTGGGATTATAAAAAAGGTCTTTCCGGTAATCTTAGGCATGGAAAGGACAATTCTTAAACAAAATCAATGTTGTTATTGTCACAGTATCTATGCACTTTCATTTTGCAGATCTGATGGCTGCTGCTTTCCAGGCTGTTTTTATGCATGATTTGCGGTGTTTAAATACAACATGTTCTCTCTTTGTGGATTAGCATAGTCTCTGATGGAGATTTTATCGTGTCCTGAAGCACACTCCTCCTCTTTTTTTTCTATAGGTGGCCATTTTATGAATAGCATAAAAAAATATAACTTTCTATGATTTTTATTTGTTTATTACAGGATAACGCCAGACATGAATATACTAAACTTGTCTCAAGTTTGATCTCTGCAGAATCTGCTGGCCAGAAAAAAGATACTTCTCCAGAAGAGAGCAGTCATGGTGGCTACGAAACCCTAGTAGTCACCACCAGTAACAATATCACAAAGATAATGTTTAACCGACCTGATAAGAAAAATGCTATCAATCACAAGGTAAAGAAATTAATTTGCAAGAATTATTGGTTTTATTTATTTTTTCTTTCCTGATTAAGCCGCTTAGGTTTTTCAAGAATCATTGCTACGAGTTCAGCAGAACTACTTGAAGTATGGTGGTCAGAATTTTATAAGGGTTGAGTATATTGACAAACAGTGACAGCCTAAGACATGAAGATCTAGTACAAAATCAAACTACTAATGTTTTACAGACTGGGCTTTCCTGTATCTTTTTAAAAATCTTTCCTTTTTTTTCCCTTTTTCTTCTGCCAAACTTATTATAGGATCATGGGCTGCACCAAACTAAAATGGTAAACTGAAAGAGGACAAGTTTGTTTTGTGGAGGCAAGATTTGACTGTAGCCTTGCTTATAACACAGTGTATGCAGCCTAATTCAGCTTAGCAGCGTCATGTGTATGTCTAGATAGTTCTCCTCCTGTAGCTATCTCCATGAGGAAATCTCTCCTGCTGGGAGTATTGTGATCATCCTATTTCACAACTGCAGTGGTACTAGGAGAGGAATTTCACCCCACTGCTGCTAATTTTTTAATATAATATTTTGCCGACTTAGACTGTTTCCTAGCTTTTCAAATTAGCTGTTTCCAGTTAATGTGTATTTTCCAAGGGATCTTATTCTGACCTTGAGATTTGCATTTGAAGTCTGAGTGTTGCAAAGACGAGTTGTCAGTGTGAATCTCCTTTGTATGACACGTATGACGTTTTGCAGCATCACAGTTATATTTTGTTGATTTTCCTCTTCTGCAGATGTACAGAGAAATTATCAAAGCGCTTCAAGAAGCTGCCAAAGATGATTCTACCATAGCAGTTATTACTGGTACAATACTTAATATACTTCTCTTAGATTTGCTTTATTTTGTGTCGAAGTACAGCACTGACATGAACTATCTACCTCACGTTTAGGCTAAGATAGAATTGTGTAAATGGGGAAATTCTTTCCTCTAGAGTAGGCTGAAGCTTTTCTAAAGTGTTTTGGCAAAATTATTTAAAAGTGGTGTTTCAAATTCTTTAGCAAGCTTGCAGTTTCTGAGACGAAAAGACAAACATGGAATACTCCTGAGGACTTTATTACCTTTGAGGAGATGATGCATTTGCTCCATAGCATTTTCCCTACTGCTTTTGGAGTTTGTTTGTATGGATTTAGTTAACTCTCTCGACTTCTGTGATACATTGGAACGTACTAAAAACAAGCCCCTCAAGTGCTGCACTGACATGTGCAAGACAAAGTTTCTGCTATGTATTTATGTATGATCATTAGAAAAGCTGATCTTCGGCTTCTTGATTCTTCTGGGGCTGCTGTAGGAAACAATTTGGCAGGGATGCTGCAGCCAAGCCCTGCTGTATCGCAGTCACCAGATGCATGATGAGTACAGTTGGATGACCGCAGCTATAATGTGAAAGGGAAGCCCAAACTGATGCTGCTTGTGAAATCTAGCAGCTCAGAATTCATAGCATTTGAATTCTTTAGAGGACCCTTTTGTTTGTTTCTGATGCTGACTGCACAACGTGGTGGCAAGTGCGGGTGTGAGAGACAGAATGGTTAATGCAGGCGCTGCCTTTCTGGCCTATCTTCATTGCGTATAGGATGATTTGGACAGTTCAATCATACAGTCTGGCTTTTAAATACTCCTTGCTTTCTTTCGTGGTGCCTCAGATTATCTTGTACGTTCACCAGTAAGTTCTCTGCTTCTTATCGATGAATAAATCTTTCAATAGAATGATTTCAAGGCAGTGTTATACGCTATGCCATTTTCTTAGCGCATCAGAATGAAAGTGAAACTTGCTCAACATGTTAAATAGACTATTCTGTCTACTTTTGAGTCCTTTGTCAGTTTGAAGGGGAATGAATTGAGATGCATAAAAATACATTTCCATTTTCATGTTTTAAAATATATATATTTCTCACTTGTTACTGTGGGACTGACTGAAGTGACAGCAAAAATCTGAACGAGTATGCAGGGAAAAAAATAAAAGATGGATTTTTTTCAGCTGACAGCGCTACAGAAAATGAATTATTGTTTTTGTCTCAAATCTTTTAAATTTAATATTCTTCACTTACTTACCCACTGTTTTTCAGTGAAGTCTTAGTCAAAACTTATTTTGAACTGTCGTTGTAGATGTCCTTAAAGGTACTTTTGTACTTCAAGACAAGCTCTCTAATTACTTAATAGCGTTGGATGCGTAGAGTGAAATTCTTACGTAAACGTAGTAAATGAAAGCTTCTCTACCTACTTAGAAATCATTTGTGTGTTTATTTATATCTGTTCTTTGCAGGAAATGGAGAGTACTATACAAGTGGAAATGATCTGAATAATTTTTATAATGTCCCGCCCAGTGAAATGAAAAAGATGACAAAAGACGGAGCAGAATTACTCAAGTAAAACATCTTGTTTTTAAATATGCATACGTTACAGTTATGGGTAAAATAATTTGCAGGCCTTGTTAGAAAACATGACAGCAGGAGCCAAGTTACACTATGATACATCCAATTAGGTGACTGTGTCTAAGAGCTCACCGTGTGTGTAAACACGAAGACCGTGTGGGAGAAGGAGCATTAATCATAAGAAATAAATGAGGAAATGTGGTGCATGTTAGAAATCCTTGTGTAATCTTTTAAGCACGGTGATGGTACAGACTTGGTTTTCATTTTTAGCCCCCAAAGTACATACAGATAAAGTGACAAAAACATGTTTTTGACTCTACAGTTTGTAAACTGTGCTTTGATTTATAATTTAAATAGGAACTGTAAGCGAAGCGCTCAGTTTTGCAGCTTTTACTTGGGCAAGCTGCCTGTGGCTCGCAGTTGCCTGTTACAAAGTGATAACGATACAGTTGGAATCGGTTGCAGGAAGTGTTATTTAGTGGTGCTCCAGTCTGTAGTGTTCTGCAGAGTATTCCACACGATGCATAGTCTCATGGTCTCTTGTTCTTTCATCTTGCTTTTGTGAGAAGACTGTATTCGTTATGCTATAAGTATGACACAGGCACGGTGCTTCGTTGCAATGGATGGACAAAGGTGCCAGAGAAGTGGAGTCTTTATAACACTGTTTACTTCTTCAAGAGATTGTATTTTGAGAATGCATTTTTAACTTCTTGGAAGAAATAGCTATCAAAAGAAACAAAGCTCTGTTCCTCAACCGTGTGCAGAACAGCACTAGGGAATTCTGTGTTGTGGTAACATCGCAATTTTGGTACCTGCTTGGAGCTTCAGTGCAGAATAGAATCTGTGAAGGAAAGGGCTATTGGAAGAGTAGAATTGAAATGGGTGAGGTGAAAGACTTGTTAGCGAGCTGCATTCAGCAACTGTAGCTGAAGAAGGCGTTGCTTTCAAAATTTGATTGCAGTTAATTAGGAAGGCTGAGCTGACGTGCATGTTTGATTCTTAGTTGGCAAGGAGATATAAGTATTTAAAATAGTTCTTCTTTTCCTTGCTAGTATTCATTTGGGAAAGGGTCTACAATGTATACTAACTAGGACATAGCTTATGTTTTTTGTTATGCAGTGTCTAATCATTTTTGTTTTGAAAGTGGTTTATATTTAACAGAAGAGACTGGAATGTCTCTTACCTTGTTTCTCCTTTTCAGAGAGTTTGTGGGTAGTTTCATCGATTTTCCTAAACCACTGATTGCAGTGGTGAATGGCCCAGCTATTGGAATCTCTGTAACGCTCCTTGCATTGTTTGATGTTGTCTATGCTTCTGACAAGGTGAGTATATTACACAGCTGATCCCAAGACAGTCTTTATGGCTCCTTCTGTAGCAAGTGTTACTTGGTGCAGAGTAGTCTGACAGAAAAACAAACCATCAAACACACGGAAGACAGGTATAAATGCCTTTTCTATCACATTGAGGAACACTTCTATTAATTACCTGCCTAGGGTTGTGCATCAGCCAGTGTTTAATATGCATCTTAAAACGTAGCACATAATTGTATTATATAGCTTATTTTTTATGCTCTCTGTCGTTTATCTGTATACGGTTTTTAAGCAGAACTTAGCCCAAGTTGTTAGTTAATTTTAGGCAAGCTATTACTTGCATAACTGCCAGTGATGGGTGGCACTTTGAATTCTGCCTCAGCACTGTGTTAGATTTTTCCTCAAAGGCCATGTTAGACTGGCTTTATCACTATGAGACTTAGGAAAAACTGATCTGCAAGACTAAGTGTTGCTTGCCCCAAAAGGATTGTCTTTGACTATGTCACTCCCAACATATGCTTGTATAACATACGTAATTCATACAGTCTATTCCAGTTCATAGATATCTGTTATCAGAAGGTTTTTGGGTCCTCCCTCTTCCTCCCTTCCCATCTGATCTTTTCTTGCTGCAGGATGATCTTTTTGATTCTCGTTCCCGAATCTAACACATTCATCCTCTCTTGTAATAGCTTTCAGTGTGCACTTAGACTGTTAGATATATTTCAGGTTTACATCCGCTGTCTTAATCTTTTCTTTTTTGAGCTTTATTTTTTCCTCATATGCTTTCTTAGGCCTGTAATCACATTCTTCTGGACTCCTTATAGTTGTTCCTTGTCTTTCTTTAAGCATAATAATACAAACTGAATACATCAGTCCAGCTCATGTCCTACTGCCACAAAGTAAGAAAAACTTCTCCACATTTTGCACACTGTATTTCTGTTTTGGCATCCCAGAATGTCACTTGATTTGTGTACTTGTGATCTGTTGTAACCCCTAGACTCTTTATTGTAGAGCTGTCAGTTAAAGAGTAGTTCCTATCATGTATTGTACACAGAGTAATTCCTGCCAAGCTTGTCGATACTAAATAATACCTTCTTATTCATACTTCTTCAGTTTATTAAGACTATTTTGAATTGTGATAAATTCCCCCTTGTCTTAGTGTCTCTGGCACCTATAAATTAACTTAGATTTAGTTGCATCTTATTTTTGCTTTGTATTTCTATTTTTTCAAATCTCTGCACTCTTGTCTCACCCTTAGTCATACAACACAGCTTTATCTCCCTCTGTACTTGTATTTAAAGTCAATGATGGGCTTGTGATTTAGCTGAGAATATCTGTTAGTACCTTCCTACCTGCACTAAAAAGTTTATTGAGGTCTTTTCAAAGATGAGTATTCTCTCTTCTTCCTTTTCCAGGACTGTGAAATCCATGTAGTAAGGTCATCCTCATCCAGACTATGTTGTACTTTTTCTGCTAGTTTCGTTTAGGCATTGATATGGCCTACTCTACAAGTGTCCAGCATTGTTACGTCCAGACTGATTTTATTCCCAGCCAAGCATTCACAGAATGGCCAGGTTTATAGGACAGTGTACAGCCTGTCCTAAGTACAACATAGGAGATAGAATTGAATGGGTATCAGATAAGAATGCCTTCTGCACTGGTTTTGGCTCCAGTTCCTGGAACACCCTTTCTCCTCCCCTTGCTAAAGCAGAACCAGTTACACTAGCCTGTATCCTTGCAGATGCCTAACCTTTTAGTACAAACTTTCCATCATACAGATATCCCAAGCTTGTTAGGAAGCCTATTGATAGGTCCTACTATATAGTCACCTGCAGTACAGTACAAGATGATTACCTTCTACAATGAAAGCTTAATTGGCAGTAAGCACTCTTCATGTATTAGTTCATATTTTTAAAAGGCAAGCCTTCTGTCTTCCTTGCTTAAAGTTGATCTGAGTTGTCAAAACACAAAGCTTTGCATTTAAGTTTTAACTTGTAAATAGGGTTTGGTTTTGTGTGATCCCACAATACATTTCTGCCACAGATTTCTTTTTCAAATTTTTAGAAAATTTGAGGAAAGAAGATTCAATGACTTGAATTTTTCAGCAGTAGAATAAATTTAGTGTGCTTTCAGAGAGGAAAATTCTCTTTACCTCCCAAATTATTTGGGCTATACACTTAATAACTTTGGGGGTAGATATGTATGAACGTTCTTCTTACAAAGCTTTTGCTTACGCAGATTAGTTTTCCAAGCCCTCCGTTCAAAGAAGGTAATTTCATCAATGGAGTTTTAAGATAAAGGAATTGAATTATATACATATAGACAATTCTTATGTGCATTGAAAGGTTGAAGCTGTGTTATCAGATGATAGTTAAAGCCTACTATGGTAAAAGTTCAAATCTGTTTCTGGTGAACACTGTTATATTAAAAACTGGAAAATGAAAACTAAATCCTAGTACCAAGCTCTGTTGTGAGGTTTGTTGCTTTTATTTGTTGTTGTTTTCCAGGCTACATTTCATACCCCGTTTAGTCAACTTGGTCAGAGTCCAGAAGGATGTTCCTCTTACCTGTTTCCAAAAATCATGGGCTCAGCCAAGGTAAGAATGCCTGCGCTGTATGTAGGATCTTCTGAACTTTGTGTCAGTGTTCTCCAGCTGTTAGAGCAAGCAGAGTCACACGGAGTCCTTGAAGAAAACTCCTGTTCACATGTTTTGAACCAAAGAGAGTATCAGCACAAGGACTTTAACAGAGGACTGAACGCTGGTAAAGCCATAGAATGATGTTGATGGAAGTTGTCTTTGTTATGGCTTCCTCCACCTATCTGAGACTATTTCTATATAGTGAAAGGTTGTATCTTTTTTCCAGCAATGGGAGGGAACGATGTAAAAGAAGAGGAGGCTCAGACGTGACCTTATTGCTCTCTGTAACTACCTGAAGGGAGGTTGTAGTGAGCTGGGGTCGGCCTCTTCTCTCTTATAACTAGTGACAGGATGAGGGGGAATGGCCTCAAGTTGCGCCAGGGGAGATTTAGGCTGGACATCAGGAAATACTACTTTTCTGAAAGAGCAATCAGGTGCTGGAAAGGGCTGTCCAGGGAGGTGGTTGAGTCACTGCCCCTGAAGGCATTCAAGAAACGTTTAGATGTTGTGGTGAGAGAGATGGTTTAGTGGGGTTATTGGTGGTAGGTGGATGGTTGGACTGGATGATCTTGTAGGTCTTTTCCAACCTAGCTAGTTCTATGATTCTATGAAAAGAGATTTTTTTTAAAAAAAAAAAGAGCACTCTCAAGAAACGTCTTGGTTGGCTCATCAATATGTGGCTCTAAGGCTGATGACACCAACAGGATTTTGGGCTTCCGGGTCATGGGGTGGTCTACATAACACCATAGGATGCACCTTTCTCAGAGGGTGCAAAGGATTTTTGTGCAGGAGTTAGCAGGGCTGATGAACAGAGCATTTAACCAGATTTGTAGGGGAAAGGAGATAAAAACCAGGCTTGCCAGTGATAAGCTATGGATTGGCACACCAAAATTTGAGGGACTGCATGTTAGTGAGATCCTTCAGTCTGCTCCATCAGTTGTTGGCTACAGTGAAGCACCTTTGGAATGTTTCTATACCAGTGCATGCAGCATGAGGAACAAGCAAGAGGAGCAGAAGCCTTGGCTCAGTCCCAGAGCCACTGCATCTCTGGCAAAAGTGAAACCTGATGGGCAGAGCCCTGTTGTGTGTCGCAATGGACTGTACTGGGTCTTTCTGCAGGGACAGGCAGGGCAGGTGAGGCTCTGCTAAAAAAGACATAGGCTCTTGGTGAACAGTAGGAGCTGGAGGCCAGTCGCTAGTGGTGTACCCCTGGAGCTGATACTGGGTTTAATACTTCACAACTTAACTGAGACAAAGATAATGGGACTCAGCATGTTTGCAGATGATAGAAAACTGAGAGGAGATAATCAAAGGGACCCAGACAAACCTGAGAATCTCTTCGAGTTCAGCACAGGAAAATACAACGTCCTGCACTTGGGGGAGCCATGTACTAGTGCAGGCTGTGGACTGTATGGCTGGAAAGCAGCTTTGAGAGAAGGACCTGGGCGTCATGGAAGACACCCAGTTAAACGTGTACTCTTGCAGCAAAGAAGGTTAAAATCATTCTGGTCTGCACTGGGCATAGCAGTGTCCTCACATTGAGTGAGGTGATCCTTCTCCTTTGGTTAGCACTGGTGAGTGCTGTATTATGGTCTTGACTTCTCCTGCAAGAGAGACATGGAGATACTTGAGAAGGACAAGCAAAGAACCACAAAAATGATTACAGCACTGGAACATACTGTGTGTGAGGAGAGGCTGAGAGAGCTGGAACTGTTTCACATGAAGAGCAGGATCTCAGGGGAATCTTACCAATGTTTATAAATACGTTATGGAAGCTTGTAAAGAAGATGGAGACATGCTCTTGTCAGTGGTGCCCCATGAAAGGGCAAGAGGAATGGGGCACACGTTGAAACACAGGAAACTCTGAATGTAAGAATTTTACAGCTAGGGTGGTGAAACACTAGAAAAGGTTGTGCAGCGTGGCTGTGAAGTCTCCATCCTTGGAGATGCTCTGGGGCAGCCTGCTCCAACTGACCCTGCTTGAGCTTCCAGCTAGACTAGAGGTCCCTTCCAGCCTCATCTTTTCTGTGATTCTCTGCTCTTCTCAGAGAGCAGACTTTTAACAGGCAAGAGCCTAAAACAAATGTGTGCCTTGGAAGCTTGTACCTTTCCTGTCACGTTCCTCAAGTCTTGCGTCTTGTTCACTCACACACTGCTTTTTTTTCATTTAGGCAAATGAGATGTTGCTTTTCAATAAAAAGCTGACTGCAGCAGAAGCCTGTGCTGTGGGACTTGTGAATGAAGTTTTTCCTGACAGCACTTTCCAGAAGGAAGTTTGGGCACGGTTAAAAGCTTATGCAAGTCTCCCCAAAAATGTCAGTATTTTAATTTTTTTCTCTACTTTATTAGCCTTTTGCATTACCAGTCCTCCTGCCAAATCTACGTTGTTACTTGGTTTCATGTAATCCTTAACTGAAATAACAAAACTCAGTGTATTTCGCTTCAAACACAGATCTGTCCCTCTGCTGCTGAGGAACAAATACCTCTTTTTTACCCTGGCTAAGTTCAATACAATGCACTTTACACAGAGACTCAATGGCTGAAAGACATTGAATGTTAGCTATTTAATCCACTTGCAGGCTGTGTGCAGGTTGTATTCCTTCTCTTTGATTTTTTGTTTTGGCAGTAGTAATATGTGCACTGTGGGTGCTCAGGATGAAGCTGGCTGGCCTTACTTTTGTGCTGAATTTCGTCATCCTGTTCACTAGTTTAGGCTTTGCAAAATTACTTGGGTCACAGTGGTATTATGTTGTGTTGGACAAGAGGAGGCACTGGTGCCAACTCCTGATAATCTAAGTTACATATGGCACTACAGGTTGTTAAATAGGTTTCACTTGTGCTCATCTGCTTCTCTTCTGAGCACTAGGTGGACTACTGTTTTGCTCCCCGTGAACCTCCACCGTATTAGCCTTAGTAATTAAATGTAGTATCCTACTTCCAGCTAAAGGGTTGACTAAGAGCTAGATGGTACAACGTTCATACAACCCGGTTTGATTTCCACTGTGTTTGTTGTGCGATTTTCTGAAATGAATGTACAGAAAACATAACTTCCTGATATTCCTCACTGAATGTAAATATTATTTTCCTCTTTCTCCTTCAGGCTTTGGCAGTGTCAAAGCAACTGCTACGAAATATGGAAAAGGAGAAGCTCCATGCTGTCAACAGTCAAGAGTGTGAAGTACTCACAGAGAGGTGGTTATCTGATGAATGCCTAAATGCTCTTGTCACCTTCTTTCAGAGGAAATCAAAACTGTAATCTTTACCAGCAGAGCAGTTAATGTTCTGGAAACAGCAATTCACCTTCTGGCAATAGCCATGTCTGCCCTTATCCTTAGTAGGCTTTCTCTGCAAATAATAATAATTTTACCTTTTGATGTGTTATATTTCTATACAGAGTACTGGGTTAAAACTGTTTCATGAAATTAATGCTGTGTTATGTGCCTTGGATCCTTTATGGATATTCAGTCTGAGGGAAAACGTTCATTATTCTGTAGGCAGCAGTGGTGTTTCTGAATAATACTAAAGTAGATTGCCTTTTGAAAGAAGGAACAAATTCAACAGCACTGTATTTCTGACAGCTTTTCAATGTCTTACGAGTGATTTTTTTCATCTGTGGGGAAAAAAATGCTGTACTAATGAAAAATAAATATAAGTATTTAATTAGAGTTGTGCTGATTATTACTACTACTTTTAAACATCCTCAGTGAGAGGGGAATTTCTGGAAGTGTATTAATGAAATACTCTTATTACAAATATACTTACTTGTGAGGATGTGAAATAAATGTGGCAGGGACTATGGGCATCTTCTTAATGTTGTTATTTAGAATACTAAAAATATATATTTGTTTATTTGAAGAAGGTAATCAATCTTCCTTGCTTTCTATTTATCTTCTTCTTTGGTAGTAGTTTGAAGAAAGGGGTTCAATCTAGCAAATTTGAAAGTGCCCTCGTAGTAAACCCGTAATGGTTCTAGACATCCCCACAACCAAAGAAAAATCTGTAAAATGAAACGCTGATGAAATTTGCCCACTAAATACTGTAGTTTTGAAGCATTAGGAAGAAAAAAATCTCACATGGAGAAAAAGTAGGTCTTCTCCAAGTCATCTGTCTGGTTAAATCATTTTTATTTCCCTGCGTGTTCTCCTGGCTGACCAGCAATCAAATGCATACATATTGCGCTTGTGTTAATGTTCAGCACTTGCCAATAATAGGCTGTGAACATACAAAAGAAAACATATCATACATTTTCAACTCTTCTTACTTTGCACAAACTTCCTTCAGAACATCCTGACAAGCATGCTGTTACTCATGGGTTTGTCATTGGTCTCTAACTTAAATAGTGCATAGCTCTAGGTCCCACTAGTATACTAGTTGAGAGATATAACATGTATTGGCATGTTTATCAAACCACAAGCGCTCCAGAAAGGCTCCAAATGCTTTCGCTGATAAGAACATCAGTGCTTTTGCTCTGATCCTGTATGCTAATTTTCTCCAAACTGTTTGATAAGGGTTTTCACACTAAAGGAACTCTGTTCTTTTTTTTTTTTTTCTTGTCATTTTGTTTTAAGATTTAGTGCAGCCTAGAATATACACGATGCCCCTGCAGCATTTCTCAGAATCTACTGTACAATGTGGGAATCACAGTCTTAACTGTGCAACTTGTTTGGAATAATGCATAAGAAGATTCTTTCTACTTAAAAATTATTTTCTCTTTGACTTTTCACAAATTATCTTCAGGGAAAAGAAAATCAGCAGAGAAGCACTCATAAGCATATAAACACCATGTTTGAGTAGAAATAGTGAAACTTATAACTGAAATATTTTGGCCCATAAAAATTATTTTGTCTGTAATAGATAAAGGAGTAAGACCTTTAGTTATTTGATGTATTTCAGTCTAGTAAAATGTAAAGTGTTTGCAATGCACCTCAAATCAAATCCTTTAAGCTCCATATCTTCTTCAAACTGTTCGGTTGGGTCATAAGCTCTTAATGACAGGAGACAGAGCAAACCCCTGAAAGAAGGGCACTGATAAGGAATAACAGTTTATGCATTGAGTGAAACACTTTTACTTTATTCAGATGGATGACATACAAGTTTCTGTCTCATTCAAAAAGCAAATCATTAGACACAGATTTTACTAGGAAATATTTGTATTTATCAGCTATGAATAGGGGCTTTCAGTTTATAGTATTGCTTAGTAATAGGCTTTTGTCAGAGAGAATCTATCAGTGTACCATGAAAAGATGGTGTTGTAGGATGTCCTGTAGCTCTGTCATCTGGAAACATTCCACTCTGGGTGACAGAATTGACTAAATTTCAGTGTTGATTATTGCCAGTGTTGTACCAAGAAGAAATGTTTCAATGGTGCTAAAAACAAGGACTTCAGAATAAATCTAGGAACCAAATAACGATTAAGGGAAGTGAATCTTGATGGTACCAAGTACATGAAGAGTAGGGAACATGGATAGGTAGCCTAATATCATAGAATCATTCAGGTTGGAAAAGACCTCTAAAATCGTCTAGTCCAGCCACCATGCCCACTAACCACGTCCACACGTGAATTCAGCAGAGTTTCAGATAAAAATCAAATGAGCAAAGCTAAGGGAATCAGCAAGGCTTGGCAACAAAAGAAAGCTGAGGAAGAATACAAACCAAAGTGAATGGAACCAAGTAGTATCAAAGAAATAATATCTCCACAATAACCCACTGTAACTCATTATTTATATAAGTAGTCTTTGAGCAAAACTAAGTTTCATAACGCAACAATTCAATTGTAACAGGAACTGTAAAGAAACCGTAAAGGAATTCTGAAAATAGCAGGGCCACAGGTGGGGGGAAAAAAAAAAGATTAAAAATGGTACAGTAAAATGAGCAGTCTTGATGTTGAGAAAAGCAAAGTGCATTTTTTCTCCATAAAATGATAGAGTGAAGAAAGCAAACAGGGCATAAGTGAAAAAATGAAGGCATGGATTTAAGCAGACTTGAATTTTTTCTCTACATTGTGGAAAAAAAAACCCAACAAACCACATAGAAGGATCTCACAAGGAAAGAGGCCATTTGCCTGCTTGTACATGGTGCTTCTAGACCAAGGTAACAAATGGTGTTTCAGCAGTGTGTTGTATTCACTAGAACAGGTTGCCCAGAGACATGGTGGATGCGCCATCCTTGGAGACGTCCAAGGTCAGGCTGGATGGGGCTCTGAGCAACCTGATCTCACTGTAGGTGTCCCTGTTCGTTGTGGAGGAGTTGGACTAGATGGCCTTTGACGGTCCCTTCCAACTCAACTCTTTGATGCTGATTTTCTGTGAATTGCTTCACATTTCTGTGGAAAAGAAAAAACAATTAAAGACAGTATGACCTATTGCTGTAGCTCCCTAACAGTTCAATTCCCAAAGCAATTACTTTTCCACAGAAAATTTCTCCAGCGTTCACAGTCATCTTTTGTTACCTGCACATAATCAGGAACTGCAGAGGGCAGGGCCAGCCTGCTGAAAGCAAGGAGGAACCACAACAGTGAAAGCGCATGGTGGAGAAGACTCAAGAGAAGCCTCATAATGACGACGAGTAGATCGTTGTCAAGAAACAGACCACCTAGGGGACATGGGCCCAGGCCCTGCTCGCAACATGGTAGACGCTGGTTCAGGGTGGCCGCCCACAACAGGGCTGCGGGGGCGAGGGGCGGCTTGCTCTGCGCGGCACCCCGGGCAGGTAGAGCTGGCTCAGGGCTGCCATGGCGCCCTGACTCCGAGAGGGGGCTCTCTCTGCCACATCCATGGTGAAGTGTGAGGCTCGGGGCGGGGCGCGAAATGGCGGCCGCTGTGTGGAGGCTGCGGCAACCTGCAGGCTGGGAGGTGGCACAGGGAAGGTGACGTGTGTCTTGGTGCTGGTAAGGTTTTTGTGTCTTGTGGGAGGGCAGCTGTGGGAGCACGGTGTTCACGTGTTGAATCCCTGAAACACCGTCTTTGGGATTTTTTTTTCGTGGCAAAATTAGCCACTAAAATTAGCCACTGTTACGTTGTTTGCACAGCTGGGGATAAACAGTTGTTTGTTCAGTCTTTGAAAGCTCTGTATTGCTTAATTAAATTTAGTAGCCTGTGGGCCATGTTATCAAACGTAGACTGGTGTGTGTGTGCCATGTTGCTGTTTTCCACGTGGAAAAATGCAACAGTTTGCAATGTGTTGATGGGTGAATTAGCAGAAATGGGGCTTCCTTCATCAGTGCCAGTGTTCACATACAGTAATGGAAGATTAACGCTGAAGAATTGGGTCTGTTGAGTTGATTTTTTTTCCCTCTATTCTGACTGAAAATGAGAATAAATCATCATTACTTCTAGGGAACTGTACTTCCTAGGTAACTTTTTTTTTACAAAAAGTCAAATGAATCGTTCTTACAGTTCATCACAGTTCTGCCTAGCAGCATCTGCAGCCTTTTCTGGACACTCCAGAAGTATCCATGAAGAAGCTTGATGAATCTCTTCAAACAATTTCTATTTAAGCCATACAACAAAATAACAATTTCTGATATAGTCCTGCAGTATTCATGGATTATATTCATTATAATCACTATTGATACAGCACCTGTCAAAAATGGAGCACTCTGCGCATAAAGCCTCTAAGAAGCATGAATGATATGCTACTTTGTTTTATTGTAAATGAATCAGGACATTCATGCCACGTCATAATGCCAGTTCTTATGTTTCTAACGCTTCGTCTATAGATTGGTTGTAAACATCCCCCAACAACTCTGCTTTATTGAAGTGCAGCTCTCTTGTCCCAACTGAAACTAAACACTTCCATGAGGGTAATGTTATAGCTCTCAGATCTAAATGTTAAACTTCTGAGTTTGTTGGTTTTTGTCTTTTTGTTTGTTTGTTTTCAAATAAATTAGAATGTATGATGAAAAACTCTAAACCCTTGTTGTCCTTAGAAGGTTTCCTACTATAAACTTCAGTAGTTTATAGAAAAGTAATGTTCCTAGTTTACTCATAGGCTGGCAGCTGTGGATGTTATATAATCATTATGTGCTAAGTGAAATTGTTCTGTTTGCAATTTTTTATTGGAAAATTAGTTTTTCTTATTTAACTTGTGATAGAGCGAACTTAAAACATGCTGCACGTTATATGTAATATATGATATATCTATATGTAGTATAACACTGTAGCCCTAAGTAGATGGAATAGGTTTAATCTCTAACATCTAAAATCTGGAAAAAAAAAAAAACACCCAAATCCTTTTGTATCATACTAACTACTTCTTCATTCAAATTAACCAAGATGTGTACTGCTGAAAGCTGCTGGTATATAGTGTTTAGCATGGTGTTGTTTTAATTAATTAATTGCAGTGGGATACATCTGTGATAGCAGCTCCTCACCCAGAAGGTTACACAGCACAGGAAGATGTAGTTCATGAGTCGTGTTGGACTCGTGAGCTGGCGGCAAAGCCTGCAATGCTCTGCGAGGCCATTCGTTTGGAGGCTGCAGAAGGCTGGAACAAAGGCAAAGATTGCTACTGTAATCTTGTCTGTAACTTCAGAATTAAACCGAAACCACAGAAAATTCAGCAGTATCCTGTCAGGCAGTAGCAGGGGTGCACAGAGCTCTGCACCCTGAGCTGAGTGTTCTTTCCTGGGCCTTGCAAACTGGCATTTTCATGTGTGCAAAGTTTACATATACCCCTATTGTGTCAGAGACACAGTGTGCTGACAGTGGAAACAAAGTAAGGTTTGTAGGTGCAGGTGCTCTCCTTTGTTACAGTAGTTTGTGTTGTATAAAAAACAGCCTTTCTGGCAGGTAGCTTTTTCCTCACATGGCCTTCAGAAGACTCACCTCTGTTTCCCAGCTACAGTAGTTAGTTCTGTAGGAGGTATTTCTCCCTACCTAAAATCCTCATCTTGTTCAAGTGGAGATATGATATTGCAGAACTTTGAGAGACTTCCCATGGAACTATTGCCAGACTTGATGTCATAGGAAAGTAAGAGTAGCACAGGTAGACTTGGGCCAAAAGAAATTAGCTATCCTGTTTTATATCATATTCCTCATGTTCATTCTGAAACATGCCGCTGATATTTAAACAAAAATGGTTTGCCTTGCTTCAGCTAAGTCAAAATACCAGCAAGGAAGGAATCTTTGCTTGTGAAAGTGGTATTGCTGTGAACATGTAAACTAATCTTTTAATAGTTAATGAATAGTTAATGTTGTAGCCTGGATCCAGCTTGGCTGCAGGTGAGAGCAAGGCATGCAGAGGCATGTTAGCATTCTGTGGTATTAAATATCAACAGGTAATTATCTGCTTATATGTTTTCTAATTGGAGTGTTCAGAGGGTTTTTTACTAATTGAGGTTTTAATTAAAGTTAAGGAAGGACACTTGGGAGGTAACAAACATACATTAAAGCAAAAGCCTTTAGTGTTTTCTAGATCATAAGTTATTTTGAACTACAGTTGCACCTTGAGGATGCCTGTAGCTACGTAGGCATTCTGTGCATTAATTCTCTTCCTAGTGTGATTTCTTCAGTAAGTTCTCTATGCTCTGCCAGCTGCTTTTTGTCACTGAAATAGTGACAAAAAATAGTGTAGAGCAGACAGGGAAATCCGATGTTTTGGTTTTTTTTTAATTTGATACTAGGCTTTCTCTTCCGATATAGTTAAGACCCTAGAAATGTATGAACTACGTCTACACCCTGGAGTACAAACAGCATTTCTTTTGCACTGTGTGTTTTAACGTGCAGGAAAAAATTATGCAGATTGAAAACTTCAACGTGAACTTTGAATAATTCATTTACTTGGTCTTCCCCAAATGTACATGTAAATAAACTGATGTACATGTAAATGTACACGTAAATAAACTGGTATCTCCAGTTTGTATCCCTCATGATAGTGTATGTGCACCCTAATTAACCTTTTGTGATACTCAGGATTTATATTTTTCAGACAGTAAAATATTGATTCTTAATGTAATTTTTACTTCTCACAGACGCATTTTAGATGAAAGTCGCATATTAACCGTATGTGTATGACACGAAGAGTTCTTTACCTGTTGATTTGAAGGTTGCACAACAAATCTGGTTAATACTTGTACGCATTAAAAATTATCAAATACTTTTAGAAATTACTTGCAGTTTGTAACAGTGTACCTAAAAAAGACAACAAAGCCGTCTGTCAGTCATTACAGTTTGCATTGATTGAAGGGATACTTTTGCTGTCTCGCAGGCCTGCTAAATCTGCACCTGGAACAGGTTGCCCAGAGAGGTTGTGGATGCCCCCTCCCTGGAAGCGTTCAAGGCCAGGCTGGATGGGGCTTTGAGCAACCTGGTCTAGAGGGAGGTGCCCCTGCCTATAGCAGGGGGGTTGGAACTAGATCATCTTAAAGGTCCCTTCCTACCCAAAACATTCTATGATTCTGTGATAAACGTTCTGTTTCCTTTTGACTTTTAAAGTGATTATATTTGAGGAAAATCTTAGAACTTCAAAAAACATTTGAGCAACAAAAGACCAGAAGCCAAAATCTGATCATATCGTTCCGTTAGCCCTGATCTTTCAGCTATGTGTGACTTCACTCTCTTGTTGTGATACATGAACAGAATGATAAGTTTTTCATAGACTCATAGAATCATTAAGGTTGGAAAAGACTACTGATATCTAGATAGTCCAACCATCAGCCCATCGCTCATGCCCACTAACCCATGTCCCTGTTTCAAGGTCTACTCTTGTACAGGGAGAAATAGCAAAAGGTACGCATGTTGAGTTAGTACAGAATGTTTCTTGGAAGTCTTCTCCCTACTCTGTGGTAATAAACAAGAACAAAAGTCTGTATTTGTCAAGGACAAACAATGTTGAACTGATCTACAGTCTGTAGTTACTGTGACTGGCTTGGTGTATAAGGGTAGATAGGTTAGATATAGGTATAAGGTTAGATTAGGTTAGATATTAGGAGGAAGTTTTTCACTCAGAGGTGGTGACGCACTGGGACAGGTTGCCCAAGGAGGTTGTGGATGCCCCGTCCCTGGAGGTGTTCAAGGCCAGGCTGGATGTGGCTCTGGGCAGCCTGGTCTGGTGGCTGGCAACCCTGCACTCAGCAGGGGGTTGAAACTCGATGATCTTTGACGTCGTTTTCAACCCAGGCCATTCTATGTATTCTATGATAAGCAAACAGCAGTGAATGCAATTTAAGATTTAGTCAGGCTTATGCCAGCTGCCATAAACAATTCCAGAAAATATGACCTAGATTAGATCAGAATTGTAGAGTTGTAGAATGAGGTGTAAGAATCTGCTGAGCCAGTGGTCATGCTATGTAAGTGAGAGGACATAGACTGGGATCTGACAGGAGATCATGCTGATGTTGCTTTCGCTCAGTATTTTGATGAATGAGTTGGATGCTAGAACAGGGTGTTCTCTCTACAAAGTGCGTGACTAAAACCAAGATGCAGAATTGTCTCGGTGAGTTGGATTGTTCAAAAACGATGGGGTGAATTTCTGTAAACGCCTTTTGTTGTAGTGATGGCTGGATTGTTTTCTTTGTGATGCTCAGACTGGATACCCAAAGAACTCACATAACTGCTCTAAAATGGTTACCTCAGAAATATTTTAATAGTGATTATCTTACTTTAGCAAAACCTTAGGTTTGTTTGTTTAAAGTTTAGTTCTCGCAGATCCATCCTTCAAAGCAGAGCAAATCCTGCCATATACCCAGCAGCCCAAAGTACGTGAAAAAACACTTCTGTTAAGCGCTTCTCTTTCCCAAGCCATTTGCTTTCTTCATATTTTAATACTCCCTGAAAATATGCTCTTCCTTTGTGCTTGCTGGAAAACATAGAGCACGGTGATGGAGCGAAGTGAGGAATTTCCCTTGTATTGTCCAGCTTCCTTTCCTTTCCCCATTCCTACTGCAGATACATTTCTTGATATTTTTTCATTTCTTCTAAGCAGTGTTGTAATGCAGGTATTCAGCACGGAACAGAAGGTTTCTCCTGGTTACTGGGAGACTGGAGCTAGAATATTTTCTGAAGGAAAACCAGGTGGCTGTGTTTTTGTTCATTTTGTCCAGTATCTTGCTCTGTTACAGCACTTCAGATAGTTTTTTATTCACAAAGTTGCAACGCATGCATGAAACATACATCATAGCTGCACTCTTAGCATACACAATATAATGAGGGTAAAGATCTTTTCTGGATTCAGCATGACAGATATTTCACCTTTAGTAAATTTTCTTCTTCTAAATGGAAGCTCCCATTTATTTCTATTTTTTTTTCCTCCTTTGGACACGCCGATTAGACTCACAGTGGAAACTCCAGCTCAGGTGGTAATTCTTAAACTTCTTTTCTGCTAGTCATACATTGGAGGTAATGTGACTGAGTATTAAACAATGTTCTCGTGGGAGGTGTCCCTGCCTATAGCAGAGGGTTTGGAACTAGGTGATCTTAAAGGTCCCTTCCAACCCAAACCATTCCGTGATTCTGTGATCTTATACCAATCTTTAGAAGACACCGGTAGTAATCTGCCGGTCGAAATGACTGGTGTGTTTTTTCCAGTAGTAGAGCTGAAGCCAGTATTTCCAGTTTCTCTGTTTCCAAAGGTAGTCTTGAGTTACAGAATGGTAATATAGAGGGCAATCTTTTAGCAGGAGAAAATAACGCATCTGAGAATGAAAAGATAAACGATGGTTTGCCATCATTTCAAAAGTAGGTGTTCAGATCCATGGATTTGAACTTAAAAACCATAAACTGAAGAACTAATATCCAGATGTGAAAAGGCTCTACTTGCCCTGCCATTCATTAGGCTTTTCAGAAGGTGATCTTTTCAAGGCAAGATAACCACAAGACAGGCTTTGATCTTTCCCCAGAAGGCTCTAATGTGAAACTGTTCTCTCATCTGCTGGAAATGGAAGGATTGCAGCATCTGACTGCATTCCAGGAGAAGACCAAGACCTCACAGCTTCTCCCCCGATGGTGATCAGCCATCAGCATATTTCTTCAAAGGCCGCACATCAGGGCTCTCTCAGTCTCCCTGCCTTCAGACAGCTTTTAACCAAGAAAAAAACTTGGCTGCTGTACATATGAGCCGAACTGTTCAAAACGTGTTTGCCAGTGCTGTGGGGCAGACAGGTGCATAGCGGAACACCCACTGCTAGCAGTTCAGTTGTGAGGGAAGTTAGAGGATTGTACAATACTCCAGAGAGTTCTTGAACGCCCACAGTTGTAAACTCAGGCCATATGCTCCTGGGGAGACCTTCCTCTTCCTCTGATGCTGAACTAAGCTGTTTGAGCAACTTCAAAGTTACAGCACCGAATATAACTGCTGCTGACTCTTGCTGAGAGGAAGGTGGCATTAGATGTGAGCAGGATGGGACCAAAACAAACCTCTTTAGAAAGAGCTCAGTAATGAATAAATGTTTTTCAAAAAGGCAGGATCTCTCTCTTGCCATGCCAAAGCAGAAGTGCATTACTACTGCAAAATAATAAGTTCCTGATTCATTTACCTGACAGAGATGAGTCTCATTCAGCACAATTTTAGTTTAGTTTATAAGTTATGTTACTAAGTGTTTTCTTATTGTTTAGAAGTGATGGGAAACAGCTTGTGGGTGTTGAGTACAACTTTGTTATCTAAAACAAAAAATAATCATATTTCATTTGTCTTATGTGCCAGGATCTTGAGATGTTTTGTAAGGCCTCTTTATAAACAAGCCAGAACATAACTGTCTTCCAAGGGGGCTTTCCTTACTACAGTTATTGCTTTTTTTTTTAACCTCCAAATGTTTGTAAAACAGTAATAAAATGTAGCGTATAGACTGAGTGTTAATTACAGTTGTATTATTTAGTGTAATTATGTTAAAACACTTTGGAATGAATGAGATGCAGCCTCTGGATCACATTCCAACTTTCCAAACCTGATGTGGGCTCAAAGCTTTTGAGACTCAAGTGGAATTACTCATACTTGCCTTCGTATGAATAGAATAACTTGCAAGATAGCTTGCGGATAGCTCTGGCTCTTCACTGAAACTAAGTAATAGATGGCCTTGTAAGTGAATATGTACATGGTTAAGTAAACACATTTACATCTGCCTCTCGGAATTGAGGGCTAGAACATTTTCCTGAGGACTCTTGGATTTTGGAGGACAGTGATAACTATTCCAAGAACACTTCTTTAAACTTTGGTGGGAAAATTACCTAGTTGAGTTCACCTTTTTGTCTATTAAAGGGTTGTTTCCATTAATTATCTATTTAGACTGCATTCATTTATCTGTGTACAGAGACTTCCCAAACACGTGAATCTCACTGTTTCTTTAAAATTCAGCTGTTCCTTCAGGTATCTGCTGTGTCTTCAGTGAAATATCTTCAATTGCTCTTGCATGTATGTAATTACTGTGTAATTTACCACATGGTAAGAGAATTCTAAGAAAAAAAGCATGAACTAGGCGTTGTTTGAGATTCTGTTGTAAGCATAGCTGTTTGTTTGTTTGTTTGTTTTTAAATGAGCGTTTATGAACAGAAATATATGAATTTCTTGTGAGTAGAAATGGATTTGTATATTAGCATTAATGAGCTAGCAAGCCAGTTGGGTCAGGTCATGAAATCACCTCTTCCCTTTTCTGTCAGGGTGCTGGGATGTTCTATAAATGCTAGGAACTCTATGCCTAAATTTATGCTGCCAGATCATTGGAAAAAAAGTTTTGTTTAATTTAGGCCTTCTGTGGAAAGAAAATAGGTAGGCATTACGAATGTAGAAAATTAACTTAAAATCTGCCGTAAAGAGTGACTAAATTGCGATTTCCTGAGTGTATAAAGTCATTCTAAGGAAGTGTGACCACAAGCAGTCCTCTTGTTCAGACCTGATGAAAAGTCTTCATTCAGGAGTATGAATGGAATGGTGGCTCTACCTGATCCGGGCAGTAAATCCAGAGTAAACTTTGTAAAAATGTGTTTGAAATTCTGTGTCGCCTTATGGCTGGCTAGTAGATACAGTATTGAACTTGGTATAAAGGTGAGCTTGGCTTTAGATGAAGAACTTTGTTCTTATGGAAAGAGCGCAATCTAAATATAGGGCTATTCTCTATAGATTATCTCATCTGGATGATGTTTTAGCATAAACTTTATTTTGACATAGGAAATACCTTTGTAGAATATCTAAAATTGAGGTGTTTTTAGATATAGTAAATCTCCTTTTATATATAGTGATGGAAGTTCAGCTTCTTTGTTGGAGAACAAGCTTTAGAAGCATAGAACCTTAGAATATCCCAAGTTGGAAGGGACCCATAATGATCATCAAGTCCAACTCCTGGCTCCACCAAAAATCAGACCAATATTTGCCTAATCCTCTTTCCATCACACCTCAGATACCTGAATACGTTCATCCTCATGGTGCCCAATGTCAGTGGAGGTTGAGAGGTAGCCTCACAAGGGTGCTGTAAATCTACAGCCACAGGTAAATGGCAAGGATTTGCTCAAGGACTTGAGTCCCACCAAAGGTCAATGTGAGCTACACCCATTGGGACCATTGGAAATGGCACAAGGCAAAGCCCATGCTCCTGTACTGCAGGTTTCTGCACCAGACCATGGGTTCTGCTGGAGTTGTTGCAGGTCCTGAGCCAGGGAGTTTTGTGTGTGGCAAAGATGAGAGAGGCTGTGGTACTCTTAGAAAACTGGATATGAAAAATGTTAAAAAAATAAAAAAAAGGACTATTAACATTTCTTCTCGTGAGACAGCTGGTGACAAAGTGGTTGCCATTCTTTCTGTCAATGCAGAAGTTCACCTGCATGCTCACTCTTACAGAACTGTCCCTCTGCTTGATAATGCATCGGATTTTATGATAAATCTTATCCAGAAAGACAGGCCAATTGCAGCTGCGGGTCTAAATAGGCCTTCAAAGACATGTAGAACGTGCCAAGAAGACAGCTTGACTAATAGTCTATGAAAAGAGCCATTTCCTGTGACGATATAGGAGATAAATGCTTTTGATGTTTTCTGGAAATCAGAGCGCTTTCTTTTCTGAGGCAGATCAGTTTGCCCCAAGTGGTTGCAGGGAAGGCTTGTGTGGCAGCTGCGTGGGCTCCAGGCTCTCCCAGATTTTCCTTTCTCTTAATAGGAGCCCTTTGAGAGAAAGTGGCCTTCTGGGAACCCTGGGCAGCTTGCACATGCAGCTGGTGGCAGGACAGAAGGGTCAAGAGTCTTGTATCCATTGCCTCCTCCACCAACTTTGTGCTTCTCTTCAAAACTGTACTGACTTTCTTTGCTAATGGCTATTGGTACTAACTATCATCAGCCCTGTTCTTGTGGTAAGACCTTCCTTACCAGTCCTCACTTAGGTACTCTCTCCTTGTTTCTTCCACAATTTATGTACTTTTTGCCTTTTTCGTAAGTTGAACACAATTGTATTGAAATTTTGCCTTTTGTTGGAATACTGAAGAAAAAATGTCACCCGTTGACATTCCTTGACGCCTGCTGAATGTTTGCAGAGACCAACCAGGGGATGCAAACACAGTGAGGCAGTGGGTGATGCATTTCAGCAGTGGTGACAGCGACAGCAGGTCACCTCCACTGGGGCAAATTTTTATGAGCACAGTATGCAGGCTTACGTTCGTTGCTGGCAAAAATGCAGAGCTAATGATGGTGACTGTGTTGTAAGCCAGTGTTTTGTAGCTGAGAATGTGCTCTGTCAGGTAGTTTTTTTTATGTTCTTTGTATCTGTTGTAGTTTCCATGGAAGTACATAGGAGGCATTACTTTCTGTGCATCCTATGTAAAAGTACTGGTCTCTACTTGGTGGCCTTTTGGACAACTAGTAACAAATCTCCCTTTCCACTCACTGACATGCTGACATAATGGCACCTAGCATGGCTGCACTGCAGTATTATTTGCGATAATTGCACACCACCGCAGGTATTTTGATTGAAAAGTCTAGCTTCAAAATGTGACTTGCAACCAGAATTCAGGTTGCATTTTATATGCATCACCAAGGTCTGAAATTAGATCCTTTGACTGACAATGAATCCCAGAAGCCTGTGAGTTAGCAGTTAGATTTAGTGTAGCGTGTTTTCAAAGAATGAAACTCCAGTGAGGAACCACATCTCCAAGCCATTCCCAATGTAAAAGTGTCAAGGGATGCCTGTGCTTCAACACGAAAGTGTAGCCGTATCTTGTACTAGCAAAATGATGGGTTAGTAACAGATATGCGGGGTGAAGAATGCTAAAGAATAAAAAAAAGTGCATTGGTTGTGCTCTCACTTGAGAAGTAACACTTGCAAGAGCAAACCATGAGCAGTTACAAAGTCGACTGTGACTGTGTCCACCTCTACCTGGATTTCTTGCGTATTTCTGGCATAGACTGTCTCAAAATCTGGAATTTAAAGGGCCCCCTGCTATGCCAACAAAATCATCAGCAAACTGCTTTGAATATCTTAATATATTCTCTTTCAGAAGCCCAGAAAACTGCTGAGAAATGATGGTTTAAGAAATTGGATTGAGACAAGAGAACAATTTTGCCTGTGATGACAGTTGATGAGGACTGTAATTTTAGAAAATAATACAGGAAAAAATAAAGTTGGATTTTGTTACTGACTTTTTGCAGAGAAGCAGTGAAAGGCAAATGGTAGTAATGAGTACAGAGAAGCTGCTTAGCCTGATGCGTTAAACATATTTTGCTGTTTTCCAGAAATTTCTTTTTGCCTGCCCATAAGTAGCTTTACCTTTTGTTTCAATTTAAACTGAACATTCTGTTGACTATTTTTCATGTTTTCACTGATTTATGAATAATTAGTTCATAGAAAGATTGGGATGCAATGATCAAAAATCAGTGTTTATGAAAAAAAAGTTGAAATGAAGAAGAATTCAAGGACTATCGCAGAAAGGAAGCATCAAGTTTTTCATTTAAAATTATTTATCACAAGTTTAAACTGAAATTTTGTCTAAAGATGCTTGGTAGTAGCCCTTCTATACCCATATAATGAGCATAAAAAATATACGCTCCACTTCCATCCACCAAGCACTTCTTCCTCCATTTGAGTACCTTCACCTTTTTTCTCATCCAGATGCATCTATAGGTAGGTTTGTCTTCCCTTCACCGTAATACATTGTTTCTTTCATCCGTTAACTAATACAGGCTTGGTTTAGGTTGAAAAAACACAGGCATGGGGAAATCAAACCGAAATACACAATTTATTCAAAGCCAGCAGGCAGACAACTTCTCAAAAGCCAGCAGCTCCATTTTATGCTTATCCAAGAAGACTTTTTCATAGGTACGGGATCTTTTCAATAAAAAGACCACTGGAACACTCAACAGGTAAGCATTCTGTGGGTTGCCAATCAACACTAAGCTGCCTGAAAAGATATTTTTGTGTCCTCCTTCATGTATGCTTTTACAGGCTTGCACAGAAAAAGTTCATGAAAGAAATCCCCTGCCTTCTGTACCCAGTGATATAAAGCCCAGGTGACAGCCTCCTTTTGTAGAGGCCAGCCATGTCACCAACCAGGCAGCTCATTAACTCATCTCTCCCAACAGTACATTCTGTTCTTCAAAAAAGTTAATGGCTGTGTCACAGCACCCCCAACTCTTTAACACATCTGATACCTAAGCAGACAGTGCCGTTCAGAAATCAAACACTGTCTTTCAAAAATGTTAATATATTTAGAAGCTTTGCAAAAGTACACTTGTGAACACAACAGAAGACAAGATGCAAGTAAATTTAAGCATAATTTATTAACTTCAAGCAATTGCCACTTCACAACATTCTGCACACAGTTACAATCTGACACATACTGTAGAAGATTGCTCTATCTCCAGTAGTCTCACAGACTGGTCTGCCTTCAGTGTACGGGTCAATATACATATAAAGGTTCTTCAGAGGTTTATTGCCACTTACCCTATGTATGGAGATAAAGTGTTATTAAAAATACACTGTAGGAATCATTATATTCAATCAAAGGCTCCTAAACAGTTTCTCTTTTTTCTAACTAAAGCAGTATACACCACACTAATAAAAAGACAATCTAACTGCATATTTAATTTGTTTCAGCGCAAAAGAAGAAAAAAAAAAAGGGCATTTAACCTCCTGAGGAGTCTGAGTTAAATCAGTAGAAAGGGCTGATATCTTGTTTAGTTTGCCAGGCATTTAGAAAAAACATATTAAGCATGTGGAGTTCCTTGTCACCAGGAGGGAGAAGTGAGCAGACGTAACTAGACTTTACGTAGGACCTCAGGTGAAGATGAAAATTGTATCTTTATGTATAGGAGGAAAAGATAAATTATCCTCTTAGATCAGCTGAAAAGCAGTTCAACAAGAAAGCCCTGTTGCGTAACTGTTGTTTGTACCAAGCTGCAACCGCTGGAATTCAGGTGACTGCCATGGCCAGCAGCAGATTCTCTGCTGTCCTCAGAGGCCACAGGAACACGTGCCGCCTAAAATTGGAAACTTTCCTTAACTGTGGTCAGGAGGTGTTCAATACTAGAGGCTTCTGAAGTCAGAATTAAAGATTTTCCATTGCTGCCAATACAAAAAGCTGAAGCTGAGATTGGATGGAGGACTGAAATCCACTTGTTTGGAATAATGCCTGTCAGCTAGTCTCTGCATCAACGGTCAAGTTTAACAGAATCAGTAAGCCTGCTGAAGTTAAAGAAAAAAGCGCATCGTCTGCTTCAATATTTACTAGTTAAAAGCGTTTATTTTGACCAAATACAGTGGCAGACTTTTCTAAATGACAGGTCTTGTACTGATCATTTTATGAAAATTGCATTAAACAGTAACGTTTATCTGCCTACATTTAATCACAATAAAAAAAAAAATCTTGAACCAGAAACAAAACAAGCATATCAGCATAAAAAAAAATTGTAATACAGATAAGTACGTTTCAGGAATTATCAATACTGTAGCAGCATTAATCAATTCTAAATCGGGTTGCTGGAAACCAAAAGATTAAGACAAAAATGTATGAAGAGTATTTTTCATATCTTTTATAGGACAGAAACCTTTGTTCATGTCTTCTGGTAGTCATCATCTTCTTTTGAGCTGCACCTACAACACAAAGAACAAGTGAACGAGCAACTTTACGCTTCTCCAGAACAGCTTAAAACAGTTCTGTAGGTATTAAGGTGCATTTGTCCTACTGCTTTGTTTCTGTATCGCCAACTCATTTGTTTTATATTCCTATTTTAAGAATAAAGTACAAAGTAACAGAAAGAATAAGCTTTTACTTCCTGTGTAAAACTGCCCTCAGAAACGCTGCCTACCTTGTGAAAGTTACTTTCTGCCATTAACTAGCAAACAACTACTACTTCATTAAATGTGAAAGCTGAATTTACTTCTGCTACGAACAAGATACCTTCACATGTGGAAATAATTTTTAATAAAGAATTTTACAACTGAGGAGAGACAGGTTGAAGGTTCCAAATAGGCTTACAAAACGACCCATCTCCTGCCTGTTTTTGTAGGTAGGTCGTTACATCTCCTTGGCGGGGTATTCCCCACCAGCAGAATGACTGCTTTGCCTCATTTTTCCATTCCTGCGTGCACTTCACGGAGCGCACGACTGTTGTCATTTACGTACCTAGGTGGATACAAAAACCCTTCTCAGTTCAAATAAGTGTTATAAAAATATGTGAAACCAGTGGGTTTATCACAGGTTTTCAGAACATATTGATCAAAAATGTAAAGAGGAACCTCCTAATAAAGAGCACTTTAAAACAGCAGTAAGGATCTGAAAAGTCTGGTTCTGTTTTCCTCATGTTGTATAACCCACTCAAATGTTTCAAGCTGTTTTTAACTCGTTGCTAAATGTTTATCTACACATGCTGTCAGAAATAACCTTGTTAGGAAGGTGAAGTTGGTGTCTCAGCAAATCAGACCCCATGGAGTAGGCGTTGAGTGGCCTGTGACTCGCTTTCCTTTTTCTCTTTCAGCACCATCAAAAGGAAAAGTGAGAAAAACAGCACAAACATTAGTTAAAGCCTGAATTTTATCTCACGTCCTACAGGAAAAATTTCATTACAACGAAAGCAGACAGTATCTGTAGGGTTTTTTGCTTTCTTTTTCTTTAAGCAGTGATAATTATATATCTAATTAATACAGCCTATGGCTCTCCCAAAGATCATAACTTTTAATAATCCTTTTAATTAAATGATTAATAGAAAAGGCAGGGGTGGTTCTTTACAAATTACCTGATTTACCATCACTGAAGACAGATTCTTTTAAAAATGGCTACAAATGCCTTGTTCACAAAAGACTTTATTATCTAATGATGCATACTGAAAACATACAGAAATCTGCATGGTCCACTTTACATGCAGCAGAACAATCTTCACTTTACAGTAAGTAAGTGTCAACTGTTTTATGCAAGAGACAACACTTTAAAGTCACATTTTTTAAAGAAAAGCTTCATTTACAAAAGAAATAAAAGGTAAAGAAGCAATTACCGCTTTTAAAAAGCAGCTGCTTTGTTCAAGAGTGGAAGGTTTATGCCTGTATTGAAAGACAACATGATCACAAATAATGAAAACAATGAAAACAAATGAAACACTTTTAGCATAAAGCAGTACACTTTCAAAATGACATACAAATAGTTAAAAAGTTTCATTATGTTGTCTATCTATCCTTTAGATATAAGTTCTTTCAAACGAGATCCCAACGGATGTAATTACTAAATGAAAACTCTTCCGTAAGTATCGGCTCTATGTCATAGTGAACTGTATTTAACAAAATGTATACAAAGTCTATAGCAAGTTGATTAAAAAAATTAAAGTAATAAGAAACAGTACACTGAAGGCGCTCTATCCATCAAGTGCGCGCTCTCAAAATCGTGAATGTGATGAACAGAACGGAAGTTGTAACTATGCCACAGTTGCAATGCCAGAAAATAAAAACAAGATCATTTATCAAACATGCAGGGAATTCCGCCACAATGCTACTGTCTCTCATTTGTCAGTTGTTCCAGTAAAATAACAGCTTAAACACCGGTGATGTTGATGGGTTAGCTTACCTTCAGTGTACTGAAAGTTGTACACAACCTGCTTTAAAAGAGGAGACCATCCCTGCGGGCAGGCTCAAGAAGGAACAGACCCCCTTCGGCACTGACTACACCAAGGGCATGCTGCTGTGGCCTGCACACACACACCTAGGAAAATGTGAATATAAACAGCATTTATGCTGGCCATTTTTTAAAGACAAAAATGAAGCCAAGTCTGCTAAAAACAAATCAACCACCCAGTATTACTGCTCTTTTTTTTTTTTTTTTTAAACAGATGCTTTTTTTCTTTTTTATAATATGTACGAACTGCAACCATATACATTAGCGTTGTACTTCTGTGCAGTCTTGGCAATTAAAACAGTTCTACAGTGAAAATTTTCACATAAGACACAAAACAGAATTACTCTAACATTTCTAAAAGAAATATCAGCCTTGATGTTAATTCAAATGTATCTTTTCTTCCTCAACTTTGCAGGGCAAATATTTATGTTTATATACATTAATAACTGCTGTGAAATTTCTTCAGTCTTTGCATCTTAATTACTCAAACCCTTTGAACTTCTTCATCTGGTTTAAATTTTTTCCTGGATGAAGGCGTGCTGCAGAGCCTGGTTGATGCTAATCCGTTTAGCTGGATCTAACATTAGAATCTGGTCCAACAAGTCCTTCAGCTGGTGTACTTTTTTACGCTGGTCTTCAGGGAGTCGCTGGCACCCAATCAAGTCTGCTAACAGGTCCTTAGTTGGATTAATGGTGCTCATTACAGTAACTTTCTCCTACAAACACAAAAATGGCAACCTTGTACAACAGTGCAAATACACAAAACCCCCGTAATTCTTACACTGCTTAAGCAGCAGGTTTTTTGCAGCGTTTTCGTGTATCTCATCAGCAATGCTCTTCATCATCACGTGGCCTCAAAAATACTTATGGCAGGCAAATGAAAATAGCGAAAATAAAGCCACTGGGGCAGGCCAGACTGCATATTTTGCCCACAGCTAACTATCTGATGTTCCAGTCTGTGCCAACTGCCTCTTGTCCTTGTACTGGGCACCACTGAAAAGACTGGCTTCATTTTCACCACACCCTTTATTTAGGTATTTATATATATTGATAAGATTGCTCTGCCCCTGCCTTCCTGCTCTCCAGGATTAATAGTTGCTGTTCTCTCAGCCTTTCCTCACAGGAGAGATGCTTTAGTCCTCTGATCATCTTGGCCCTACGCAGAGCTCTTTCTAGTATGTACAAGTCCTTCTTGTACAGAGGAGCACAGAACTGGACAGGGTACTTCAGGTGCAGCCTCACCAATGCTGAGTAGAACAGAAGGATCAGGTGATCCTTCTTGATCTGCTGGCCAAACTTTGCCTAATGCAGCCAAAAATACCACTAACCTTCTTAGTGGCAAGAGCGCACTGCTGGCTCATATTCAACTTGGTGCCTACCAAGACCTTAGGCCCCTTCGTGCAGAGCTGCTTTCTGGCTGGGTGGCCCCCACGGTGTACTGGTGCCCAGGGCTGCTCCTCCCCTAGTACAGGACTTCATAGTGCCCTTGCTGAACTTCGCGAGATTCTGGCCAGCCCACCTCTCCAACCTACCGAGGTCCCTGTGGATGGCTGTGTGGCCCTCTGGTGAATTAGCCAACCCCACCACTTCGGTGTCATCATCAATTTACTCAAGGTGTGATCTACCCTACCAAATAGTTTATAACCATGTAAATGTCTCTGCAAAGGGACGTTCTGATAGCTTACAAAGCTTTATTTCTAATTAAAATGTTAAGGTATGTTTGGAAGACCAGTAGACACATTAAGGACTTACCCTTTCTGTCACTTTATCTACTTCTATATACATAAAGTTGAGGTTTTGATCAAAGTGCTGATCTTTGAACACACCTTTTCGAATCATCTGGAAAATTAGGGTAAGAGAAGAATTTTAGGTAAGTTCTCTATGTTTAATGAATTCCATAATTAGCATCAACATCTACTAACTGGTAAAACATGAATAACTTATTATTTCTGGATTATATACCAAATAACTATGCTGAATAAGAAAATAACATTCAAACCAGTTGAAGAAGGACATAGTATCTTCCATTGACTTACACTTTTTTTTTTTTCAGGTCAGTGCCTTAGAAGGTTTCTGCTTGCACTTTATACATAGTCTACGAAAAAGAAGCTGTATACTTTCACTTCACATAATTTTAAATTAATACAAATTATACACTCAGAGGATATCTGATGTTTACTAGCTGTTAAGAGAAGATGTATGTGAGAAAAGAATTTCAGGGAGAAAAGAGGAAGTATGTTTTACTGTTTATAACATCAGTTTCAGATATTAAGTAAAAATCAAATACTTATTTTTCTTACCTTGTTTGGCATCTTTCCTTTGAGATCCATGGCTAGTTTCAACATATGGTTATTGGTTTTGCCAGGAAAGAGTATTTTTCCTGTATAAAGTTCATATAATGTGCAGCCTACAGACCACATATCTATACCATAGTCATAGATTTTTCCTATAACTGAAACAGAGCAATTCAAGTTAATTCCATAAAGGCAGCTTTAAAGATAATACCACAAAACCACACACACACAAAAGTCTGATTTAGAAACTATATCAGTGCTCCTCCTCTTAGGAATAAGAAGGTATGACAAATGAAAGACTTTTCACTTTTACAGTATCCCAATTACAGAAAGGGAGGTTTTTACCTATCACCCAAACTCATCAACACGGCTTAAAGTTAGACAAAACCAAAGTCAGAACGGTACCTCTAAATTAAAACAAAGCTATAACCAATCAGAATGACTTTTCCATGTTCTCACCGAGCTGACCACCAACACATACGAAGAATCATAAAACGTGCTTTCAAAGTCTGAATTTTTGACTGGCATCATATTTTCAGAGTGATGTTTTGCCGAGGCCAAACAAGGAGTCATCTCAGGTCAAAATTTTCATTTGTTACTACTGATACAACCTGCTTAAGTGTACTCAATCCAAATGTACTTACTGATTTCAGGAGCTCGGTAAAATCTACTAACTAGGTATGGTGTGATGTCATTATCTGCAACATGTGAAGCTGACCCAAAATCACAAAGCTTTAGTATCGTTTTAGACTCATTCACCTGAAAGTTAAACATAAATGCATATTAGCAGTATTTGTACACAGAATTGGCAGTAGCACTGTAAGACTAACAATACATTTAAATCAGAGATAAGAAAAACATTCAGCCTTTATGTTGCAGTTTCTTCCCATGTTTCAGCCTGCCTTCTCTGTATTCTAAGAAAATTGTCAAACCTTCTTAAACTGAAAGTGACAGTCAGTATCTACAGATCCTAAGAAATAAAAAGAAGTCAGTTTCACATACTTATTCTCTTATTGATTTTACTATTTTTTTTCAGTATTATCTCTTTATTTCTGCATCAACAGTGTATATTTTAGAAGTAGGGGGAAAAAAACTCTCAGCATAACTTAGCAGCTTCCATCTGTAGAAGAATTAAAAAATAAACAGAAAATATGCCCAGAATTAGCTTTTGAATTAGATTTTTTTTTTGTCTGCTTGTATTAAAATTTCTGCACAGAACACACTAGTAGTGACATCCGCTGAGAAAGGCAAAACCATACTCCCATTGTTTTGGAGATCCATGGTATGACACTAATTGAAAGGTACACAAAGGATTACATATACATTAATATATATTAGCATCTATTAAAAAAACAACAAAATGATCTCACATACATACATCAAAGAACTTTCTAAATGGGTAATAAATACGGTACATAATTTGACAGTGCCCATATGACTCTTCCAAGGCAATATGGCATCAGCTCTGCTTTGCCTCATCTGACTTGGTACCAAAGTTAGCTGTAAAGGTAATCCCTCAAGCACCCACTGAATACTACCTACACCCTTAGATAACTCAAGTTAGAAACTTCTTAATAGACAGAGAATGCCCAAGTCAAGATCATTCCAGAATGTGACCAAAGACATGTCAAACATCAATAAAGAACGAGTGAGTCACTTCTGTATCGTGATCTGAGACCAAACACATCAGGTGAAGAGCATCCTTAAGAACAGAATTACTGAATTCGGCTTCATAAACTGGATAGTGAATTAACATGAACCAACAGTTTTATTACCAACACGAATCCAAGTCTGCTTGGTGTAAAATTTATTTTTGAGAAGGAAACACAAGTCTCCCTGTCAGATTCCTAATTTTTAAGCTATAAGAAAGCAGTATCAGAACTTCCTAATATAAATAATTGCAAGAAAGTGAAAGAAGTATGCTACACTTCAGAACAGAATGGAGAAATTTCTAAGAAACAGAGGGAACTCTGTATAAACTGAACACGCAGAAGTTCGAAATACAATTTTTATATGTAAGATATCAAGACCAGCATGTATGCAGGTATGTACTACTATTTTCATGGATAAGTAATCATGTAGAGTAAGACTAATCATGGCTATATTAAAGACTTCCCATTATGAAAACAAATCCATTCATATTCCTCCCTGCCTCATCATCACTTTCAAGTATCTACTTGGTAAGTGCTACCACTGTACATTAGTTATTAAATCTGCTAAAGATTGTTTCAGTTGGTGAACACTATAAAAAAAGCCTCCTGGAATTGACTACAGTGATTCAGTGGGAGGACTGGAGGCCACCAGTAACATGCAGTGTTCACATCGTCTAGGAAGTATGGAAAAATATCTTTGCTGGACCTGGATTTCATTCTAGATAACCAAATTTTATCAGTTTAGACTTCCACCTCTAGTATCCAGAGTACCACTCATAAACCAGAATATTATTCACATATCTCATGCTTAGCTAGTAAATTTTATGACAGTGATGGCAAGAAATGATCATTTTAAATAAATTAAAAATCTGAGTTTGTCCATGGGTGACCACCAAGAAAACTGAAGTCAAAGCATTTGATTCCTCTGATGTAGCTCTTACGCTCCACTAAGCAGAATGTTCCATGGGAAAAAAAGAAAAGGATAATGAGGACTTCTTCAGTCATCTTATTCAAATGCACAAAAATCTCCTTTCAGGCTTAACCAAACTATTTTTTCATTTTGTAGAAAGCAAGAACATTTTTCAGCTACTGATGAAAAACGTCCAAGACTTCTCCTAATAAAGGATACTGTCTTTGGAAGATCTACTTTCTAAAATGGTACAAGTGGATGCAGGTTAGTTTCAGAAAGCTTCTAACAAACATTTGTTATATTTGTTTAAATGCTGTATTATAGTTATTTGCTTATTAATACCATTGTGGCTTTTATTTTTTCCAAAACATGAATTTTTTTAACATTTTTAGGTAAACTTTGGCTTCATTTCACATACTTGATTTTACGTTATAGACTGTCCATGCAAAATAATTTTCATGTAGTTATTACTTACCAATATATTATCTGGTTTAATGTCTGCATGTAAGATATTGCATCTTTTAAGAAGTTTTAAAGCCAGGAACAACTGTTGGCTGTAGGAACGCACAGCTTTAATATGGAGACCAACATCTTTCCCGTACTTTTTCAACACCTCTCGTAAATTCATACTGTCGTAAGAAAGAGAGAGAACAGAAAGAGCTCAGTAAGGGAAAATATACTTGCCTTCTAAACTGTAAGACAAACACGAAGAAGTTAGCTAACTTCAGAAATTCTGGGGGAAAGGTTACATTCAACTTAAGATACATACCTCACTATCAGTACAGCAATGAAACAAAAATGCTGGTCAAACAGATCTACACTATACCATATAGTTACTTACTAGACTCGACTTATCACTTGAGAACACATTTTTAATCCAGATTAATTGGAGAGAATTTATTTGCACGTGAACAGCATTTTCTTAACAACTGTACGGCCTTCGTGCTCAGTTTCTTAAGAAGTGATTAAAAAAGAAAATATGCAAAAGATGGAATTTAATGAGGCAATGTTTCGATGACTTGAACAGCAGATAAAAAGACAAGATGAATCCAAAACAAAAACGTAACTGGATATAAATAATGTACAAATACGTTACGAAGAGACAGCACAAAAAAGTTATTTGTCATAAGGCTTATAATTGACAATACATTAGTCACTTTGTAAAACTTGTATTGCTTCAGCAAATGATTTATCTTCAACTCAAGTGTCTATGGCAAAAATTAAAATATACAGTGAAAACTTAGGATACAAGCAATTGATAAAAACAACATCTAAGCAGGAATAGAAACCAGGGCAATCAGTGCATCTAGTTCTATGATAAAACACAGTGTCTACAATTAGCCTGTTGAAGAATTCTAATTATTTAAAGAAAAGGCGAGTTTACAGAGCACTGTCACCATTTTATTCCATAAGCTGTTGCTGTATATCTGTACTTCACAGAATATACAGTATTTTCTCAACCTCTCTGGTAATGCATTCTTAATCCAAATCCGCAAGGCGAAGAATTATGAAATCTAAGAAAAATACTCTAAAAAAATCATTAAGAGGAGCACTGGTGAGATGAGCCATCTTTTATAATACATTACTTCATTTCAAATACTGACAGGGCATAAACTTTACAATCACACAATTCACTATGGAAATCTGAACTAGTTCAACAGATTATGTATTTGTGCCTCCAGATAACTTCTTTTTGGACAGTCCATAAATTCTTGAATCTTGGCAATACAACAAAGTATCAAAACAATAGTCAAGAACAGAAAGGTAAAGATTACTTAGTTGTACTTTACTTTTCACAAAGAACCCCATACATTTGTCATCTTACCTCAGTGGTTCAAATACCAGACAGAGATGTTGTTTGTGGTAGAAATGCCTGAACAATCTTAGACAATGAAACTTGTCATCGGGATCTGCATCATTGAGCTTCTTCAAGAATTCCAGTTCTTTTAGGCCAGTTTTTTGCCTGCAAACAAAGAAATACAATTAGAAAACAAAACAAGTGAGAGTCTAGTACCTTGTTTAAACCTTGAGATTTACTTCTGCAGTTTTAGTTGTCAGTTTTAATAATACTACTTGAAAAAGCCACAGTAGTGGTTTACTGTTGGTATCTACCCATTGCTTAAGTGTAAGTGTAATCACCTGTGATTTTGTCATCTACTTATTCTTCTCCCTCCTGGTTGCATCCTTTCAAACAACACTCTTAAGAAGCTTAGTTGTTGTGGGGTTTTTTTGTTTGTTTGTTTGTTTTTAAATTACTTAACCACTTCCACAATTTTAAAAGTTTTAAACTAAACTGACTACAGTCAAGTACACACGCAAACAAAATTATCTTAACACACCAAACTAAACTAGCTTATTGCCTTTTTTTTCCCCTAAATATTTCTAGGTACTATTCCTATAGGTCAAAATAACCCAGTTACACACAAACCAAAACAACTTTTAAGACTTCCAATGTAAAATGCGTGGAGAAGATTTCCATGTAAGTTGTCTGTAATGGATGAGGACATAATACATGACTGTAGCTATATGGCAGCAGATGCTGAAAATGAGTATTAGAGATTCTGCATCCTCACATAACATAACACAGTTCAATATAACATCACCCTAATTAAGGGTCACTCAATCTAAAAGACCTCCAGTGATTTTCTTTCCAATAGGCAGAGTACCATCACTTTCTCGTATCATCTACACATGCGTACATATGGAGAATATGCAAAAATAGAAAAAGACATCTAAGTTAATTAAGTTAGAGATGACTGACTAGTATCCAACCCACAGCTTCCCAAATGGATTTGGTCCATCAAACTAGAATTTTACAGTCCTCGATTCCCATCTCAAAAATCTTAGGGCTGAGCAGACAACATAATCAATGTTAAGCTTGTTTCTCGCCACCAGTGTTCCTTGCAGTTTTGCGAATGAGAAAGTGCCTGATGAAAATGCAAGTACCCTTCTCCTGGGATAGCTGTAAAGTGCGGATACATAGTCCTCAAGCGCTTCCAATTATATGGCTCATATTAGCAGAAAAGGCAGGAACCACAGCTGTAATCTGTTACTTCACTTGAAACAAAGGAAGATTCAAATCACACCATGAAAAACTTCCAGAAGTCTCACATGCTTTATTATAGTATTATGAAACAAAAACATTACTTACATAAGTTCGTTGTTCCTGATGATTTTAACCGCTACTTCTTGGTTTGCTCTTGCCATATCCCTGGCTCGTACTACATTACTGAAGACTCCCTGACCAGTGTAACCATAGACATTGTAACGTTTATCTAGAACTTCACCTATATTAACACCTGAAGAATAAAATCAAGCAATTCAAGTCAGAGTTATGAGTGGTATGCACAGTGAAGCATTTTCTGAAAAATAAATGGTTCTAAATAATTCATAAACATGGGATAAACAGTATAATCACTTAATTTCATAGCATACTAGGTTTTATATCACCAATCCTTCTGGAAATTATGGGGAACAAACAGTGATTCTAAGTCTGGAATCTTTCTTGTCTTGAGGTTAAAACCTACATGCTCATTTTGTCCATTACAGGAATATTTCTTTTGGCCCTTACACCTGCAAATGAGCTTTTAACATGGATTAGAAAGTGAAATATTCTCACTCACTATCTCCATTCTGAATCCTAGATGACAACTACCACAAGTGCCACCTATATTCTCTTGGATGCTAGACTTCTTGGTCTCAGATCCTGGCAAGCATTCCTTCATTTCTTCCTTCCTTTGTGAGTGTGATCTTACGACTGTAACTATGGGCAGGTTTTAGTTTTACCCTAACTGATATTTTATATCTAGGAGCAACCTGATGTTGCACAAGTGTGCAAGAACAGAAAACTGCTTTGGGCATGCCATGCTCAGCGTGGGACTCCCAGCAGAATATTCACATTAGAGCGTTTCAGTACTTTTACATGAGGTTCTTTTCCATTTAGCATCCTCTTTCTCACTATAGTTGCAAACCAATAAATAAAACTTACGATAATAGCCTTCTGCATCAGTCCAGTTATCCCTGAGATTGGGGTTTTCTTTGAAGTCTTTTCCAAACCCAGCAGCCCTTAAACGAGCACTCTGAAACAAAAAGAACAAACGTAACAGCTTTGCTTTTGTGCTGTAGCTGTAAGTTTTCTTGATTGTTTACTTATAAAAATCAAGAGGTCCACATTACTAGGCACTTCTTTCCTACTGAAACAATACTCTTATCCACACTACAAACACATTTATCTTGTAGGAGAAAGAAACTGCTGAACACAGAATGCTACTTAAACACCAGTGTTTGAAGACTGTTGTGAGGGAATGGGATAGGGACAATCAACAGAACTATTATTAAATACGAGAAATGGGACATGTTTCAACTATTATCTGCAATGAATTTATACAAGTCAAATTAGAACACACAGTTTGGACCACATGAATTAGACTTACTACGTACAGGATATTTGTAGTAATAAAAATTTAGCAGTTTGGGGGGGAAACGTAACTGCTTAAGCCTCAAATTTCTTTCTGTTCATTTGGTGCCACCTCACAAAATCTATACTGTTATACTTAGAATCATAAAGTATTACAGTCACTGTTGACACTGCTTAACTGATTTGACAATATATTACCGCAAATTCAATTTCACGAGTAGTAAAAAATATCTTTGAGTGAACAACAATTTTGTAGGGCAGAAACTGATTACTTACAAACCATTTAAATCCCTACTTGTAATTCTGAAGTTTTTAAGAGCACCTAAACCACCACTGTTCCTGAAGTATTTATCTTTTTCCTTCAGTGCGTGCATGTGTGTGTCTGTTTTATTACAGTGACACCTTCTGTCAACAGTCTTCTGTGAAAACTAATAGATTTCATCTGCCATAAAGCAAGATTAACTTGAGAATTTCCATGTTAAGAAGGAATTTGTTGCCTTGACTTTATTTCTCAGTAACAAGTATTCAAGGGACTGCCAAGATTTGCAAGCTGCTTCAGCACATTTTGAGAAAAGCTACTGGAATGGTGCAAGAAGTGGAACGAAAATTGCATCTCTTCATCCAAAAAGAAGCCTCCACATTATTACAACACATCATGAGCAAATTAAAATACATTACACAGGCTTTTTAATTAACCTTACATGAACCTCTGAAGAAAGTACACATCTCTGAAGAAAGAACAGTGCAACACAGCAACGTTAAGATAAAAGTTTTATATATAAAGAAGTTTGCTACTGTGTGCCATCACAGCTCTCATTTGAACAGCAGGTGAAATACCTCATTTTTTGTTTACTCTGGCCAAAAAATCCTACTAATTGCACGTTTTCTTTCACTGAAATATTAAAAACTACTTTGCCTGCTTCAGCTGATCAAAATATTAAAAACCGTTTATCAACTCAGTTACACATGCTTTTACAAATCCCACAAACCCCAACTGCCAGCAACCCTTCAATAAAAAAAACAAGCAAACAAAGAATCATACGTTTCACCCCCAAGAATTACCTACATCAAAGTATGCAGCAAACATATCATCTGATTCTGTGAACATATCAGGAGCTAGCAGTTTCTTCTGAGCTGAACCTTGAAAGGAAATTCACATTACTCAAGGTGAGGAAGATGGCAAGCGGACAACAGTTACCAATGTAATCTGTGACTTGATATTGGTACAATACAGTCTCAAAATCAATATGGTGGCAAACTAAAGTATTTGCAAGAAAAGCTAGAGCTAATTTACGTTATACAAATACAAAACTCAGATTGGTTAAGTTTTTCAAAGCACTCAAAAAAATTGCACCTCCTTCAAAAATTAAGTATAACAGCTTACAGTCAAAGATGAAGCTAATTATATTTAAAAAACAAACACCCTTAATGTGGGGAAGATTATCCCTTTCTCACCTTTTAATCATCTTTAAAGTCCCAAAGACATTTTACTTGGTTGACAAGATAAAAACGAAGAAATATAAATTAAGTATACATTAGTGAATGCAAATGAACTTCAAACTATTTCATAACACATAGTATGGTAGTAGCATTCCTTCATGACCATGGTCAGTCACAGATACTGTTAAGGGTATTAAGCAATGGAGAATAATAAACGTTTAACCTTAGAATTCTCCAGTCTCCTGAGGTAACCACTTTCACACAAAATAACAATCTTCTGAAAGCAATCAAAACCTGTTATCCATCTTACTGACACTGTTGTTTCAAGGTATAGACTCTTCTAGCAACTGCCTTGGTTGTTCTTTTTAGTTTCAATTACTTACATTTTAACTGGGCTACAATGTGCTACTAACTAGTGCTTTAGTGACTTACAATTGTGCATTTATAAATGGTCAAGATATATTGCTCTGACAAAAACCAGATGATCCTGTTTCTTTCTGTTGTTACAGCCACCTCCAATCCAGACACCTACCAATATATGAAAGTTCCTGCAGTTCATGAGTGTAACTGATCTTTTTTTTTAATCCTCTCTAATATCTTTAAAATGTCTATGTAGTTAACAGTTCTACTTTTGTATCTTTTAGAGGACAAAATGAGAAAGCAGTACATACCTCTCACACAAAAAATATATGTATTAATGAGCGTTACACATGAAAAGGACTCAGTTTCAACTTGTGCTATGCTAACAGAGAAAAGGCACATAAGAGCGTTCTTTCCACCTTCATTGCAGGAGAATAATCTGAAAATGTAAACTGCACAAGGGAACACCGGGACAAACTGCTTTGTGCCAGTCCCAGAGACTGCACTATTTCAAGGAAGGATCCACTAGAATGTAGCCAAGGATATATCTAGTAGGTGATATGAAATACAAGCTGCCCAACCATCTCCTGAAGAGTTGGTCAGGCTAAACAGCTAGTTCAAATATGTCTGCATGGCAACAGAGACACACTTTTGGCTGGCTGGAAGACTTAGGGTAATCCAGCCTCAAAAGAGGGTCCACAAAGAAAAACAAACAAAGGCCTATGGTCTATGTTTACATTCCTTTTGCCACAGCAGGACCAAGGCAGGGAGAAAGAGGAGGAAAATAGCCATTCCTTCAGCAGCTAGTTACACTGCCCACATGGACATGCTAGCAATGACTCTCAAAAGCCCCATCGTTCTAAACAACTTCAGATACACATATATTCTTCAAACAGTAGCTCTGACCAATAAATAATGACAAATGAAATCACGGTTTGCAACCCACTCCAAAATGAAGAAGAGAAATAAATTAAGCTTCTAAGAAAAAAATTTGCAAAAGTGAAAAGAAAAATTTTCATTTAAGAAGAAGTGATTCGTAATTATCAAGTCAGACATCGTTATCTGCTCTTCCATATTTATAGCACAAACTGTATTAAGAGTTACTAGAAATGTGGAGAACACTTCATTCATATCAACCTCCTTAACAAACAAGCTTTATTATTTTAATATTATGTTGGAAATATCCTAATATTCAAGGAAATGCTCGAAGCTCTGTCCAAAAAGTCCATTCACTCCCAAGACTGTAGGTATATAAAGAAACTGAGGAACACATCCCTTTTGCACTGTTCTGCTTAAGAGCTGAGCTTTCATACATTGCATTATACAGTGAGATTTCACATTCTTACCGTTGTTCTGTTCCACTGTCATGAGGTTGTGCTTGGCTTTTACTGATGCCTCAAAGGTGTCCACGTTTTCCCGTTCATACTCTTTCACATCAGCAGCTACCCTTTCCAGGATGTCATCCGGTGAATTTGAGCGACTGCGCGTACTACTTTGAGGACTGCTTGGTTCAGATGGCACAGATATATTACTATCTTCTGTCTGGCCCTTGTATTTCTAAACAGAAACACAATTATTAACCTCAGCATTACACTTTATCACAGTTTATTTTTATTCTCACTCGTAATGGTTTGTTCTGAACATTACATCTTTGCTTTCATAATCACATCTCTAAAGGCTAAAGATTATTTGTAGAATTGGATATCATAGAATCATAGAATGTTTTGGGTTGGAAGGGACCTTTAAGATGATCTAGTTCCAACCCCCCTGCTATAGGCAGGGACACCTCCCTCTAGACCAGGTTGCTCAATGCCCCATCCAGCCTGGCCTTGAATGCTTCCAGGGAGGGGGCATCCACAACCTCTCTGGGCAACCTGTTCCAGTGTCTCACCATCCTCATTGTAAAGAATTTCTTCCTACATCTAAAGGTCTAAATCTATTCTCTTCCAATTTAAAACCATTTCCCTTCATCCTGTTGCTACATGCCCTTCTAAAAAAGTCCCTCCCCAGCTTTCCTGTAGGCCTCTTCAGGTACTGGAAGGCTGCTATAAGGTCTACTTGGAGCCCCCTCTTCTCCAGGCTGAAGAGCCCCAGTTCTCTCAGCCTGTCCTCATAGGGGAGGTGCTCTAGCCCTCTGATCATCTTCGTGGCCCTCCTCTGGACCTGCTTCAACAGCTCAATGTCCTTCTTGTGTTGGGGGCCCCAGAACTGGATACCACTGGATGTAGCTTATGAAAACTCATTCTGCTACACAACTCAGTACCACTGAAACCATAAGACTGAAAAGGTGCGTAACATTTCAGGCCTCTGTATTTCTTTATTTCCTTCCTTGTGCCTGACATAATGTTAGTATTGACAAATTTATTATGACAACATTTTGGCAAACAAGGAGTAAAATAAAGTTCTTAAGAAATAATTCAGTCATCGTTCTGGAGAATTTTTTATTAAATCTATATAAAAATCAAAAGATGGACCATTGTTTTTAGTGCTGCTTAAAATAAGCACATTATAACCAGTGATTTATAATTAAATATTACGTAAATATGCCACAGAATTTTACCTCCTGTGTTCTAACTATGTGCCAAATCCCACCTTTAAAGAAGACCCCACTTGTGCTTTACAATTACATCTCCTTGGCCTCAGCTCTCTTCCACTGGACTCAATCACACAGTACCCATCACTGCTGTCACCTTACCGGGAGCAAGACCTTAATGGCAGCAAATGCATTTGTCTGACTGAATACATTATCTGCTTTCATGAAGGGGGAACCAATTCAGTGGCTCTATAAAGTTTTTGGACAAATGCTATTTGAAACAAACTAATTAGTTTGGTTAATTGATACCTAACAATGTTAAACTGATATTATAATATCCACAGCGCAACCCTGAGGAAAATGTATAGATGAGAATAAGTGAGAATATTTTTAATGTGTCACAGCATAGGACTGAGAGAACATTCGATTGTAACACAAAAATAACTCACGGGAGAGTAGCTTCAGTCTTAGAAGTGGTAGAAGTGTAAGCTTTGACCAAAAATAATCCTTACAATAATTTAATTGGAAAAAGAAATAGTAACAGTGAATGCTATTGTAATAGGCTAATACCCTTTTCCTTTATCACACTTTACACTAGAAGCATAAAATTTGTTTCTGTAACCCACATGACAGTACAACCATGTACCTGAACAATTGCTTGCCGCTGTAACCTTCGTTGTCTTATTTCTGCTTCTTCATCCTCTTCTTCCAAATCAAAATCTTCAAGACTATAAAAATATAATTACTTTTTACATAACATCATAAACATAAGATTACATACTGAATCTTACTGGTTTTTGGTGCAGAAAGCAGACAACAGAATATTAAACAAAAATTGTTAACCTGACTCAGAAAGCAAAATGTATTAAATCCCAGTGTGTACATTCATGTTTCCTTACTGAGCAAATGTCTCTATTGATAGCTCATTGAGACTGAGTATTTCATTCCTAACTGCAAACTTGATTGTTATGAAGGCATTATCTCGTGCAGTTGGATTAGATATTTAGCAAATATAGATAACAATTAATCCTTTCGGTTTTTCAAGCAATAAGCTAAGATACACCAAATTATCTATCTAAGATAGACCAAATTATTTTCACAAGATATTCATCAAGTTGAATTTATAAACGAAACCACACATGAGCCCCTCAAGGTCTGCCCACCAAACAACAGATCTCGATCATCCCAATAGTAATTTGACAAGATTAGAAGTAATAAAACATGATTAAGGTTCTAGGCGACAATCCAAAAACTACAGCATGAAGTTTTAGTTGGTTTCCCATATTAGTGGATCTGCATTTTTAAGACAATAAGCCTGAGTTAGATCTTAGAACTTACTTTTCATCGGACGAAGACTCCTGTTCAGCTTTCATGCCTTCAGAAAGACTACCTTTAAATTTGTCTTCTTTAACTTTGCTCCTACTCCTACGTCTGTGGCCACCACGTGACCTGGACCTCCTTCGAAGGCGAGATCTACTTCTTCGGCCTCTATCCCTGGTAACAGTAAGAGGGATTTTTTTGTTTGTTTTGCCTTTTATTTTCTCGTTTTTAAAAGAAAAGGAGGAAAGTCTGTTCATAAAACAAACATACATAGCAACTCCACGTAATAAAACAAATTAATTTATGGAGGACAAAATAAATTCAACTATGCCGATTTATATAAGTACGGACTGAAAAATGCATTATCTTTTTACACATAAGGTACCTTGTGACTCGTTTCTTTGTAGCCTATAAAACGAACAAAAAAACCACGTGGTGTCTTTACCTCCTCCGAGGGGACCTACTCCGCCTTCTTGGAGAGCGGCTACGTCGAAGGGGTGACCGAGACCTCCTTCTAATGGGTGACCGAGACCTTCTTCGGGATGGAGACCATCTGCTGGGTGGGCTGATATCTTTTGATCTTTCACGTCTAGACAAAATATCATCTCTGGTTCGCGTTCTTAAAATGAAGAAAGAACCGCAGTAAAATAAGGAGCAGGCTGAAAACAAAACCTCCAATTCCCTCTAAAATCTCACTTTTAAATATCTTCCTGTAGGTGAGGATCCACCAGATGGATTTCTGAGTACAGAAACGAGTATGTGTGCTGTAGAGCTGGCTGCCCTCCACGTACTTGTCTCCCCAACCTGGGACATACGTGCCCAAACCTAGGTCTACCTCAGGGCAGCTCTGGAAGCAGAGCTAGTTAATTACTATGATAAAGCTAAGAAGTTTTTAAAACAAAGCTTGCATTTAGGTCTTACATAAATAGCAGCCTGTTTTCGTCTTTATCAGAAGCAGTATTCAATAAATAAAACCTAAAAACAAGTTATTGAATTTTTCTCAACAACTTTACAACATGGAGTTTAAATTTAGGACAAAACTGTTCCATGACGACAACTTCCATGTGTTTTCCAATCTGGGCACTAGAAGTGGACAGCTTCACCATTCCACACACTGTAGTACTGCAGCTGAAAACTACAATTCTCAATTAACACTTCTCAAATTAAAAAAAAAACAAAACAAAACAAAAACAAAAGACGTTTGCTACTATGTTCATTCTTATCTATACAGATGCGCTATTATTTAAGAAAAAAAAAATCCAACTACATTAAAAAGCTTAATGGTATTCCAAGACAGCAAGACTTCAATCCAAAATAGAAGTTAAAAGTATTTGACAACTATTCTGATGAGGCTGCAATAGAAATTCTTGGAAAATATTTCCATACTATTGTTCAAATAAAATGTTGCTACTCCATTTCTTTTATTTCTTTTAAATTGAATCAGGACAAGTTATTTCAGGTGCCATATTTCATCAATGAACAGTCTCTTGCGTCTGAACGATTAACTCCACCCATTCTGATGTTTTGGTTTTTTTTAGCAACTGCTGTTAATAGCTTCAGTTGCCCTACCTGCATATAATGAACGCACGTGCAGAATTGATGGATAACAGTAAACGGAAAAAAAAATTAAATACATGCAGCAGTGCTGGCTTCTGCAAGAATAATGGAGCAGGCTGATCCCTCTTTTTGCTTTTAATTTATGTTACATTCTTGTGAACAGTGTTACGAAAAAAAAAATGAAAAAAACCACAAAGGATGAACTGACAAGCTTCCTGGTTTACAAAGTGGTTGTACTGCCAAAAGCCAATCAAAATAGCTGCAAAGAACCCCAATCAGTTCAGGGATGTGACATGCATGTGACAGAAAGTAGAAGGTGATTAAGAGCTCATAAGTAATGTTATACAGTAACATACTTCAGTCAGAGAACTAACAAATATCTTACACGAGTGGAACACTAGAAGCAAACATGAAAAATCAAATTCCTGGGAATTTGTGGTTGAAACTGCTCACCAGAGCTCCTGAAGTTACCTGGCAGCCTGGGTAGTTACAGGCAGTTAAAACTTCAACATGAAGTTAACATTGGTTAAAGATGTTCCACAAAGAAAGACTGTTCACTTCCAGTAGAAAATATTTCTCAGCTATCCCCCACTCGCCAGTGTAACAAAAAAAAAAACGTATTACCAAAGTTATTCTGCTATGAACTTGATAGCAAAATTCTAGACATGTCCTTGAAATAGTGTTTGGACAACTAATTCAAGCTGCCCGCAATGCAATAGCCTGCACTGAAATGCAGTTTCACTAGAAATGAAAACTGAAAGATGCAAAATGCTAAGACAGACATATACTATGTCAAAGAAACGTAACAGAGCGCTCATTCACCAGGAACTAGTCAGATAAATTGGTGACATTTACAATACTTGCTTCATCTGGTTAACACCACAGGGGCTGTCTTCCAAAGTACCTGTAGTGTTGCTTGTCAATAGTATATATGCTAAGCAAGATGATAAATGTGCCTGTGGGAAGATAACCCATACTTGAAACTAGTGTTGTATGCAGAAAGACTTTCACACTTATTAGATGCTTATTTTCTGAGTTATATGCTACATGTTATTTATAACACGGCACCATGCTTAATTTGTAAGGAAATTGAGTCAGTTTTCAGAGTTTACAATTTAAAAAGACATTATATGCAAAACCATGCTGCCAAATTCAATGCGTAGCAAGGAACGCTTTGTAAAGATAAACTAATGGATCTGAAAGAAGTCTGTCATCTCAACAAATTTTTCTATAAAAGCCCTCTATTACCAGAGAGAAATATCCCTCACTTCACAATCACGCCTTACTCATGTCATCACTTTTGGCAGCACGTACATTTGTGAACAACTGTTTTAAAGGATGAAGAACAGGAAGAGTAAAATTTCATCGAAAATCTCTGACGAACACCTAGTGAGCTCACTAAGAATTGCAGCCACTGCCACTGAACCAGCCTGATGCATTAGTTTCACAAAAAAACCTGGTCAAATATCCCACTGGTTTTATCAGGCTTTTTGCTCTCTTTTTTATGTCTTAATACAAAATATTTTTTAAAAAGCCTTGGTTTGGACACCCATGGTTTAATGGGTTATCTTCCACAATTGTGTATGATTTTATTGTTCTCTGCTAAGGAGCCTGCTATCCAGGCCTTATCAGATTCAAAGATGCTACTGTCTGATGGTTTATATTAAATCTCAAGGTAACTGCTTCCAGAGCCTAAATTACCTTTTAATGTACTTTTAGCAGTTGTTTTAAAAAGATTTCAATCCTTCCTCCCTCGTTTATGTGTATGCAAAATATGGTAATAATATACAAGTTTGGGCCCAGTATCAAAACAGACCAGTAACACTACCATAACTCTAGCAAATTAAAGAGACAAAACATTTCTAAGAAAAAAATGACTAAGAAGCGTATCTTAAAGTCTAGTTTACACCATTCACACATGCTAACTGTATCATTTCACTGACATTGAAGAGGGAGGGAAGATGGTTCTCCCTTCCCAGGAATTCCTGAAAACAACATTACTATTAACTTAAGAACCAAAACAAAGCTAAAATCTGAATTCAACGTGGTGACAAAAAGCAGAACGTGAGCTACAAAATTTGTTCCCAGTACTGGTGAGAGCAACAAATAACCCAGCAAAGCTGACTTTGCACGTCTGACAGCTGGGGTTAGTATTTTTCAAAGATGACTACATATAACGGAAACTCATAACAGGATACAAAACCTGATTCTCTTTTTAACAGCTCTTTTCAGAATAGAAGAGAAACACCAAACTAGAAGACAGTTCATCCCATAACACATTTTTGCAATCGTTCATGACATTTTCAAGTTACCTGGGAGATGAAAGACGCCTCCTTTCTGATTCTCTTCTTTTCCTTTCTGCAGATCTACTCCTCAGCCTTCTAGCTGGAGATCGGGTTCGAGAGGGGGATTTACTCTGTTTAGATCGACGATCATTAAAGAGAGGAGATCTGCTTCTTCTTGACTTTTCACGTGGCTTAGGAGACAGGCTTCTTCCTTTTGGGCTTCGGCCAGGTCTTCTGGGGGACCTGTTTTCTTTCCCTGAAGAAGCGTCTTTAGAAGGAGATTTAATTGGCTTTTTATCTTTGTCAGTCTCTGATCGCCTAGATTTTCTATCTTTGGACCGTGATCGTCTATCTTTGGATTTGCTTCTGAGTTCTGTTGGAGATTTGGATTTTCTGCCGCGATCTCGACTTTTGCTTTCATTTACAACTGGAGACTTCCTGCGATCCCTTGATTTACTCTTATCGTCAGCCTTACTTCTGTCTTCTGGGGGAGATTTAGACTTCCTGTTTTTCTCCTGAGATCTTCTTTTAAGCATTGGAGATCTTGATTTCCTCGTCTGATCTTGAGACTTACTTCTTTTACAGGGGCTTTTGGATTTTCTCCTCTCTTTTGACTTGCTTCTAGTTGTTTTCTCTTTGATTCCATCAACGGCTACCTTGCTTTTCTTTTTGTCTGATCTGTGCCTAGTCCTTTCTTTTGATTCACTCTTATTTCCTTTTTTGGAACTAGCTTTATTTTCCACAGGTTCTAATTTCCCCTTAGTGTTTGACTTAGTTGCGGGTCTCGTTCCGTTTCGCGCCTTTTCGTTAATTTCCCCCTCTTCTTCAGATCCCGACTCATAACCTTGTAATATTAATCCCATACCAGACTGGACTTTTCCTTCCATTAATTCATTTTCAAGTTCAGCTTTCAATAATGCTCTTTGTTTCTCCAAGTCTTCCAGAGGAGCTAAAAAATCAATTTTAGTTCTTTTAGCTGGTCCATCTTCTTTGTCGGAGGTATCAGCTACCTCTTTCCGTTTATGTTTCTTATGTTTGTGTCTGTGTTTATGTTTTTTGTCCTTATCTTCTTCTGAAGAATGTTTATGTTTCTTGTGTTTACTTCGGTGTTTGTGTTTCTTTTTTTTGTGCCGGCTGTGCTTGTTCTGAGGTTGATCTGCTTCTGACACTTCCCCATTTTCTTCATTTGTACTTTTCTCAGATGCGTTAGCATCCTCAGCCCTGCAAAAAAAATAAAAACTACCGATCAGTACTAGCAACTCACGACAGCCCTTAAACTCAAGTTAGTTTGATAGCCTCTTTTACGATAGAAGCTAACCGGTATTTAATTATCTGCTTTTGGAGAATTAAAAACGTACAAGCTATGTAGTGAAGTTGTAAGAGCAGGCATAGTTTGTCAGGAACAGACAGATATGACTGCAAAAAGAAATACTAGCTTAGGAAGATGGAGCAAATACGCTAACAAAACAAACCAGGTAGGTGAAATCCATGTTTTGGTTCAACAGTGCCAATATTTGATAATAGTACACAGCAGTGCTGTGCATTTATACATTCTGCCAGTCCTGTATGTGTCTTATTTGCCGCTCCATTCCTACGCCTAACCCAAGCTATGTCCTTTAAAAGTACTTTCAAAAGGCAGAGTGCAGTTGTCCTCCCAAGATCAAAACTTATTTCAAGGGACGATTCTGACCCCCTAAGTAAACCATCCCTCACAGTCTCACACACAGCATGCTGATTCTCTTAATTATCATTCCTATCTGTACGTGTATACACTGGTTTGAAAATAGAGAACGGTTTTTATCCTGCGTTTATATATCCAATACAGGGAACAATATCAAGGAACAGGATAAATTAAGAAAGTCTATTTTCAGAAAAGTCTTCCAATAGAATACAGAAGCCTATTAGCTTCCCGAGAAAAAAAGAGTTGTTCTCTTTTTAGACCTGTAAAATCACATTGGACAAAAAAACAGAGAATAAGTATAGAACAGGTTATAAGAATAATAATGGTGGGCACTTTAAAAAAAAAATCTCATTTCAATTAGCTAGTCATAGCAACAAGCACTTTAATTAGTATGAGAACTTCAAAAATTACATAATTTGGTCCGCACACTTTACGCATTCACTTTTATTGTTTTCCTTAGAAGCTGCAACTGGCTTATCAATAGACATTAACAGCTTTTAGCAGGTATCTTCAAAATATCAATTACCAGCTACAGAAAGATGAATATTTGCCTTTTAAAATCTGCTGCCAAATCACCTCCTAGGTGCCAGCATCGCCTTTCTGCAAACTCACCCCACCTGCACTAGTATTGGAACTCGCTAATGCTCTGGTATTTTAAATACTGCTCTATCCCAAGCCTCGTTCATTGAAGGGAAGTTCTCTGATTGCGATGGTCAGAGCAGTGGTGGGATGCACACAGAAGTACAGAGATAGCCTCAGAACTCTGCTAGGTTCATCCTACAGAGGTCTCTGAAGAATATGACCAATGATCCAATGGCATAATCGTATCAGAATTATTCTTAGCCAACTAAAGGATGGCACCTCACTATAAATTCAATTTACGCCTTCCTAATTAAGGATAGGATCTTCAAAAAGCACAGTTAATGATTATCTCCTGTGTGAGTTAATGCAAATTCAAATACTAGAAAACAATCCAGGCTTTTTGGCAGTTTATGCTGAAATAATTTGCTGAGCCCATTAACACTTTATTGCTCTGAAATATCCTCATTCCCTTTCCAAGGGAGCAGGCTGTCTGAGTTAAAAATATGCAAGTTTCTAACGGAAGTGTTAATGCTGCACATTTCTTCTTTTACATCTCCGCCACTACTGCTGCTTACTCAACCAGAGCATATAGGAAGAAGGGCATTTTTGTTAACTGCCCCCTCCAGTCACCCGACACCACCACCACAGAACATGCAAGAGAGGACAAAGTGCTTCCAGAGGAGTTTGTTTAAGGTTACATTTGGCACAAAAGACACGCACACCAAAAAAGTAGTAGATTTAAAACTTTCTCAATTTGGATTTGCAATCCAGTGCAATGAGTTAGCAAAAGGGCAGAGAAACGTGGCAAAGAGCATATTAAGGTGACCATGCATCTTTCAAGACTTTTCAGCTGGCTACAGGGAGCTGCGAGGGTCCCCTGTTAACGCACTCATGTTTTTTTTCCAGTACATTATAAGAATGACACAGAACATCAAAAATCAGAACCATTCAAGCTGCTCCAGAGAGGTCTTCCTCCGCCAGCATTAAATCACGGAACGGCTGGGGCTGGAAGGGACATGAAAGCCCACCCAGCCCCACCCCCCGCTTCAGGCAGGGCTGCCACCCCCCAGATCGGGCTGCCCAGAGAAACCGTTCAGAGCTGCTACTCCATGCACAGGCATTGGTTTATTTCATGTAACGCCACCAAAAGATAGTCAAACTTTTAATTCGTTTAACTGCTTCAGAGCTGTAATTACATGGAAGAGAAACCTTCTAAGAAGATTTCAGAAGGTGATGAGGTCAAGAGGTATCCGCACGCTTCTGTGGGAGTTGTGACATTTGAGTTACAGCCCCACTTTCTCTTGTTTTTGGATTCAAAGAAAAGAACTATGGGAAGTCTGTGAAGATTTGCAGAGATTTCACCCATTTCTTCCCTACCTTTGGGCTTTCTATTTCATTTGTTACTTTATTACTCTTATTTATGCTTTCCTACAGAGCACTGTGCACTGTTATCGTCTCGCTCACGTGCTCTACACGGTTCACACACGGATGAGGAAAAGCAGCGAACGCGCTTCCTACTCCTGTGCCTAACGGGTAAAAATCCCCCTCAGACGGCCGCTTTGCACGGGAGAAAAGTAGAGCACAGAAAGCGTTTCACGACGCTGAGACACCCGAACGACGCAGAAGAGCGGCGATGCCGACGCCGGGCGGTCGATGCCCGCGTTAGGTAGCGCACAGCCCCCACCGCCGGCAGCCGCCACTCACGCGGCGGGCCGGAAGGAGGGGCCGCCGGCGACAAATCGTTTCTTGCTTCCAGCAGCGCCGGCACTCTTCGTACCGCGAGAGCCCGCGGCTCGGGGAGCTGAGCTCTCCGCGGGGCGGGCAGCGCTCAGCAGCGGAGCGGAGCGGGCCGGGCCCAACGGGGCGGGAGGCGCACGCGGCCGGAGCACACGCGCCGCTCCCGGCGCCGCTTCCCCTCCCCCGCCCCGAAGGCCATCCGCCGAGCGGCCTCACCCCGCTCCCCACAGCGGGCCAGGCCACGAACGGCTCCCGACAACCGCGTTCGCACCCCTCTTCAGAGAGCGGCCGCCGGCCGGCCGGCCGGCCGCCCGCCGCCCTTTCCCTCCTCCTTCCCCCTCCGGCCCGGCCCGGCCGCCCCGCTGCCCGCCACCCTTCTCCCCGCCGGGGCCGCTCGCCGCCTCCCCCCACCCCAAGGCGCCGTGGCGAGCGGCAACCGCCCCACCCGCTCGCCCGTCCCTTACTCAGGCGCTCGCTGCTCGGGCTCCGCCGCGGCGGCCATTTTGAACTTCCAAACTCCTTCGCTGCCGCTGGGGAGACGCGGGGCCGCGGCGCACGCGCACCCGGGCCGCAGGGAGGGGTTGAGGATGGCGGGGTGGCGGCCGCCGGAAGCGAACCCCGCGCGCGGGGCGGGCTGCGCAGCCCCGGCACCGCCTTCTGCCCCGGGGCGCGCGGGCGGCGGCAGGGAGCGATGGGGAGGGAGCGGGCGGCGGCATGGAGTGCCGCTCCTCGGCTGTGGTTAAGAGGGCCTGGAGAGGGGAGCCGGGCCTGAAGAGGACTCTAACCGTTCTGCTGCCGGTTTGCCCGCCGGCACCGCCTGATGATGAATGAATTTAAATGCGAACGCGCTGTGCTCCGTCAGCGAACCCAAGGAAACAAAATCTCCAGGCGCTACTCTGCTGTGTCTGAGGGCTCCGAACCCACGTTGTTCACAAGCAGGATCAGAGGCAAGATGACAGCACATCTGGCTCCATATTTAAGGTCAGGCCAGATGGGGATCTGAGCAACCTGATGCACTGTAGGTGTCCCTGTTCGTTGCAGGGGAGTTGGACCTGATGGCTTTTAAGGATCCCTTCCAACTCAAATGTCTGTGATTCTGTGTCAAACGTCAGTCAGTCCTGTGGTGGACCAAGATGGAAATGTGTCAGACAGCGTAAGAGATGAAGTTAACCAAGAAAATAAAGAATACCTTGCAGAAAAATCTTTCTCATTGTTAATGTAGATGTCAGATCCTGTGACGTGAGCCTGGGGAGTCAGAGCGGTAATTCACCTGGCCCTCTCTCTTGTGAAGTCGTGAACACCTTGTTTAGAGGAGAAACAGATCGGTTTCAGCTTGAGGAGCCCCAGCCTGCAGTTCCTGCTTCTCTTTCATATTCTGTGGGCTCCAGCAAAAGAGCAAAGGTGAAGAGGCAGCCCAGGCTGTTACACCTTTGAGCCTGTGTTGTGTTTCCAGTGTTTGAGCTTGGACTGTGGTTTGGATCCTAAAGCTAAATCGAGGGCTGAAAATTGCAAAAATCAGAAGAAAATCAGATGTAGTGATAAATGGTTAGCTGATCTCACGAAAGATATCTGCACCTTAAAGCTGAGTTCTGAAAGAGCACAGCATTCCACTGATATATACAGTGTGGCTCTGAAGTCAAAAGGTGCTCAGAAAATCCAGGAAAAGTGTTGCGATGTGGATTGAAGTTGTCATGTGACTCAATGGCTCCTAATGGAAAATCTCTTAAATTTACCCCAGTAGATACAAGTAACCTTGTCTGTGAAAGTGTTTCCTGTCATCAAGTGCCTGGAAACGGCGCAAAAATGCCTCCACTGGAAACTTCCATCTCTTTCGGTGCAAGAAGTATTCATCACCACCTGAAAGTGAGCAGATGAGAAATTTCCATGTAGCTTGCCATCCAAATGTCTCCTCTGTGATTTTGCCAGTAAGTCAAATATGTTTCTTATTGCTGTCCAACTGCCTCAGCTACATACTTGTCATTGCATGTAACTTTTCGTGGTCAAGGGTAATTAGTAGACTCTTTCAGCATGAGGTGTACATGCTATCATAGGAAGCTACAGCAAACCAACTGTTTGAAAAAGAAGAATTAAGAATTACAAATACGTGGTAAAACTTCACTTTTTGGTGCTGTTCGTTCATTTTGCAAAATCCTAGCTCATTTTATAGTGTCGATTCTGAATAGTTGACCATTATAGTCCAGTAATTTCAAAATTGTTTCTAAGTGTCAGTAACTTTGCTGTGGTTACCAAGAAGTGTATAGATATGGCACTGAGGAACATGGTTAATGAGCATGGTGGGGATGGCTTGATGGTTGAACTAGATGGTCTTAGGGGTCTTTTCCAACCTTAGTGATTCTATGAAGATTCCTTTTTTTTTTATCTCTTAAGTTGTGTGAAATAGCTATTAGTTAAATATTATCTCTTCATAAGTGCAAGACTGACAAAGCAACTTAATCTGTATCTCCTAAATCAGAAAAGGACAAAATTCCAGTGTTCCAGTGCTGATCTTTTCACTGGCTGCAAGCGTTGCCTTTGAACTAAGTGATTAAAGAAGGAATGAAAGACTTTTCCTTGTTTGCCAAAGCAAGCTATTGGCAAATAAGCTTGGGAAGAAGCTCTCTTTGGATAGGCAGCTCATCCCACTATAGCCTTTATCTTTTACTCCAGTATCTGAGAAACCACTGCTCCAATCTGATTTGGCAATTGCTATATTCCTGGAAACACTGACGTAGATGTTCAGTATGTTGATCACAGACAAATTGAAAGAGGTGTTTCTGCTACTAATTGCAAATGTGTAGGGGAATTGTTGTGTCACAGCTTGAACTGGTGATTGAGCTCCTGGTGAAAGAGCGTGGCTGGCCCAGGGAGCACAGGCAAATTGTTTGCACCTGTACTCCCCATATGACCAGAAGGGGGTGGGGCCACCCTGGGCTCTTATAAAGGCCAGCCAAGGAAAGGAGGGCTCCTCTTGGACCTAGGCTGTTTTCTGAGATGGAATGTTTTGAAAATGGGCAGTAGTCAGATAAGAAAACAGTCGATGTTAACTACAGGAATGTGGAGTCACAAGGTTCTTGTGATTGCGGCCAGGTTCAACTTTGCAGCTGTGTCATGGTATTGTTTCAAAGACTTTAGATTCTGTTCTGTCCAATTTTGAAGTCTACTTGTTTACCTTGGGATAGGTAGGGTTGTTCTGAAATATAACTCTTCAGTTACTGGGAGAGGATGGACTTTCTGTAGAAGACTGTAATAGAATTTCTGCAAGGAAAGTAACTAAAAAATAAAAGAAGTCACTTTTAGAGCTGAAAGGAGAGAGTATTTTTCTTGCTTCATAACTGCAGTGTCTCCACTTATTTGCATGTAACTGAAAGTAGACAGCAATGCTACAGTCCACTCTAACTTTTGGGAGGAAAATGCCAAGAGAGATCTGAAGTTGTGACAGCTCCTGCCATTCATGTAACAGTATTTCAAAGTAGAAATGTTTATTACGTTGAAAAGATTTATGAGTACCTATCCAAGCAGTATTTCCTGAAGTGAAAGGAGGTCTGTTTTGTACTGGCAATTTCAATTCTTTATTTAATGGTTTCATTTCCTTCCTGTCCCTTCCTTTCCTTTTTTTTGAAAAAAATCACAAATCCACCTCTCTTGCTACTGTAGTGAGAGGCCATCATGGGGCTATGTTTTCTGAGATGCTTGTTTTATGTTTTCCATCACAGTGAAGGGGCGATGAATTTTGAAGATGATAACTGTTCATTGTTAACACATGCGGAAAGTTTTCTTGATTTTTTTTTTTTTTAGCTTTCTATCTGAAGTAACGGTTAAAATTTGGATGGTCTGTATAGTGACAGTTTACCATCTGTATCAGGTATAAAGAGTCAAAAGAACTGGAAGACTAATTGTGTTGCTTGCTATCATTTTATTCTTTGGAAATTACAAGACAGTCGAGAAGTTGCTACAGAACTTAATGATTTTATATTAAAGCCTTTACAGAAAAGGGTTAGTGGTTTTGATTACGTTTATAATTAAACAAATTCTCAGTGCAAAACCCAGAACCTCCAGCGGGTACTTTCTCCAGACCAAATTTAGACTGTCAGCAGATGTGCTTAGAAGAAAATGGTTATCTAAAGGAGGCTGCATCTCACCACTAAAAATAGTCCTTTGATGCTTGGGTATTTTGCTTGTTTCTTAAGTATCTGTTCTTTCAGTGTTTTTTATGTGCTCCGTAAGTCACATCAAAATAACTCTGCTGCAGCTATATATTTTGCTAACTCATTTCAATTTGTGGTTAAAATTTGAGAACTGTTTGCTATCCTTTTGTTGTTGCTTGTTTGATGTAGGGCAGAAAGAAGGTATTGAGTGTGTTCAGTGCTGAGCTCACCTTACTTCTACCACCAAAGCATGCACAGCCAAATTGTCTTCATAATCAGGAACTATGCTTTCTTCTGAAGTACTATCTATCTGAACCAAATTCAGCCTCATAGAGCATGAAAAAAGAACAACCTACAAATACTTTAAAACTATATTGTTTGAATATTTATGTTAATAAATAACAATAACTAAAAATCTGCTCCAGCTGGATCATGCAAGTCTATGGGGCCCAGTGGGACTCATCCCAAGGTGCTCAAATTTGTCTGATGTCATCACAAGACCTCTCTCTATTTTCAGTGGTCTTGGGAATCTGGAGTACTCCCAGCTGACTGGAAGCTGGTGAATGTTGTCCCAGTTTTCAAGAAGGGCAAGAAATAGGAACTTGATAATTAGAGGCCTGTCAGTCTCATTTCAGTGCCTAGCAAAATTATGGAGGTTATTCTGGGAGCTACTGGAAAAACACCTGAAAGACAATGCAGTCATTGGTCGCACTGAGCATCAGTTAACAAGGGGAAAAAAAAGTCCTCCTTAACAAACTTTGACCAGGCTACCCACCTGGTTGACCATGGGAGCTCAATGATGTAATGTTTTTAGATTCCAGTAAAGCTTTCAGTACTTTTTCTCACAGTATCCTTCTTGAAAAAATGTCCATCATACAGCTCAAAGGGTAATGGTACGTAGGGTTACATCAGGCTGGTGGCTAGTTGCTGGTGGAGTTCCACAAGGCTCCCCTTTTAGGGACAGTTCTGTATAATGTTTTCTTCTTGGACATAGGACTTGAAGGTATGTTAAGTTTGGATAACAGTAAGCTGGGAGGAGCTGTAGACTGCCTCAAAGGTAGAGAGGCCTTGCAAGGAGATCTAGAAAAGTGAGAGAGCTGGGCAATCACCAACTGTGTGAAGTTCAGTAGGGGATGAGAGGCTGAGAGCAGCTCCATGGAAAGAGTTCTGAGGGTTCTGGCAGACAGCAAGTTGAACGTGAGCCAGCAGTGTGCCCTGTCAGCCCAAAGAGTCAACCATACCCTGGGGTGCACCAGGCCTGGCACTACCACTGGGTGAGGAGAGGGGTTGTCCCACTGTGCTCTGTGCTGTGTGACCGCACCTCCAGCACTGGGTACAGTTACACCACAGTATAAGAAGGACATAAAACTATTAGAGAACATTCAAAGGAGGGCTGTGAAGATGGTGAAGGGTCTGGGGAGCAAGGTGTGTGAGGAGCAGCTGAAGTCCAGCCCAGAGCAGAGGAGCTGAGGGGAGGCCTCATGGCGGCTGCAGCTCCTCATGATGGGAGCGGAGGGGCAGCGCTGAGCTCTGCTCTCTGCTGACAGCGGCAGGACCCGAGTGAATGGGGCTGTGTCAGGGGAGGGTCAGGTTGGGGGTTAGGGAAAGGTTCTGCACCAGAGGGCGATGGGCATGGCCCAAGCTGTTGGAATTCAAGGGGCGTTTGGACACTGCTCTCAGATGTGGAGTTTGGATTTTGGGTGGTTCTCTGTGGAGCTAGGAGCTAGACTTGATGATCCCTTCCAACTTGGCATGTGTTATGACTCTATGAGCTTTTTAAGAGTGGAACGGCTGTTTAGAGACAAAATGAAGACAGTGCAGTGACATACAGAGAATGAAGATGTATGCAACGTGGAATATTTGTCTTTTTGTACTTCCTGTGTTGATAGGTGTTTCTGATGGCCTTACTTTCACTATTTTCAAAACATATCAACTGCAAAAAATGATAACTTGTTTTGCTTTAGGAGCAGTGAATTTATCTTCAGTCAACAGTCTGTTTCATCTGATGGTTGGACTGGGTGACCTTGTAGGTCTTTTCCAACCTAGCTAATTCTATGATCTTCTTCTATGAGAATGATCTTCTTCTATGAGAACTTTCTATCTACAGTAGGTAAAGATTCTTCCTTCATGTGAGGAATGCTCTGTAGTATCTCAAAATTTTACTGCTTTTTGTTAATGAGCACAACCCTTCAACTGTGGTGAGAAAATACTGTAATGCTTAATGTGTCCCAGCTAAAGGGTGCTTCAGGAATGAAGCTTTTCTGTCTTTGTAACAATTTGACTGGAATATCAATCAGAATTCTGATACTTCTGAGTGAAAGCCAGTTGTGCTCCAACTGACAAATTTAGATCCATTTTGACAGAGTTCGGTCTCTTTCTGCTTAGTCTTGAACCTTCAATGATGTGCATGCTGCAGTTCATACTTCTAGGAATTCCAGTTCCTCAGAACTCAACCTACAGTTCCCTTGATTTGTGATGGTTAGAATAGGTCTGTGTCGAGTGACCTGTCTATGTTTCTCTGAGTTCTAATGGGTGTCTTTAGTTAATGAGATTAACTGAAGCAGAGTGAATCTGACTAGAAAATGTATTATATTTGATAGGCTGCTATCCATTTCATCTAGTTCCATTCAAATATGGCTACCTTAAAAATTCCTTAGGAAGTTGCTCTTTAACTTAAGAACTCTGTCTTGTTTTGTTTCTTGCAGAGGGAGTCAAGCATTGTTGCAGAATCTTGGCATCATCAAACTTGACTTCAAGTTCACTTTTTTAATAGAAATAGAAGCTGTATGTATCTAGCAGCAGTTCCTCTTCATGCTGATAAATTCTACCTAAGGTTGTGTTAAGAGTCTCTTCCTCTGAAAACAGGAATGAAATGAATTAAGACATGTGCCTGCATTTCTTACAGTTACTCTGTATGTTAACTACTAACTTCATGTTTAGTTTTAATATAAGATCGCAAAGTATTTTTTCACTGCTCTAGATAGGTTGATTTGTTGCCACAGTTATTTATAAGATACTCTCTTCCCTTGACTTCTGTCTAGCATTTTGTTTGTTTAAATGTATGTGCCCATCCCTAGAAACATTCAAGGCCTGGTGTGAAGGGGCCCTGGGCAGCCTGATCTGATGAGTGGCAGCCCTGCTTGCAGCAGGGGGGTAGAACTAGATGGATTTTAAGGACCCTTTCAACCCAATCAAACAATGTGATTCAACCAACTGTCTATGTTGCATTGGAAGAAAACTTAGTGTTCACAGTGTTTAAGTGCAAACAGCAAGAGTGTGCTTTTTATTTAGGAAGTCCTGCTAATCCATGGCTTGCAGGAGAGAGCCAAGTGTTTTTCAGATGGCATCTTCCTTTAAAAGACTTGAAAAAATAAAATAGAATGACAAGTCCTGGAGAATGGAAGTAACTTAGGTGACAGGATGGCTTCAAGTTGAGGGAAGGGATTTTGAGTCTCAAATAAGCAAACTAGCATTAATATAACAGCATGTGTGATTGCTTCTTTTTACTCTTGCTGACATTACTGAAAGAGGAATTAGTTCAAGCATCAGAAGTTTCTGATGTATCTAATAGCCTTGGGCAGTGCCAAGGAGCTCAAGTGTAGTTCTCCACTGTGAAATCTGCAGCTTGTATTTTAACTTCTTAAACATCTTGTTTCCAAAAGTAAACATGTTTGAAAAGTCAAGAAAGCTCACTGTAGAAACTGTAAAGTCAAATACTCATTGTCAACGGTTTACGGGTGTTAGGCCCGATTCCGTGACAAAGGGGACGGGAGACCCACAGGCCCACGCCCCGGGAAAAGGGAAAAGGGTAAGGAGATGGCCCTGAGAGCAAAAAACAGCAGCAACAATCTGAGGAGAAACAAACTAATTTACTAAATAAAATATCGGAACACCAATACAATATAATTACAATTTAAGCTGATAAATCCAATACAGAGAGAGAGAATGTCCCAAAATCAAGGTAGGCCTTACTCTACTACCGACGATAAGACGGCTGGAGAGCGAGGTGCTGCCAAGACGAGAGATGGCGGAAAAAGGGACGAGGTCTCGTGATCTGCAAGTTTTTATACTGCGAGCTTTTATCTTTTCCGTCCGGCTGGAAAATGGTAACAGAGGAGCAAAGTGCCGTGGGGACTGTAGTAGTCCTTCTCTTCCGAGAACCAGGTATATCCACTACATGATGTTATGATGTAGAATACCAATAACCGAAAATCACAAAACCATGACACTCATCTATGTGGGTATATAATACACTTTCAAAATGTTCAGTTGCTTGACTGTGTGCAATCTTTTTTTTCCTCATGACCCGTCCCAAATTCAGTGCAGAGAATTGATAGTGCTTTGTTAGACTTGGCTTGTTTAATGAGTGTTGAGTGTATAGACAAAAAGCAACGAAATTAAGGTTACCAGGGTAACTTTAATTTTGGCAGTTCCTAATTTTTTATTTCTAGTCTTAGCAAACTTAATTAGCTGCTGGTTTGATTGCTTTCTAATATAGGGTATATTTCGTTTAGGGAGATATGTTGGGAATTTATCTGAACGTGGTGAAATAAATTACCAAAAAATCTATCAACTTTACCAGGATATGCTGTATGTTCTTAGTTCTCAGGCTGTGAGACCACGCAGCACGTTGTTACATGCATGTATTTCTTCTTTAGGTCCTGTGACATCTAGACCCTCTGACCAGCTTCACCTCTATCATGGCATCCTGGTATAGACGCTGCATTGGCAGTGTTGTGTTGATGACCAAACTCCACTGGAGCATGGAGCTGCCACAGACTGCATGGAGGGTCAGGTAAGTGTTTTGTTTATTCATAATGCTTTCTTGAATATGCTGTATCAAAGAACACAAATAACATGTGCAACCTTGATGGGTTTTTTGGTTGCTGTTTTAATCTAAAAATGATCACAAAATTGACAACTTATCCTTCCCTCTGTGCCAACTGGTGTTTTCTGTAGATGAACACATTCTTAGCCAGAGGTATAATGTTTATCTTTACAGGGACTTAAGCACATCAGTTTCCCATTGCTCTGAAACAAACACAGTCTTCTCAATCACATAGCAGGCTTTTTTCCCATTTTGTACAAAATGTGCTGAACATGCAGCGCTGTGTTTTTTAAGCTCATATTTTACTCCACATTTGTCACTTCACTGATAGTAGTTTTAACAATGTAATTAGAATTTTGTTGTTTTTAACAGCAGTATAAGAAAGCTAGCTTACTAGTAGTTGAACGTTCCTAACATAACAAAAATGAACTAACCAAAATTAGTTCCTTACAGCATAATAGTTATATTATGTAAATATAGTAGAATCACAGAATTGAGTTGCAAGGGACCCTTAAAGGCCCCCTAGTCCATCTCCCCTGCAATGAACAGGGACACCTACAGGGAGATCAGGTTGCTCAGAGCCCCAGTCAGCCTGACCTTGAGCATCTCCAGGGATGGGGCATCTGCCACCTCTCTGGGTTTGTCTTTTATCTACACTTATAATGAGAGTTGGAAATTCAACTGAAGAAACTTAGAAAACAAATTAATAAAATGTACATTTTTCAGATACAGCTCATATACAACAAAAGCATTTTATGTAGTAAACCCAACAGATTCAAATCAAATGAGATTCTTGAAAATCATGATTCTCCTCTCTGCTTTCTCATTGTTTAAAAAAAAAAAAAAACAGATTTTTCTTTATGGCAACAAGTACATTGAAGACAGTAGTGACTTTCCAAATGTTACTTTTTCATTATCACTTGTGTGTATTTTACCTTGTTTTTCTCTTTGCGCTGAGTAGCACTGTAATAATTTTATGATGAAAGCATGCATCTGGTATTTGAAATAAAATAATTATTTCCTCAACGTTAACTGTATTCAACAACCCTAGATTTAGTTCTGCCCTGCAGTTAAAATCAAACAGCTTGTCTAGCTCTTCTGAGAAGCTGCTTTTTTTTCCCCACATGAGTTTTTCACAAGCATAATCTATCTTTTACCTGAAAGTTTCTTAAGTCTTTTTCAGTCACTGAGGGTAATGTGAAAATACTGGTTGATAGTGCACTTGTGGGTTTCTTTTGAATTAGTCTACTATATTTATTTCTTAATTTCTAGAGTGGAGTTGAAAGATCAAACAAAAAATTGCAAAGCCGTCTCCATCCCTTTTGTGTTCTATTTGTGGTTAATTCATTAGAAGTAAGCAAATGAAAGAGAGGAAGAGATGAAAGCTGAAGATAATCCCTTGTGGTCCAACCCAAAAGCAACTAAAACGAGAAATTCAAGTGGATTTTCAGGCAGTACCTGTAATAGGTACGGCCCAGATGATAGGAAAATTTGCTCTTCTGTTTGTTTTGATGCAAGTAGTTGTGTAGATCTCTATTGTGGAACAATTAATTGTGGCGCACTCATTTATTTACTGCTTGCAAGCTTAATTATTTTAACAAGGAAGTTTTCTACAGGTAGCCTGAACATAAATAAAGTATGCCTTTCAAATAATTGTCTTCTACTTGGTTTGTGATGGAAGCAGTCTTGTTTGAATAAAGCAAGCAGAGACTGGTTGAAAGGTGTATCCAAAGGTTTTTTCCTCTTACGTTTTATTACAACCAATAACAAAAGAGCCACCTGAGATGCGCTCATTGAATTGCCAGGAGATGTGTGGTGGGGCTTCTTGGAGTGCTGAACATAAACTGGATCACAAAATTGTGATAATGTACAGCTTTATTTGCTTTCAATGCTCTGTTTGTAATATGTGTTTACTTGAACTATTTATTTATTTCAGTTATGTATTTATCTGCAATTGTAAGAGTTCACACAAAGACTTTGACCTTGAGTGTCCTCTCTTTTGAAGAAAACTTTAGAAAGCATTTAATGGTTTCCTATTATTCAGAAAATATCCTTCTCTTTTCCATTGATAAAGAAGACAGTGATCCTTGGTAGCCACCTGTCCATGAGTTGATATGACAAATATTCTAATGATAACTTTCCTACTATTTAAAGTACATTCTGTTTCTGTAGGTTTCTTTTAAGTATGTGAGTTTGGCTTTAAGGATGATTTTGTTTGTGGTACGTGGCCAATGTATATGTCTGTTAAACTGTTACACTATATCACAGTACACACCTACTGCTTAAGCAGAGAAACCACTTCCTGGCTTTTGATGTTGTGTGCTGTAATTTAAATAATTTACTTGGCAAAAATATTTGACAATGTGCCTACTTTACCCCACTGTATCTCCCTATAGCGAATCTGAATTTCCTGCTTTGAAGTCATTACTTCTCATGAGGGGAAAAAAAAATAGATGCATGTTTTAATTGGTTGGCGAAATTCTATCACAAAATAAAAATTGGGCTTGAATAGTCAAAGGCTTGATCACTTTTAGTGAACTAGCAGCTTTGCTGTTAGCTGCGGCGTATACTGACATGCTGATGATGTACCTTTCACATAAATGTGTCTATTTTTTTAATTAAATAGTCAGTTATCAAGCCTTCTCATAGTCAAAGCACATTCCGGTTATAACAAATTCAGGTAGCCAAGCTGCTCTTATGTTTGCATTGATGTATTTTGAAATAATTTGCCTCAATTTTGAGGTGTTTAAGAAGTATAATTGTACAAGGTTAAACATCTTGCATTGTTCTATTGTTCAAAAACAACTGTTGTAACAAGTGGATTACAGCAACCCAGGTTTAGTATAGGGTTATGTATGAGGCATGTTATCTGGTAAATGCTGAACACCTCTATTTTGGAAGTAAAAGTTGTATTTATGGAATGGGCCTCTGGAGCTGTCAATGGAACGGCGTTTCCAGTTATGGTAAGGTTAAGAACTTACTTGAATTTTTAATATCTAGTTCTGACTCGAGTATTGCTGTGCTATCTCTCCGGTAAAGCAAGTTTCAGGCTAACTCTTTTTCTTTCGAAAAACTTCCTTGGAAGGCCAAATGTACAACCTGTTGCTGTGTTCCTTCCCCCAAAGGCCCCAACTCCATTGCAGCACTGGCACAGCAAAGCCTGTTGTGACCTGCAGCCAGCTCAGTCCATATCAGGAGCTTAAGCTAAATTGCTGGTGGCAGAATGGCATACATACAACCTGCTGCACTGGCCGTGACTCTGAATGCGTGCTCTGTGCTGCTATGCACGGTTCTGGAGTGCCAAAGCAAGCAGCCTTGCTTTCTCTTCTTCCCCAGTAGTATCTCATTATGTCCAGATTATCGCTTGGTTGGGAAATACTGTAGGAGTTTGGGAAATGCTTCAGAGTTAATTGATATTTTAAAATTAAAACTTGAAGCTGTCATGGTTTTATGATTTTCGGTTATTGGTATTCCACATCATAACATCATGTAGTGGATGTACCTAGTTCTCAGAAGAGAAGGACTACTACAGTCCCCACGGTACTTTGCTCCTTTGTTACCATTTTCCAGCCGGAGGGAAAGGATAGAAGCTCGCAGTATAAAAACTTGCAGATCACGAGACCTCGTCCCTTTTTCCGCCATCTCTCGTCTTGGCAGCACCTCGCTCTCCAGCCGTCTTATCGTCGGTAGTAGAGTAAGGCCTACCTTGATTTTGGGACATTCTCTCTCTCTGTATTGGATTTATCAGCTTAAATTGTAATTATATTGTATTATAGTGTGTTGTTTTGCATTCCGATATCTTATTTGGTAAATTAGTTTGTTTCTCCTCAGATTGTTGCCGCTGTTCTTTGCTCTCAGGGCCATCTCCCTACCCTTTTCCCCTTTTCCCTTTTCCCGGGGCGTGGGCCCGTGGGTTCCCCGTCCCCTTTGTCACAGAACCGGGCCGAACGCCTGTAAACCGTTGACAGAAGCAAAGCCTTTAAACTAAAAGAGAGATGCTGTCAGGAGGCTGAGTTGTCTGAGAAAGTGAGCTAATAACCAAACGTAGACCAGCCATTTGCCTGGCGGTCTTGGTTTCTTTTTTTCCAGAAGATGGCAGCAAAGGAGCAACACAGTGATGACTTCCACTTCTTAAACAGTTTTTCAGTGTTCCTGTGACTGTAAACCTCAGTGAGGTCAGCCTACTCCTGCAGACATCCAGTTGAAAATGATGATTTCTGCCTATGTAATAGATGAATTAGAAGTCTTCATGCTTTTCAGTTTTGAAGAGTAGAGTTTATTTAGTAAAATCTGTTTCAAATTTATATTAAAAAGGTAGTTCCATTTGAAGGCTTAGTATTTTTGACTGTGGCATTAGATGTATGCGTACTTCATAAGTTAGTCTCCGAAGTTGCGCTCAGTTTTTTCAAATATTTGGCATTTTCTGTCTTTCAAGTTAAATAATGTTACATTTCAAGATAATACTCCTGTGGCCATTCTTTTCCTGTCAGGAAATAAAGCTGAAAGTATACAAAATACAGTGAAGCTTTTAATTCCTGTATTAATTCAAATACAAGAATGGTTCGTGCTTTCTGCTGACAGTGCGTGTGAGTTTATGGCTTCATTTCGCAGGGAATACTAGTAATACTAAGCAGTGTAACCAAATGTTATTGCTTTCTTTCAGTGATAATGTATAATTTTTATCATCTAAAAATTTATGGAGGTGAACTGTGTTACTGACTGATTATATGGTAACTGCCTAATATTTTCAAGGAAGTGTGTGGCCATAACTCTGTTCAAGTTACAGCAGAAGCAGTTAGCAAGAAACCATGGAGATAGGGCAGTCTTACCTCTTCAGCTGGTGAGTTTTATCTGCTAGTTCTTGTAAAGAAGGGAACATTATAGTGGCACGTGTGATTAATCAGCTACTGATATTCAGTGTTCAGAAGCTAACTATGAAGAATGAAACTGATTATTGACAGGACTGATTTATTGACAGTCTTGACTGTTTCATTAAATCAGAAGTGTTATGGTGTGGAGGACCTTTATGGAACCATGAAACTGAAGAACACTCATAATCCATTCTGATCCAAAAATATAGAAAGACTTTGCTTTTGATGGGTTTAAGTTGCCCACTGTTTCAAACATGACTTATTTACATCTGAAAAATGAAAAACCATCCATATTATACTTTCAGGTTCCTTTGGATTCTTGTTCCTTAGCCTTAGAAGATGTCCTAGTCACAGAGTACTTTTTTCCTCCTTAAGGAGAAGGAGAAACTATGGGTAGTTTGCACTACAGAAACTGCATATGATAGGCATTGCCTGCAACCTTTGTCAGCATTCTGAAATTTGTATTTAAAGCTGTCACTTGTGTTAGAAACAGGCAGCTGGGCTTAAACTTTATAAAGATTAATTGAAATAGCTAGAAAACCGAAATAGCTCTACTCTTGTACAAAGCATTTAATCCACCAACAGAGGAAGGTTGATTTGTTATGTCACTGTGAAAGACGTCCTTTAAATGCGTAAAAGTACAGTTTTAATTCTGATTTCAATGAACAGAAGTGGTAACAAAGAATGTTTTCCCAGTCTGTTAATCAGCACATTATATACATTTGAACTACTGTGCTTGTACTGGATTCACTAAGATATTACTGAAATCAACTTCTGCGTTTTTGGTCTGTTTCATAGCTCTAAAAATCTGTCCATATTTTAAGAGTTGAGAATCTAGATCTCTCACAGTGTTTTTCTGTGATAGTCTTTTCCCTTGAGAGAACACAAATATTTAGGGAAGGGGAGGGGAAAATTAATACAAAGAGTTATTCAGTGTGGTACTGCTTGCCTTTCAGAGTTGGCTTTCATCTTGAAGCCCACTGTTTAAATCCCAGTTTTTTTCCCTATAGACCCTTGGTTCTACTGAGATCATTGTTTTAGCTCTCATGTCTTGTATGCATCAAACACTTCAGCAGCTCCTCTAAATGCTTTAGTACCCTCATGCAAATGAAGGGCTTTTATTCGTTAAGCAATGTAAGCTTTATTTCTCTGCTGCAAGAAAGTATTAAGCTACATGCATAATTGAGGATTAACCCCCCTTTTTGCATCTTTCTTATTTTGAATCTTGTTACGTGAAATAACAGCCATATGATTCAGTCTTTCTTTAGAATTAGCAGGGATGCTTCTAAAATACTTTGTTTTCAAGATGGCAGGACTTCAGTTATCTTCACAAATGTGTCCTGAAAATAGCTGTGTTTTCATTAGAATGTTTAAAGAATGACTAACCCGGTTTATTACTTATAAAATGTGAATGCAGTGCTTGTATTTAGAATTAGTATTTACTTAGTAGTTAATTTTTTACAGGTATGATTTGAGAGGGAATTGTTTCCTTTTGCTGAGTGTTGATCAATAATCTGGGTAGAGATGTAAGCACCTTTCAAACCTCCTACAGTTGACTTCCACAGGATGTGGATTTTAAAGTTGTTCTCTACTTGCATGTCTCCCTGTAAAAGTATTGTGTGCTAAAGATGTGATGTGTGCATGATAGACAAATTTGTGAACAAGCAGCACTTCATCTATTTCTGAGCTTTGAGTAATTTTAAATGCTTGAGGTGTAGACTTAAATGTTTTTGAGGTATTACAAGGGTGGTGTGGGGAAGAACCTGGCAAATGAAAGAATTTGGATCAGCAAGTCTATGATCTGTAAATGTTTTTACAGTTTTGTTTCCTAGGAATCTTTTCTTTGTTTAAAAGCACGTATGTAATCCTGACATGGATTATTTTTTCTGTTTGAATAAATTCCTCTTGCGGGCTTGAAAATGTAACAAGTCATGCCATGGAGAGGGTAGAATCTGTCTTTTTCATGCAGACAGAACACTTCTAGAAAACATAAGTAGACAATCCAATCAGCAAATACAGCGATCCAATATGGTTGTGTTACATTATGCAGTATTGACTTGCTAGTAAATTACATCAACACAGGAAACTGTCGTTCTGGGAACATAGATTAGTAGTTGGAAGGTAACAAAATAACTGAATTACTTGCTGCTAGACAGATCTGATAGGAAACTTCATGCTCTCTTCCCTCCTTTAGTGACAGATTTCCTATTTAACTAATAACCTCAAATGCTTGTGATAAAAAAAACATCAAAAACCTAAAATAATACAGTTGCTGAGTAACTTAATTTCTTCAGACCACTTAAACAGGAACATAGATGCTGCTTTTCCAGCTATGACAAGGTTCATTTCCTTTCTGTCAGGAAGTGTTTTTAGAGTTAGCTGGGCAGAGATGCGTGGGAATACATGTGGACATCAAAGCCCTTCTGTGCCATCACTGTGAGCGCAAAACAAGGCTCAAGGCCTTTCTGATACAGCATATATGGATTGAAACAAGTGGATTACAGGTGTCCTTTTCTTGTCATCACTTAGATAAACTGCTTAAGGAAAAAAATAACTGTACAGTCAGATGTTGAATGCTGTTTAAGAGCACTTCTTTTGTGTGGTGGAAAGGATCTTCCAAATTTTGAACTTAGATGATTTCTCTGGCATTTATGGATAGTCTTTAAGAATGTGTTTGAGTTGCTTGCCTGAATGCCTGAATGTGGGTGTACTTAAGAAAATCCTGGCTTAAGATCTGCATTCAGAAGACACCTATGGCAATCTAAAGGTATTACAAAGGCAAGGACAACTTGCATCCCTAGTGCATTAACTGAGAAAGACCTTTGGTAGTTCGGAGGGGCGTGGACTTCAACCAGTTCACCATTTCTAGTTCTATGCTGGTACGTAATTGGCTAAAGAGAATGGGAATGCGTCTGCAAAACTTTTTAAATCAACTTGCATGTTTTTGTGTATTTCATGTTTTTTTTTAATATAATAGATTGTTTGTCCATCTTGGCTATATTCCATTTCATTTTCTGGTAAGCTCCTACTTTAGTGTTCTGTTTTAAAGTTTATTGTTGGAATATTGAAAGGCCCAGCCTTTCTCTGAGTAATGCTCTGGGTTTTCTTCTGTCTTGGTCAAGTTATTTGTTTACATAGACTTTATATTACCATGGTTATATGAAGTCTATCATCATGCCAAAATAAAGGCACTTGTATTAGAAATCACGCATTTAAACAGAACGTACTTTCCACCACTGTCTGCTTGGAACTTTTGAATCTGCTCTATCTTGTAGGCACTTGCATAGTGAAGCCTTTCTTCTTTTTTGAACTAAGCATTTTACGGGTTTAGAAAACAAATTTAACCGAATGAATAGAATAGGAATGTGCTATGTTGCATTAATAGCCTTCCGAAATCTGCGGCTTAGTGTGTGTTGTAAGTGGGTGGGCAGGACAGTGGGAAGATGCTTAGCAGCCTCTGACAATATTGAAGTAAATAAGCATGCAAAGAACTCATCCTATAGCATAATGAATAGGATATAGCCACTACCACCTACATTGGGAAAATTAACTTTTAAACAAGTTTAAGGAATGAAATGCTCTTGCAGTGGTTTGGCAGGAATATGGTGCACTGACACTTGGGTGATGTGGGTGGTGCTCCATCTTGCAGTGTTGGAACCCCAGGTGTAACACATGGCAGCATAGAAGGGTGGGCAGATGTCTGGCAGGAAATGTAAGTGTGAAGGGACTGATAGACATTGCGTGCTACTGGCACAGATGGCTTTCAATCTACGTGGTAGCAAGTGTGCCATGTGTACTTTATTCAGTACTCTTAGCTTAGGGAGAAAGCATCTGACAGAGGCTTCAGAAGTTAAAAGACAGTGGTATCTAAAGAAGAGATAACTGATGACATCTGGGAGGTTCACTAGATGCTGACCAAGCACTGTTGATGACGTTCAGGTGCAGATGTAGAGCAAGTGGCCAGAAACATGCTCAGTAAATTAAACTATTGCCCAAAATGAATGAAACAAATTCGTTTTTTATTTTAACGTTTATTATCTAGAAGGATTGCAATTCAGAGTAATTTCTTTCTGTTATTGTTCTCCCCCTGAGTCGCAATGTTATCTTCAGCAAATATATGTAATGAATTCTGGGAAGCTGCTTATTACCTGTGAAGATGTAGTTAGTTATCTAGATATCAAGCTTTTGACAACTGCTCCTGAAAATGTTGTCAGCCTCTTCCTGTTTGCTTCTCTATTGACAACTGGGACTAAATATTAGAAATGAAACAGCAACAACGAAACTGTGCTCTACATAATGCTGACAAATTAGATGCATGTGTAATTAGTACAGAATGTTGTATCCCCTGCATTAATTCTTAAAAGATAACACTAATAAAACTGGAGTTCGAGAGTTACATGTGATAATGTTGTCTTAAAATGCTGTCTTGAGAGTTATTGCTATACCCCAGTTGGTGTCAGTGCTTCAGTTCTTAACATCTCTTCACTTTTGTTTAACTCAAAATTATTTATTTTGTGTGTTTTTCTCCAAAAAATGAAAATAGATTTGTGTTCTTGGGGTTGGACCGGATGTCTTCCTGAGCTCCCTTCCAACCTCAGCTGTTCTCTGATTCTGCAGTTCTTTCATTTTCTCAGTTCATGGTTTCTTTCCATTTAGGTGCATTTCAGAATCGTGGTACATTAAAAAAAAAAAATGAAGGTAAATATCGCAAATTAGAAGTTGTTAGTGGCAATGCAGATGAAAGAAGAGGGTAGTTATTTAAGAATGTAATTCACAATGTCTTTATTATTGAAAGCCGTTTTTTATCTTTGTATCTGTGACCTAGATGTTGTACTTCTGTCTTTCCAGAAAATTCTTTGTGTGCTTTCTTCATTAAGTTACAGTAACATTCCCTTAATGTTATTTCCTTTTGCTTCTTGACAATTTCCTGTTCTGTTGCATTTTCCTGTTCTGAGGAAAGGTTTTGTGTTTTTATTATTGTTTATCTGTGTCACTGGGAAGGCTGAAAGCACACTGAACTTCTGGAGAAAAAAAAAAGATCAAAGCTAGGATTGGAAATGATTCTGGCTAGTTTATCTTGATTAAACTTACAGTGGAAGTAGGTCTTTAATGAAACAGACCATAACCTTTAACTGCCCAGACTGTTATGTAAGACCATGCTTCATTAGCATCAAGATCATGTGAAAGATGAACTGCAAATTTGAGGATGTGCTGTTAATGTTAATTCACTGATTTTTCTTTTGAATTTCACCCTCCTCACCCACAACCTTGTGTTCCTATAGAAGATACTACATCCTTCATGTTTGCTTTCTCTTTGTTGGTAGGTGAGAAACCTGTGAAATCTGTTCTTTTTACTCTATTATTCAAGTGGCAGCACTTGCAGAAGCACACTAGTAAAAGGCCTTGCAGATGTCCACTCTGTTCGTGATGTTGGTAAGTGTAAATAATCCCTCTGTCAGACAAATTCTGTATGTTTACTGGCTTTCTTTAAGAAAAAAAAAAACAGCCCACTTTGAGATATGTACTTCTTCCCATTAATAAAAGCAAGTCAAGCTTTTAAATATATGCCTGTAGGGAGCTTGGCTCTCTGAAGGCCTTTTTATTTAAAGGAATTGCTTTCTGTCCCCTCTTTACAGTTCTTCCTGTACATAACTGCTACATTAACTATTCTGGAAAATGTATGGAGCAGTTGTGACAAATACAAAAAGATGACAGTATCTGTGTATGCAAAGGAACTAGGACAAATGATAGTGACTTGTATATTTATGTATTCATTCAGTGACTGTGTCTCTTAATTTCCCCTAGTAGATATGTATGATACTGTTTCTTCACACAGTTTTGTTTGCTTGTAGTTTTGGTTCCAACCTACCACCTCTGCCAGTTGGGGAAATGAACACATTTCTGTTGCTGCTAAAACATCTCATTTTGCAGTATTGTCAGAGCATGTCATGTGATGAAGAGGAACATTAACTAGTCTTAGTAAAGCTGAAGTACATGTTGAAAGTGTGTACTTGTCTTGTATGTCCTATTATATGAATAGGAAGAAACAGTAGTTGGAGAATTTGATGAGGGAAATGGTAGTGGTGGATTCCACAGAAAATAGAGCAGAGCACTAGTAACCGATTTCTTCATGCATTATTGTAGTAGGCACAAGATGTTACACTTCCTTTTCTATCAGATAAGCTTTAGTTAAAGGATAGAGCTAAGCATAACAGAAGACTCACGTTTGAAGTACTGTACTACAAAAAATCTATTTCTTAAAATAAACCATTCTATAATATGGCATAGTATTTTGTCTATTTTTTTACAGTATGCTTTTTCATTTATTTGTGCTCTGAGTTTAACACGGACATTGGCATCTACATCATTACTGAAAAAGAATGTAGTGAAATCTGAAGTGGCAACTCTTCATCAAAATTCAGAATTGCAATGAAATTTAATTTAAAATATATCTCTGCACATATCAGTATCTGTAGGTATGCATAAAGAACTCCAGAACTCAACTGTGTATCAATGTGGGCCATTTACAACAGGTAGAATGTTTTTACTTTAAGGCTTTTGTCATATTGAAAGCTCAAAATGACCTGGAAGAAGAGAGGTAAATTTACATGAGATATCTGCATTACATAGTGACTGTGAAGTCAGATAGCTGCCTCTGATGGCACAGAATCTGACAAGTTCACGTTTTTGATAGTTTTGCTGCCAAAGCCTGTAACAGAATTTCCTGAAAATTGTGTTCCTGTTGATAATACAGATAGGGATGTAAAGAGTTCTGTGCTGCTTTAATAAGAATGTATGGGAAAATATTTACTCTCTTCTATAAATCATAACTTGAAAGCCCAAGTTTTTCTGTACTTATGCAGTAAAAAAATTTCTCATATACCCAATTGCTCAATTACATTTTTTGTTAGGTATGACAGGAGAAAGAGGTTGTCTCTGTGTAAACATACTCTTAAGAAAGCGAACAGTCTTTTTGTTGGTCCATTCACATAAATAGCACCACTGCCTGAGAACCACAACTTTGTATATAGAGAACCCATAAATATTTACAGCAACCAGGTTTTTAAACTGGTATGGTATATTTACTACATCAAGTAATTATATTTAGTCTACTTTGTTTCTTGCTTAATCTGACATCTCTGTAGTTCTACTTCTATAGTGAGAAATGATGGGCATTGCCGCAAGACATCTTAATTTCACATAAGGCACTTAAATGTGTGGGCAGATTCACTCCCATAGGGTTACTTACTGCCTGCCTGCAGTTAACTTTACAGAGGAAGTGTAGTTGGCTAACGTTGTGTAGGATGAGTCCTACTGTAGATGATTTGGTCTTGATTCCTATCTCATAGCACTGTTAGTAGCTTTTGCCAAAGTGGAGAGATCCTCAATATTGGGGTGGGGGGGTAAGGAAGGAGTGTGGAGGACGCTTAAATTGAAAGCAGCTTACGTTACAGATAGATAAATTATGAAATCTGCTTGATGTTAGGTAACAAATGCTGAGACTAACCGCCGTGTCTCAGTCTGGATTCTCTTACAATCTGTATTCTAGTGTTCTAGTTTGACCTAGTACAAGGGGAATGCTCAAACCCAAGGTTTAGATCCTAGATTTGGTATTTGCATAGTCTAAAAGATGAGAGGTTTTGATTAGGACCAAACAATAGTTGCACTGACTCTGGGCATGATTTAGACTAATAGTAAGTATGTAGCAGGCTTTACAGTTCAATGTAGAATGAGTTCTTTACAATATTTATGATATGATTAAATTCTTTATTTTGAGATTTGCCCCTTTTTTGTAAGGCAAAATTGAGAGAAGGGAATGACTTCTCCTGTGTAACTAGCAATGAGACTAGAGGGAATGGCGCTAAGTTACGCTGGGGGGGGTTCAAGTTGGATATTAGGAAAAATTTATTGTCTGAAAGGGTGGTCAGGTGCTGGAATGGGCTGCCCAAGGGAGTGATTGAGTCACTGTTCCTAGAGGTGTTCAGGAAACATTTACATGTTGTACTGAAGGACATGGTTTAGTGGGGGAATATTGGTGGTAGGTAGACAGTTTGACTGAAGAATGTTGGAGGACTTTTCCAACCTTGGTGATTCTGTGACAAGTGTGAAGTCAGAACTATATATTCCAACCAGTCTGCAGTGTTCACTATGTTGAGCTGCAATTATGTGCAGATACACAAGCTGTACACAAGTGTGTATCAGTGCTGTGTGTGGTTGCATACTGGAGCAATTGTATTTTGTCTTTGTAGAGGCATACATGCCCTGTTAAGACAAAAAAGCAAATCAGCAGACTTGTGTTTGTAGGAAGCTGTATTTCTGATGTCTGAGAAGTTTTAACTACAAGGAATGGATATATCCAGAGGTAACCAACTGAAACCAAAATAGAAATCTTGCTGAAAAAGTGGCGCAAACTCCACTTGCTTATTCCAGTGGTAGGCAAAAGATCTGGTGAAAGGTATCACGTCTCATTCTACATGAAAATATTTTAAGTCTAGAAACTCTCGCTTGGGAAGAGAGCACACTATAACTGAGATCGCTGGGCCAAGAGTTAGGAGAGCTGTATTCTGGTCTAGCTGTGTCACTGGACAGAGCCTTGCAGTCTTGTTAGTGATTACTCATCCTCTGACCTAGTGTTTGGCAGTTGTGGAAGCAGGAGACTGACTGCTTGTGTTTGTGCAATGCTCACTGCTGGTAGCAATGACTGATACACTTTCAATTTCTTACAGAATTCAGAAGACAAGCGTGGATCTTCTCGCATACACTAACATTGTACTGTTGAGGCATTTGGCTGTAGTTCTTGCTGCTGTTCTTCCCCTGACAAACAACTTATCTGAAAACTCATTAAGAAATATCACCTGTGTTCAGGAACCTCATTAACCAGTTCCCAGCCCACCTTTACACTCAAATTGCTAACATTAGGTTAAATGAACTTCCACCAGAGCATCCAGGTAAATAAAGAAGCTGTTGGCATTGTCAGACTTGTGTGCTGAAAGTCAAGGGTGATCTGGAAGAAGAGGAGAAAATGGTCCTTATGTGGCAATTAGAAGCACTGGTAAACATACTCAAATCAGATTGTTAGATGGTTGTCCTGACAATCTGTGTACGTGTTGTGGTACAGGTTGTAACTCCAACTTGATGTAAGGAGCATGGAGACTTGTGTTGCACAAAGAGTGAATGTGTTGGTTTTTCATTCTGGTTACATCTTCCTGATATATTTTACTTAATTACAAATAACTAGTTTGATGCTTGAAGGCAGAATCTGTTGAAATTTGCCAAAGCTGACACTGAACCCTAAAGGTGGTTTCTGTGCTGAAGTATCTCATTTTCAATATGGATCTCTGTATAAAACAGTCAATTATTTGAGAAAATCCGTTGATGCAGTAATGCTCATGATGCGATTAAAAAAAAAATCATTAAATTGTTTCTTGGCTATTTTTTTAAACAAAATGTACCTGTTGTAAGCTGGCCCAAGTCAAAGGAAAAAATAAAAATGATTGAAATATGACATCAAATAAGCTTGACTTGAAAGTTCAGTGGCTAAAGGAAGATCAGCTGAGAGGAAGTAAGTATTTTCTAACTTTAGACTGTTAGAGGACTGGTTTTATTCTGATGTTCTTTGACTATTGTGGTTTTGTGGAGTCTCTTATTAGCTATGAATGCTATTCAGGAAGTGTGACTTGCTAAAAATAATAACATTAACATCACAACTTCCTACTAGGTACAAGCAAATAGTGATTGAATTGTGCTTACCCTGTTCTCTTAAGCACAATTATAAAGAATCCACTAGCTCAACAAGATTAAAAAAAAATTTCTTTTCACGGAAGTTTCATTTTCCTTGATTGGAAGGAAAATGTAAGTAAAAGGAGATAGCAGAAGGCATCCTAATTAAAGAAATAAAGAGATTAAAGTTTATTTCTATTTTTTTCTGAAAAGAAGATGCTTTTTCTGTTAGAAACTGATAGACATCACAGACCATACATTCCTGTCGTACAGTCAGAGCAGAAAAGGTTGGAAACATGCATCAGACACAAATGCTTGGTTCCTCTTCATATGGATGTGTAACAGTTGAACATTGCAGCTGAGGACATACATAATTACTAACAAGAAATACTTTCTAACATTTTCTAAGTCAGTCGAAATGCTGCAATATTTGAATGGTTCTTTAGTGTTAAATTACTTGAATGGTAAGTACTTGTTTTAATGACAGCTGTGCTTTACTCAAGTATTTCAGCAGCTTTTCACTGACTTTGCATTGGGGAAATATCTTGATCCTTGCTGATGTTAGACCCAGAGGACATTGATTTTGCATGTTCATTGTTTAATAGCATTTAGTAGCAGCAAAAGATATGAACTGCAGAAATGATGTAGATGTGTGGAATTTAATTAGCTGAACTGGAATTCAGCCAAAATTCAAATCAACAGTCCCAATCTTGCAAAAAGCACAAGGGGACTTCTAATAGTTGTTAAGTGGGCTGAGCTTTAGTTTTAATGTCACCTTGACAATTGTGGTGTAAGCGATCTAGTGCCTACTTTTCTAGGGAATTTTTTTCAGTAATGTTATGAAGGGTGGTCTATACCACTTACCAAATTACTAGAGATTACTTTTGACAGTGTTCTGTCTGTTTTTTGTATCATTCATATAAGCATTAAGCTCAACACTGGCATTTGAGAGCAGGCGAGAGTATAGCTTGGAGCAGCAGAGCTGCAGGCAAAGCATGGTGCAGTTGCATGCTCACTGGAATTTTTAATGTGCTGATTTTTTCATTTTTTCCCCCTGTTGTTTGTTCAGATTGTACAGTAGGCTAAATAAATCAAGAATTGATTGTGAATATGTAATAAGTGCTTTATTTCTTATTTTATAATATATTTATTAGCCTATTGTAAGTTTGCAGAAATATTCAGCATTAGTTTACTGAAAAGAGTGCTGATAGTAATTCTTGTACATACAAGGTATGATTTATAGAGCCAAATCTGTTCTTTATAGTAGCTTCAGGCACTGCAGTTATTCTGCTGTAAAGTGAAGTATTTTGGTATGTCTTTCTGAGTGTTTTTCTTAGTAAGAATGTGACACATGGTCCATCAGAAATGCTTCTTTGCACTGTAGAAAGGGAATGAAATTTAGGTACAGAAAGTAGTAGTCTTAACATGTTTCTCATTTGCAGTATAAGGCATCTTGGAATCCTAGCCAAGCCCACGCACCCTGATCACTCAGGAATAGCTATTATGGAAGACTGATGTGTCTATCATATAAAACTATCAGTTACTAATATTAAATATTTTTAATTAGTAAAGTGTTGCTAGTTCAATTTTCATGTATATTACAAATTTTCTTAGTCATCTTCTGGTTCCAAGAACAATTTTTCTAGGAATTTCAAAGAATGCTTTTTTTCTATGTAAACCAATAAATGTAAGCTATGTGTGTACTCTTTTGAGTGTGAATGTGATTACAAGGAGAAACTGAGGAATGTTTTCTGTGGAACTGCTGTAACACTGTTAAATGAATTATTCTTTCTATCTCTCTAACAAATTGTCCCTTGCATTCCCTTTCCTTCTATTTCCCTTGCCTGTCAGGAAAGATGTTTCGTGGAGCTTTTGTTCCACAGTGTGCAGTCTCAGCATAGGCCAAGGGATTGTAACAGAGTTGACAAAGGACTCTTTGTCTTGTTACATTGAGCTGAAAGTTCTACCGCTATAAATAATGCATATTTTAATTGGAAACTGCACAGGGAAATATCTGTTTCTACAGACTTGCTGGTATCAGTGCAATCCGTTATGGGCAGATTCTGTTTATGTGCTGAACATTCAACTCATTCCCCAAATTTGTGGTTGATTGTTTTTTATTAGTACTACCTGTGCTAGAGTTCTTTTATATAAATCGAGACAAATGTCCTATTTAGCTAACCATCTGGGAGTTTCTGTCGCCATATATTACAGAAGTTGCCTAAGACACTTTGCTAGGCAATTACAAGACTGGGTTCCCACTGATATTAAGAGTTCCATTTTCCTTGATCAAGTATTAATAGGATCATGCATGGTACCTAATGAAAATACGTATAACTATTAGTAGGGATTGAGTTATACAACAGATAATAAACATATTCATTTCTTGCCAGATTTCCCTGGGATTAATCACACTGTCTGGCCACAGGTTTAGGCTTGTATGCACAATTACTGTGATGAGCCTCATACATGGCTAGAACATGAAGCTGAAACACTAATCACGTCCCAGAGGATTAATGCAACTTTTTGTACCACTTTAATTAAACTGATTTAAAACCACACCTTAGGGCCTATTTTAAACAACATTCTACCAACTTTGGTAAAGATGTTTTACCACCTAAGTGGTGCATAATTTTTTGAATGCAAGTCCATGGGAAGGCTATTAGATAGCTTTGGGCTAGTATGATTTTTGTTTCCATTTGGATCATTCCTATGTACATGTTTTTGCCAATCTTATCACAGAATCCTTAGAGTTGGAAGGGACCTCTGAAGGCCATCTAGTCTAACTCCCCTGCAATGCACAGGGACACCACAGCTACATCAGGTTGCCCAGGGCCTTACCCAGCCTCGCCTTGAAAGTGTCCGGGGACGGGGCATCAGCCACATCACTGGGAAACCTGTTCCAGTGCCTCAACCAACCCTCACTGTAAAAGATTTTTTTCCTTATATCTAACCTAAAACTACCCTCCCTGAGCTTAAAACCATTTCTCCTTGTTCTGTCACCACAGATGCTACTAAAGAGTCTATCCTCTTCTTTCCTGTAGCTCCTCTTTAGATATTGAAGGGCCACTTGTTTTAAACTGATTTAATGGTGTCAAGAGGAATTTAACATTTTTCCTGTTTCGTATTTCATGTATATGTGTATTAGAACAGTGGATAATACTTCCTTCTCCCTCTCCAATTAGCCTGTCTGTAGAAAACCTCAGATTAGTGTGGTCCACATTATTACTCGGTTGCCAATGTTGTTTTAATGCTATCCAGTTTCAGCAGTCCCAATCTCCTGCTGTTTGTAGACAAGCCTGAGAAAAACAAACCTAGATTGTTCCGAAGGATAATAATTTAGGATTAAAATAGGGCTTAAATCTATAGAACTCCAAAGCGACATGGAGTCCTTCTAAAAGTGACTGAAGGTTGGATCCAGAAAATGTTGTAGAACATCAGACCCCAAGCTTTGAGTGTCTAAAGCAACCTGGTGTCTTGGCATGAGTATATACTGAACTACAGGTGAGTGTCTCAGAGTCCGGAAGATATTGATGCTCTGAGCAGGGAGCCTTCAAGGTAAGAGGCAAGGCTGAATGTAGGATTGAGTTTTGCCCCTAATCTTCAGATTTACATGCTTCCTTCTAGTCAGAATTCACTTCTTTATAGAATCATTTGAGTTGGAAGGGACCTTTAAAGGCCATCTAGTCCAAGTGCTCCACAATGAACAGGGCCACCTACAGCTACATCACATTGCTCAGGGTCCTGTCCAACCTGACCTTGAGTGTGTCCAGGAATGGAGCATCCACCACCTCTCTGGGCCACCTGTCTCAGTCTACCTCTTTGTTTGATGGCTAGAGTTTGCTCTGACTGAAAAAATAATAACTTATAGATACTAATGTTTAGATATTGTTGGCAGTTTGGGTCACTTTTTTGCATGGAAGGACAGAGTTTTGTATTATGTGTTTCCTATGAGAATACAAACGATGAAAACCTTTTGGAAATGGGTCTAATTAAGTGTTCCCGTGAAAGTGTTATTTATGCATGAAATACGAGGATGGCTCCGCGCCCACTGAGTAATACCCAGTGAGCACTGGCAAGGCACTGTAGCCCAGGGAAGCTCTCTGTGTTCCTGTCCAGGTACATTCAGAGGTATGCCTGTAATCTCTTGCTGGAAGTGCTGACTGCATCTAATCCTTGTTCACTTGCTCTGCTCTGAATTGTACTGGTTAACTCCTGTTAGGAGCTGAGGAATTTTGCTCTTTATAGGTGGGGCTCAGAGCCTTGTCTGTTCAAGCCTTACAGGAGAACGGAGTGCATTGCTGTAATTATTAGTAATTTCTGTCCTCAGGGAAAGAAATCTGTAGCTCTCCTCTTCTGCGTCGTGGGGAATACTTTGACTAGCATTTTATTGCTTCCTGCCAGCGTGGGTCGGCAAGAGATTGGGGCTTCTTGTCCTGGCTGTGTCCCCACTAGCCCTGCCTCTGGGGTTATGTATGTGAGCAGCTGTCCAGAATGAGATTACTCAGGGGTTTGACACTGACTCACTTGCTTTGAGACAGTCTCTTTGGCCCTCCTTCTCTTTGGCTCTCCTTGTATTCTAGGAGTGGGTGTGTCCAGTGTTAGTGTTACAGGATTAGAAAATGCTGTGCAATGGTAAATAGCTGTTCATTGTTGCTATTCTTTGTTCATATACAAATACAAGGAAATGGCAACCTAATATAAGCATTTTACATGCTCAGAAAACATTACTTCCGCAGCATTAGTATGACTGTCTCGAGATGTCTGTTGTCTGACTTTCGGAAATGATATCTTGATGATTGGAATGCTTTTTCTTCACAGGCCAACTGCTGTATAGAGATGCATCATCTCCATTCTCACATGACAGCTTTAATTCCTGTTTCCTTAACAGCAAGTGAGCAATGCAGCACACCTTTCACAGGATGCAGTTAAAGTTGTCTTAGTCATAGCTCAAGGAACAGGCAGATACAGGTCATTTAATAGAATGTCTCCTAATGAAGTAGACAAACGTGTCCTGTTGACTTGAGACACTTTTTTCCCCCCAAATACTTGCCTCTTAATGGATGCACACTGCATTGTCTTCCTTCTGTTGTATTTTCCTTCCTGTAGATAACAGATATGGTTAAATGCTGATATCAGACATGTTACTAAGATTGAAACCATGCACTGTGTCTGCAGGCATTTTATTCCCCACCCTTCTTAAAAAGATTATGTTGGTCAACACTGAATCTCCCTAACCTGATCTGGTGTTGATTCCCTTGGAGCCAGGTGTGTAATCCATCTTTACAAACTTTAGTAGCCAGAGAAGTTATCTGTTCTGTCTAAAATTAGGCACTTGGAATTGCTCTAGAGCCAGTGGAGTTAGTAGTTAATTCCTGGGTGTAATTAATCCTGCCTTGATGGGAGCATGAGGGGAGAAAGGTGGTTGCTTCCTAGATGTGGCCGCAGGTAGTCTCTGCTCCCTGCAAGCCTGACGTTGCAAAAACATCTACCAAGGGATCTTTTTCTGGGTTAGATTTTCTGTCAAATGTTACCAATAATCAGACTGGTTATTAAAACTTTCCCTTTTTGGAATTTGTCTGTTAATTACAGTCTGTACAACCTAATGCTGAATGTGGAATTCAGATGAGTAAGAAAAGCAGTATTGTCCATCTTGTTTTTCTCTGCTATACCTTAAAGAGTTCCTCAGACCAAGACTGATGCAAGATGCTTACTGTATGACAGATTTGAAGAAAAAGTAGTGCACTCTTATTTAGTTCATTAAGCCAGAAGAGATCATCACATCAGCACCTCCCAGACAGGATGCAGACTGCATTTAACTGCATTTTAGATCAGTAGCCATTGCATGGCATTGCCTTCGTCATATTCTCACTTACGCAAAACTAAAGCAGCCTTATTTCAAAGTGTTTGTGTGTGCATCTTGCCTCCTCACTTGTGGATTTTCTGGTGTCTAATGCTGTAGCCCCTTCCTCTATGGGGAACATGAGATCTCTTCTGTCTCTTTTCACAAACCATTCAATAATTTAGTATTTTAGAACCCTTTACCTTTATGTTGAAGTTGCTTAAAGCTGGCCATTGGATTTCAGAATTACATACCAAGAGGCAGTGGGACAGACCTACGTCTGCGTTGAGCACAAAGACGTGTTTTATTTTCATAGGAAACTTGGCAAAGCTGTAGAGTGAGGGAGTTGGCAGTGTGCTAGAGTGTTGAGAATTGACTGATTTCAGAGTGGGATTGGCCCCGAAAGCATAGAAAGTGCCTGTGTCACATCTTCTACCTTGCTTGTTCTCTGCAGCCCATTCCACAGAACTTCTCTGTGCCAACTCATGTCAGACAAGAGGTGGCTTGTGTTTAATGAAAATATTATCTAAAACCGAAAAAGGAATGTGCTGCTTCTATTAATAATCTGTCTCAGTAGTGTGTCGGAGCTAAAATGTTGCTTATTTCTGAATTTGTTGCTATTTTTAGCTTTAATTTCTTACTGTTGATTCTTGCAGTGCATTTATGTTCTAGGTTAGGCAGCCCTTTGAGACCAGCTATTTTTCACCATGAAGGTGTGCATGCGCACCGTAATCGGATCATTCTTTATTTTCTTTTTTGGTAAGCCAGGTATGCTAGGCCCCTATGGAGAAACGTTTTCTCTAGCCTTCCTGCTACAGTCACTCTTTATTCTGTAATTGCAATCAGTGTGGTCAAAAAGCAATTTATAAATTACTTGTCAGTCTACAGTATGTTTTCTGGCTGGCACAGAACTCACAGGAGTGATATCCTGTTTCCTCTCTGCTTTGCACAATAAAAATGTATGATAACCTAAGAATGGCAACGCCAACAGTTTTTTTACACCATGGCTGTGAAGATGCTAGTACAGCATAAGCTGTAAAACAGCCAATGTATCACTGTACAGTTTTTTATAATCTTAAGTTTTCCTTTTACAACTCTTGCATTCATTAGTATTTGTCGAATCATGCTGTTCCTTTGAATTTCTCAAATGCCATACTTGAAGTCAAGCAGTGTGTGCATTCATTAAGATATTTGCCTATCACAACACATTTCCACTTTTCTTACTATGAAGATCAATTTAAATTCATTATTGCCAGCTGTTTCTACAGGGATGTGATTAGTAATCCTTATTAAGTCAACTCATTGCCCTGCGTAGGAAAAATAACAGGGTTATTCATATATGTTAATTTTTCTGGCAAACTTATCATCACAAAAGAACAGCACTTGTTTGACCTAATTTTACTCTTTTAAAACGCCCTCTGAAGTAACATTTTACAAAGTAATAAAATTACAATAAGAAACAAATGTGTTTAAGCTTACCGTTTTTGTCAGACTTTTATCGAGTATGGTTATTCTATTATGCTTCTCTTGTGTAAATAGTTACATCAGTTTTGTTTGTTTGTCCCTCAGTGACTCAAGAGATCGTCATCTCTTTTACTTCTTCACCCTCTTGCTCATGAAGCTGCCACTGTTCGTGCAGACAGTGTTACACTTAGTCCTTGATCTCTGAAGTTGATCAATAGATTTAAGTTTACCATTTCACTTCATGGCTAAACATTAATTATACAGAGTGTACTTTGTATAATTTTTTTTAAAACAATTTAGCCATGTGCTTTGAATGGTTAAGTGCTGGCAGGTCATTTTTTTCTGCACTGCTGCAGAGCACAGTTGAGTTTAGTTTTTTGCAGCTGTGCCTCTAGCTGGGTGATGAGTTGCGTGGGTTGGGGAAGGTACTACTAGTAAAGTAGATGGATTTTAAATCATATTCTATTGCTGTTACAGAACAGCCAGGCTAGAATGAAATGGCAGCGGTTCAAGTGCATGCTAGACAGACCATATGCTCCTTAGAATGGAATGAAGTTGGTGTTGTATATCTGTATTGCTAAGCATAAGGACAACAGACCCAGCTTCCAGAACTGCTGGCAGAAGTCCTACGTAGAAGAAATGTGTTCTCCTTCTACCCTTTAAAAGTTGCTGAGGAGTGAAGCCAATGTCTGTTCCTGCCTGCCTCATGCTAGAACATCATGTCAGTAGGAAAACATGCCTATTGTAAAGGAGTGGACATCACTGTTATACTTTAACTATATACGCAACTAAATTCTAGAATTGTCAGCTAATATCATCACAAAACAGTTGCTTCTGAAATATGGGACTGCAAAGGAGCTATTGTGTAATTGAGTCTCATCCTCTCTGTCCCAAGAATTAAAAGAATTCTATCTAATTTATCAAATTCAATTCAGAGAGTTTTCTGCCTTATTGGAACCCTGCTCCAGAGCTTTGGTTCTATGTGAAGTCATCTAATTTTCACTATTAATTCTAGACCCATTTTGTGGATTTTTGTCTGTTTGCATTTGCTCTTAGAACTGTTCTTCTAGAGAGGATGCTGTCTTCTGCAGAGCTTGTAAGCAGCCAGAAGCAACAGGAAGACTTCTCTGGTGTCTTGCAGACCAACATTTTAGGTAAGGCTTCTTCTATGAGCTATGCTTTATGTCATAGAAATCATAGAATCATAGAATATCCTGAGTTGAAGGGACCCACATGGAAATTCCAGAAAAGCCTAGTCTTAGGAACATGCTTACATTACCTTTAAGCACACTACTCTGGATTGGAGCCATGTTGTTTCTCCCTAGGTACCTTTTCTGTTTCTGAAGGTACCTTTTAGATTATCATGATAATAGTTACAAAAGATAATAATGGGAACAGTCAAAGTAAAATCGGAAGTTGTAGATTTGCTGGAGATCATGTCTGTTTCCACTGCAGTGTGATCCTGGTCAGGATATCTGAAATGTTTAGTATGTAATACAGTGAAAGTGGAAGATTATTTTCTGCTGTCATAAGTGGAACATCAGCCTCCCACTTCCCACCCCTTCTCAAAATGGACTGTAGAAAATGGACTTGGACTGTACTTTCATTTGCACACTCATGAAGGCAAGTACCTCCGTTTGATAGAATCACAGAATGTTGTTGGGAGGGATCTTAAAGGTAATCTAGTTATATGGGCAGGAATGCCTTCTAGTAGATCAGGTTGCCCAAAGTCACATCCAACCTGGCCTTGAGTTCCTCTAGGTGAAGCACTGGAACAAATTGCCGTCATCATTGGGAAGAAATTCTTTTTAATATCTGAACTAAATCTAAACTAAATTCCTCTCTCAATTTTAAGCCATTACCCCGTGTCCTATCACTATACATTCTGATAATTTGTCCTTCTCCAGCTTTCCTATAGGCCCTCTTTAGTTACTAAAAGGCCACTATCAGGTCTCCCCAGAGCCTTCTCTACTTCAGGCTTGACAACCCCAGCTGCTTCAGCTTCTCTTCGTAGAAGAAGTGCTCTAGCTCTCTGGTTTCTTTCTTCTACATTAATATTTCAGCAGTGCAGGGTTCTTTCCTTTTAGAAAAACAGGCTCTACGTCTCTTGGCCAAGGAGGCAAGAGAAAATATAGGGTAGAACATAGTTTCCTGTTCCTATGTCCTGCTTCTAACTGCAAAACTTTTCCCCGATCCTAGTTTATTGGATTAGTAGCAGCTGGAAACAAGTGGTGTCTTTCTTCTGCTGACCAGAGTCTCATCACTGAACAGTCTCTGCTTTTGTGAGACTGTTGCCTGAATAGAAACACAGGGATCAGCCTTAAGATAAGCATTATTACAAGTAAGTATATAACTTTACATATCAGCAAGTGGCAACTAATTTGTCATATTGCTAGAACTATAAAATCTGCTAGAATGTTGCTAGTAGTAGAGGGATAGAGAGGTAGCGTTAGAAGTATGAATATTAGGTCAACTGTGTCTGTTGTGATTTCTTGAGAAAATTCTGTCTGTGTCATCTGTTTCCCAAATTCTTCAAAGGGTAATGTGGTCCTGTGTTGCTGGACATTGGAAGCTTGTTCTGGCAAGTGGAAACCTGCCTCTTTTATTTCACTTGAAGGCTGATATTGAAAATAAAAGAATCTTAACTTTAATTCATCCTTAAAGCTACATTTTAATTTTTTATGGTGTATGTCACTTAAAATCTAACTCTGTTTAACTGTGTTTGATCTTGAATACATGTACCTCAGGTCTTGTCCAAAGTGCCTTAAGGAGATTGAGGTGAGGTAACGTGCACTGACAGAAATTAAGGTGAAAATACATTCCGTGTATGTTGTTTAGGCAAGGAATTCTTCAACGTCTTAACTAAGGCTGATACTTTTTTAACATCTTCTTTCTGTAGACAAATTCTGAGTGAATAGCAAATGCCTTGCTCTCCAATGAAAGATTACTGATGGCTACCTGGGGATACCGTTAACATCCTTGAGATTTCTGAGAAATTTCCAAATCCTTTGTTGTTAGGAGAGGAGCGTGAGATTAGAGATGGAGTTTGGAGTAAAAATGCTGGCTGAAGGTTTTAGTTGTTGACACTTCAGAGCTACGTAAAAGAAAAGGCGGTTGTTCCAGCATGCGAGTGATGAATGCACTAAACCTTACTGGGGTAGATTTGCTGGAAGGTTGTTTTTTTTTCCCAACCTTCTCAAGAAAAAAAAAAACAACAACAAGAAAACAAATCTTTGAATCATCCAAGTTTTAAAGATTGCATTCCCTTCATGAGTGGCTGTACACACATGAGCTGGTGAATCTCCATGGGAGGATAGGTGTATAATCTTGTTCTTTTTACAAATCTGCTGTCTTTTATGTGGCGTTCCATCTAAATCAGAACCTGGATAAAAAACAAATAATGCTTAGAGAGGGCTGGGAAAAGTTGAATATCTTGCCAACACAATCCTGGAGATCTCTGTTGTGACACAGACATGGGTGAGACAGTGACAACCAGTCAAATGCTGAAGCAAATTGCTTTGATTGTAGGAGAAGTGCAGCTCTACACTCTTATCAGCATTACCCTTGGGATCTTTCTCTTCTCTTTTTGGGGTGTAGTGCTGCACTTCCCATACTGGGTAGTGAAATGAAGTGCATGGGTTCCATTTGGCGTTGCCTTCTGACTTGCATGCTCCTGCATTTGATTACAGTGTCATTTAAAAAGCAAAGGGAGATCAAGCCATTAACAAAGTTATCTCATTCTTTTTTCTTTTTGTGAATGCTTTCACACTATTAAGCAGTACATTGGCTCTGCATCAAACTTGCCTGAAATTGTATGTTGTGCTGGCTATCATCCAGGAGGAGACAGAACAATTTAAACACTACTCCATGCAGTGATACCTGAAAAGAAGTGGGAGCTGCTAAGCAAGTCTGGGAAGCGTGAAGGGCATGTGGCTTGGTGCTGACACCAAATTTGGGGACTATTTTCGTCATAGCACTGTGTGTATGTGGCAGAAGTAGCAAGAAGCTCACTGAATTAGAAGAAACTAATACATATTTCAAACTTTGTCACTGCTGTGTCCTCTAAGAGAGTATGAGAAACACAGTGCTGCTAGAAGGAGGCTTGGAACTGTGAGAAATGCCATTGGGTCGCGGTGTTTGACTTGCATTGTGTATATCAGCATGGATTTTTGAGGTCAGGTCAACAGCTGGTATAAATCACGATGGTGAAAAATGTTGGTTCAAGTTTCCCTCATAATCTTTACTTCATTTTTCTAAATCATATTGCAACTGCAAAGCAACTTGTCTCTGTTATCATGAGGCAAAAGTCCTAGATGCTTTGATAATTTGATTAGAAAAAATAATTTAGTGAGGAGGTAACTAGGTCTAGCTGAAAGCTACCCAACCCAATCACCTGAAAAGGAAAGTAGCTTAGAATTCAACATCACTAACACCAAACAACATTGATTTTTAGAGCCAAGTTAGAACCACAGAATTACAGAATATCCCGAGTTGGAAGGTACTCGTAAGGATTAACAAGTCCAACTACAAGACAAGAAGTTGACTTCTCCTCTTGCACTGGTATAAAGGTGGATCACGTCCAAAGAAGTTAGTAGGCTTGGACTGATTCTGCGCTAGTGTAAGTGAAGAGGCTGTGGTCTCTCCACTGGAACATCTTCTACAGAATCTGAAATTCCCTTTTTAACAAGGAGTGATATCAGGTTAGTATGGTAGTTTGTAAATCTCCTTACATTCTGTGAATACAGCTGTGCTGTTTAACATGCATCAGATCTCTCTGGAGAACCACACTGCAGGCAAATCTGTGGCCAAATCTATGTTGTAGGCTTCTGTTGGCACAGCCATATCAGCAAGAAGTATGAAAAAGTGTGATCTCTGGCTAGTGGAACCGGGCCAGGAAAATCTCTTCATGCAAATGCACTTATACCAGTACAGCTATTACATAGTTATAGGTTGACTTCGAGCAGGGTTGGCAAATACTGTGGTTCTGCTGTCGTAAATTACATCCATGTTGGGGATGCACTGCTGGCTGCGTAGGCCTGAATTAGTTACTCCAGCAACAGCTCATGTTAATATAAATCAGATACATGTCTTTTAAGACCTGGCTTCTTTATCATAGCAGTGAATAATTAGCAAGCTTTAGGAAGGGAACTGTGGAAGACAGGTTAAAGGTGCCAAAACCGGCCTGTGTATCATGGCTCTTATGAAGCAGTAATTACAGTCTCCCCTTGCAAGGTACAGTGTGGAAGAAAAATAGATTTTAAAAAGTATATGTTTTGCTTATAAGCCAATAGGATTCTTACTTAGCTATTGTTGTTGCTAGGAGTTACCAATATATGTGATGTATCCTACTGTGGGAAGTAGAGGTATTTTGTTGGGATTTAAAAGCATAACGTAGTGGATATGTTTGAATGATGATGTAAAATAGAAGGAAAATCAATACTACATCTCATCTGGATACAGATGATTGCCTCAAATCCAACTGTGAGTGTTTTTGGAGCCCATCTGTGAAGGCAGTCCCAAAATCACATGTCTCCCTGAGGTCAGCAGGTGCTCCGCATCTCACAAAGCTCTTTTCTCCCTCCCCTTCCTTATATCTGGAACCTTTCCTATGGTCAAGAAAAAATGCTGGTGATCTTTTGCCTGATTAAAAATGAAGTTCCAGAAATTAGTAATAAATAGAGCTAATAAGAATATTAAATAATCAATCTGCTCTCAGAGAAATGAAAAAAACTAATTTTTTCAGCTATTGTTTTTATTTTAGCAGTATGATTTGCAGTAATGCTTACAGCACAGAAATTACTAGAGGATTGTAACTCTTCTGCTCTGTAATTTGTTGTGGTTTTGGACAATCTAGGCACTGTTACCAATGGCAGAATAGGGAAAGTGGGAGAAATTTGTTCTAGTGTGTACACTAGGACTTGCAGTAATCTCTGTTTATATGTGCCTGGAAGGATTCACATCTCTCCCCTTCATTATTGGCCTACGTGCGTCTGGGATTTGTTACATTCCAATCAGCGCAGCATAAATCCTTATTGGTTAGGTTGTAATGATTCTTACTTTTCAGTTAGGGGATGCATTTGACGGCTGGAGCTGTTATCTAGTGGAATTTGAAACAGATTTCTGCAGAAATATGTTTAATAAAGCAACCTTTGCATTTTTAATATCTTTTTGAATAAGATAGTTTTATTAATTCTGCCCCTGCGTATTGACTTCTTAAGGCATCTCCCTGAATACACTGCCAAATTAAGAGATTGCAGAGAAAAGTATCAGAAGAGAGGGAGGAAACTTCTTAAGCGAACAGGCAAGAGAAAGGAGTTTCTGTATGTGTGATTTGAAATGGGGCTGAGAACTAGTGAAGCGAAGTACCACCAGAAAAACTGCAGTCAGCACTGCAGTGGGAGCAATTCTAATTCTGATTCAGAAATGCAGAAACTTTGAGGCTTTGTTGCTCTGCAACACATCTGGGACTCCTAAAGCCTTCTTTCATGACATGAATGCAAAAGGATGGAAAATAAGGCTCACTGGTCAGTTCTTGTGTAGTAAGTAAATGATCATAGAACCTGATCCAGGGATGTGGAGAGCATTCTCCAATATCATCCGGGAAAATCAGACAAGTAAAGCAAACTTTTTCCAGACAAACTCCCGCAGATCACGCACTACACGTCCAAATACTTCATAGGAATGAGCATCAGCTAAGGGTCTGGGTAAACTGTAGCGAGTTTATGAGCTCCTTTCACTCATCCAAAACTGTCATTTCTGCTATGTTTAGAAACAGTCTTTTCTAGAATTTCCATCGTGCATCTCTTAAGGAGATAACCTTTTGGGGGATAATTTCTGGTTTTACCCTTTAAGCTTTCTATTTTCTGCTAGTGTCTCTTGTGAGAGCCAAGGGACAGTATTTCCAAAACAGTTTGGTGTGGAGCATCCACTACAGTTTGGCGTCTGTTGCATCACTGATCAGATTGGCATCACTGAACCGTTTTGCAGTCTTATCGCTGGAGTTGAACAGGCAGACCTCTAGAGAAAGAAGAAGTTCTTCATGCTTTAAAAATACAAATTTTGGCTATGTTAGATGGGCTTTGTAGAAAATGTTTCAACTTCACATACTTATTGTGGAAGAGGCTTTAGCATTTGAAAACTCTAGACTTTGACCTGAATGTTACCATTGGAGTAATGTGGTTTCATTATACTTTTAGTAAGCCCTGGAGAAATAAATGTAATTTTGATAGTATTATGTGATTTGGCCCACATCACAATTATGGCTCTAGCTCACAGTTTACTCATAAGCAACTGAAAATGTCTAAACATACGAGGTTCAGTTTGCATCCTTCCTGGCATGAAAAGCCAATCAACCAGGTCCTTGTCCCCCAGAGGCCACTGATTTGAAGGGAGTGAGCCTGGGAACTTAACTCTCCAAAAGAGAAGGGCTTTTGGTATTCGAGTGCATTTTCTTAATTCAAATAGCTATGCAAGTAGCAGATCTCTTTCTTTACTGCTGATACCTCTAAAATCTGATTTCCAGATGGCAACCTGGTAAGTATTCTTGTTGCCAAACTTAACTCTCTCTGTTGTTATTAATGGCTTCACTCTGAAAATGTACAGTATGGGGCAGGAGTAAGTTGCTACTTAGAACAGGAAAGGGAGTTTTATGTGAAAATGAGAAATTTTATAGTGTAAAGCAAAAGAAAACAAAGGATTTAAAACTAGTGGCTAGAAGTGCTTCTTAAAAGAACTGCTGTTCTGACATGATGAAATACACCTGACCTGCTCTCCTGGAAATTGAAAGTAACTCTAAAGAAGGTTGAGGTGGGACATTCCAGTTTACTGGCTTCCAAAGTACAAAATCTGTCAGGATGTTTGAGCTATTCTTGCAGCATTTGGAAATGCATATATTTTTAAGAAGTATAATGTAGTCTTGTACTGCTTTGGTTGGAAGAACTCTGTCATTCTCATTAGCCTTAGAAATAGATGATGCAAGCTGGAGACAGACACAATACAGCCAGCTCTCTGAAAGGTCCTGATATCTCATTTATAACCCTCAGTAGCCTTGTTATGATTGTTCTTCTGTGTTTCTCAGAGGAGGACTGCTGTCATAACTCACCTAAGCTGCCACAGTAATTTGAGAGTACTCAATGTGGCTGTGGAGGCTGAGTGGAAGTATCTTGGAAGTTCTTGCTAGCTTTTGTAAATTTTGTAAATTATGTAGGGAAGATAATGTTCTACGAAGGCAAAACAGTGCAGGAGAAGACTTTGCAGCATAGGGCAACAGCTGTTTGGTCTTAACTGTCTCTGGTTTTCCTGACTCACTTCTCATTAACCAGAATTCACTGACATTTCACTGCCTCTTCCCCTGGACTTAAAAAGAAATTTTCAGTAGCATGCCACAGCCAGCTTACCTCTTGACCTGAAATGCCCTATCAATTATCACCCCGGAACAGCAGCGTTTAAAGTACTTTTGGTTCAAGCTGAGGTTTTCTGAACTAAAGCTTTTGGGAGTGAGAAACAGTTGCCTCTGTAGATGGCAAAGCCTGGAGGGACCCAAAGGTTAGGAGCTGTTGCAACTTAACTCCTATACTCTATCAGTTCAGTTTCCTTGCTAGTGTTGAGGTGATAACTGGAGTTGCAAGGAGATGCAACAAAGATAGTTTTGTGTATTTGGGATTTTGTTTCTAGTCAGGTTTTTTTGGTTATTTGTGCTGAAACTGAAACAGTCTGTCTGGATATGCAACAATTTCAAAGTAAACTGTGAGAAGCTGCCGAAAGAGAGACACGTATAGATGGACCATCAGTGGTAGAATGGTGAAGGTGGCTCTTCTGCCAGACCATTTACCACTTTAAAAGGATCTGTGTCCCTTCTGCGCTACACATATCACCCTAGGGACCCCATTGCAGGTAATGTTTTCCAAAAAGAAAGTTAATTGACAACTTGTGGTTGAAACTGAAGCATAAAGTATTAAATCCCGAACTCTGAAGTGACAAGCATCTCAAAAATATGTGAGCCTTCTACTTCTCTTTAGAGCTCTTCCTGCCTTGCAGAAATACACCCAATACTTCATGCGGCAGAGCAGAATGCCGGAACTGTGCAAAAAGATTAAATTTTTCAAGACCATTAGCACTGTGCAGTGTATGTTAAATTACATTTTCTCTGGGTTTAAGGTAAATTTTCTGCAGTATTTTTGTTCTTCGCTATTGCTTATTTAAAAATACGCAGTTTTCCATTTGAAAACTAAGAATGCCAGAAGTATTATTAGGTGAAATATGGGAAAAGAGCATTCTGTTCTGGGCCAGTTTGTTTTGGCATCTGGGATGATGCAAGTCCTTAGCTGGTTGCTGAGCATCAATTCGCGTTCTTCAGATAGTCTGTTCCACCATTTCCTTCTCTTACTTGTACTTGTCCCACTTGTTCTTGGTACATCAACCTTTTTTCCTTCTTTTTCCTTGGAAGTTCCGCAGGTTTTCAAGAAGAAAGAAAAAATGTTTTTCATCTCTAGAAAAGAAAAAACAAACACATTTGCAGCTTTTTTATATTGTTTATGACCTCAGCAAGAGGCTATGGAAATGTGTTTGACAGAAAGCAAGGCACTGAGCATTCTCAAGTGCCACCCATATTTTTAGCTTCTGATTGTCACTGGATTTGCAGCACATTGGTATAAACCTGGAATTAAGCATAGGCTTGAATTTTTACTGAAATGCTGTCTATAGATAATTGATATGTCTTCTGGTGCTGGGAAGAAATAAGTTATCAGATGATTAAATTAACAGTCTCTTAAAAATCTATTTCTTGCGCATGTACTGTTATTGGTCATAGAATAAATCAAGTTGTCTCTGCGCTTCATTAGCTTTGCCCGTGCACGCGTACATAAATAGTATGGCAATGCCTGTTGAATAGATGGTTTCTCAGTACCCCATTGTGTTTGCACATGCATGCATAAGAGTGGTGCATTTTAATATATAAAGGCCCTTGTTATGTGGGCTGTGATGATGCTTCTGGAAGAAAGCTAGGTTCTTGGCGCATTCTGTCTTGTGCTGCCAAAGACCCTGTCTCACTGTTTATCTGCTTTGGGCAAAGGTGTTTTGCTTTTCAGCCCCAGTACTCTTGTTTCACATGACTGGATTTCTGTATTAAAAACAACCTGCCCTCCTTCCCAGAGTTTGTTTCTTTAAAAAAAATCACTAGAAAGAGAGAAAGGTTGCAAAATTCTTAAATGTCTGTAAATACTTCAACGCATTTTGCCTGTACAAGTTTAATTCTGCTCCTTTTGGGTTATGAGATATAACTCAGTCTTTTTGAAGTTATAGGTCATTTTAGTTCTACAGAAAGAATTGTGAAGGCTGGACAAAATGGTGTAGAACTGTGCAGCAAAAAGTGCTAATGGGAAAGACTGTAGCTATCACCTCAAGCATCACAACCAGAACCACAGCGGTATTACGTTGTCTTACAGTGTTCCTGCATTTTCAGACACCATCTTTTATGTGGAGGGAACAAGACAAGGTTCCTATGGATTAAACAGCATATGATTGAATGGTTAAGTAGTTTGTCATAGTGCATAATACACTGAAGGTATGATTGAAAATCCTGTTGGGACTCTTAATGTGGATTTCTGTGAAGGAGATCAGACAGGTGGTACTTAATTACTCAGTAATTTAAAACCATGTAACGTACACATGTTTGCATGTATATATACAGTGTTGTGGAAAAGATATGTGGTGGAGATAACCAGCTGTGTAAGATGATGCTGAAAAAAAGGCATACAGCTTGCCTTGAAGTGAATGTGCTTTGGCTGTGAACTAAATGGTATTTTCCTCCCATTCTAGTATTGAAACGGCTGTGGAGAAGTGGCGATCTTGTTTGTGTGCCAGTGCGAGCTAGTGTCAGAGGAGAATTAGATCAGTGCTGCCTCATTCAGGCAAGAATTTATTAAAATTCTATTTAAAATACTAATCATGACAGAGGGAAGCATTTGGCAGAACTGCTCAACCTGAGGGTCTCTTCCTTGACATCCTTGCAGACTGGCAGTGCCACTCTCTCATGGCATCCCTCAGTATCTCCCTTCCCCATGGCAAGTGCCTGTTTCACCTCCAAGGACTGGTTATGCTAACTCCGCCATAGCAGCATGTGTTGATGCCTTCTGAAGTCCATGGGCATCTGCTTACATAAGCAAATGATTATCAGAGCAAACCCTCACCTCAGGTAATTGCAGCATTTCCTGTAGCCACTGGGGAAGCATTAACTTCTGCTCTTGCAGTTTTTGGGTACTATCTACCCAGCCAGGCTGTCAGAAGGCCCAGCTCCATAACCCAGTCAGTAGTGTTTGGAGATATAGTATGGTTAAACGCTTCTCCACCCTCAGCTCCTGCCCTAAAGCTGCCTTCCAGGAGGTTCCCAGTGGACATGGAAAATCTTAGAAACCAAAGTAGTATAGCAGAAAGTGGTGACTACACATTTCCTTTGATCAGCCTCACTGTTTTTATGAAGATCTGCCTAGGGAGGAAAGCAGGTAAAGGCAGGTAAATCCTGGCTTTTGCTGGGGACGGCCAAGCAGAGCTCCAGTCAGTAACACAGGCAGATCCATAAGACAACACATAATGGTTGAATGACCAGATCTGAATGGGTAATCAAAGAGTAGAAGCCACCACGACCATTCATCAGTTTTCTCAGTCTGAAACAACACCCAAAACCATTTGGGTGTTAAGAAGTGCTTAGGAAATTAGAATTTATAAAGCTGTAGAGAGAGCAGTGGGGAAAAAAAAAAGATCCATGGTTTTGATTATTTCTCTACTTACAGCTCCACAGTTCTGTGTTATGCATTATTCATGGCCTCAGCGTATGGTACTGCTGACATTTGTCATTGCTGGTTTCATTCTCTGCAAATCTGCAAGCCTCCTTTGTAGACTCTTCATGAGACTTTTTTTCATTACGTGGAAGACTGAATGTGTAATTAACAGTGCGCCGGTGAAACCAGCACTTACTCAGCCTATCATAACAGGAATCTGTTCTCCTTTAATAGCATTTTGAGTTCATCACACATACCCTATCTCCTTGGGATATGAGTAATAACCTTGCCTTTCTTGAGTCAGATTCAAACAGATTGTTTTTTCTTACTGATGTAAAAAGAGTCTGAATGCTGTTGTACATGGTAATTTAAGCTACCCCAGTTCAGATATTGCTGGCCTCCACTGGTACATAAACTTTGGCAACATCGGGCTTTCATTAGCCATAAGCATGGGAATTACGCTCTGAATGTGGTTATCCCACTACATCTCTGGAATATGTCCGCTGAGAGCCACAGCCTGATACCAGATGTTGGTTGTACCTGGAGTGATGGAGACAGCATGCCTTGGGAAGCAAGTCAAAGGCAACTGGTACCCTGCAAATAAGGCCCCTAGATTTATGTGTAAATAAGAGAGGATTTTGGCTCCAGAGTAACAAATGATACTCAGGGGAAGATGCTTTCATTGCATTTATTTTAAGAAATATCTGCTATTGGACCAGGAACAATTTAACTCTTATTATGTTCATTTCCATGTGGTTTTTCTGAAATAGTCCCTGATGGAATGTTATTTGGAGGCTTATTATCCCCATATAAAGCTCTTCATTTATTTAAAATTTCTTAGGTTAAAATTTCACATGCTAAACAAATTTGTATAACAAGTGCTTTCTGTACTTCAGAGTTCACCTGACTTTTCAAACAACAAGAAAACATTGCCCTTTTTCCCGTCCTCTTTCTCTGTGAGGTCTGTGTTCACCCTTCCAACACAGTGCTCGAGTGAAAAGGTTCTGTTTTTAGATCTTTATGGGAGCTGGGGGTAATAGAGAAATAATGGGTTTATGCACTTAATTGTGGAGAGAATAACACTAGAGTGCCGTGTGTGAGAATCTCCCTAGAGTTCATGTCAGGGCCTCAGTGGGGAGATCCAGACTAAGCCAGGAGCAGAGCAGTGCTTCCCAAGGCTTTCCTCCCCTCTTGTTTCTACAAGATCTGCAGTAAAGGAAACAGAAACAGGGAAATTTAAATGCATGCTTTTTAAGACATCCAGTGTCTGTAGTTTTCTAGCCTACTATAGCTGAACCAGAAGGCAAAGCTGCACCTCAGAATATTTGTAGAAATTGTTCGAAACATTTTTTCTCTGTTCTCAGTTTGAATTTTGATTTTGACCAAAAAGGGATTTTTCTTTAACAAGGAGTATGTTGCATTCAGAAGTCGTTATGGCAGAAAATCCCTTTGTTAAATTAAAAACAGAAACCATTTTGCATCGGAAACCCCTATCTCCTTTTTTTTTTGGAGACTCCATGGAATTGTTTTTTTTTTTTAATCACCATCACAAATCATAGAGCATACTGGACTCTTAAGCATTTATTCTATTGTTAAATTATCTTAGCAAATTAAGCCTTCCCTAGTCAGTTATTTCATTTCCAGACCTCTACAGACACTTTAATGTCAATAGAACTTTAAAGCTGTTTGCTGCCATGAAACTGAACTGAACCCCACCATGCTTCCTGCAACTCATTCGATGAATTTGACCTCTGAAATCTCCAAAGCAATTAAGCAAACCTCATTTTCATGATGGACCAGGTGAGAAATTGTTGCTGTTCTATCTAATCTCATTCAATTTTCTGGATGAGAAAGGACTGCGCTGATCCTCCTGCTCTGCAGCAGGATTTGCAGGGCATTGTGAAGGTCGGACCTGAAGGTCACACACTTACCACTTCAGCTGTGTGTTTTTTACCTCTGGAAACAAGAACTTCTCAGAAAAGGTACAATTGTTATTGCTACTTAACACTTATGCCTTGAAAGAGCTGCCATTATATAGTAAATTACAGTGTTTATATATGGATTTGGGGCCTTGAACAAAAATAGAGAGTTTTCTTAATCCTGTTTGTCAGAGGATAAGATTAAGCGTAGATGATCCACTAAAAGAAAAATTGAACGAGTGTCTGGATTTGATCCTAGCTTGACAGAAGTGCTAAACTAAGGATGAAGCTATTCACTCTTAAAGCTGAGCCAGCAATTCTCCTGGAAACCATTACAGCTAATGATAAATTATATAGGAATCCTTAATGTATGAAAATATAGCACGTACAACATCCAGAGAGATATAAACGAAGCCAAGTAGAATTCCTAGACATTTTTGGCACTGTTGCACAAAGAAGTCCTTGTGGTGTGTGAATAAAATGTATTTAACCCCTAGCAAAAGCAGTTTGCAAGTACTGTACACTTCAGAGTAGACGATGACTACAGTGTGGCAGAGGGAGAAACAGAAATTCCACCTACAGTTCCCAGTGATTCACTAGGGCTGGGGTGGTGGTACATCCTGGACTCCTGAAGCATCTTTAGCACAGTAGACTGATGCCATTGCTGGGAACAAGCTCCTCCCAGACATGGAGCCCTTAGTTACAAGGTGTAGCTAGAAGATGCAGTTGCATTAGTTGTGTCTTTCGGGGGCAAAATGGAGGAGGATGATTAGATTTCATAAGTTCAGAAGCAATCAGGCTAAAGATCACAGAATCGTAGAATGGCTTGGGTTACAAGGGATCTTAAAGCCCACCCAGTTCCAGCCCCTTGCCATGGACAGGGCTGCCCCTCACCAGCTCAGGCTGCCCAGGGCCCCATCCAAACTGGCCTTGAGCCCCTCCAGGGATGGGGCACCCACAGCTTCTCTGGGCACCCTGTGCCACTGCCTCACCGCCCTCTGAGTCCTAGGTCAGATCTCTGTCTTTAGTAGAAGAAATCTGGAACTGCTGCTGTGTGTGTGCAAATTAACATGGATGTTTTGTAAGATAAAGGATACCAATAAAAACATGACATATGCACTGGTTTGGTTCTTTTTGGCTAATGTGAACAGGAACTCCCTACTGGATGCCATCCCTGTAGCACAGCAAGTCAGAAGGCAGCCAGGGGTTAGCAAATACATTCCAAGGAGGAAAATGGGAGACAGAAAGGAGATGAGATTTTTTTAAAGTTCTTCAATGTAGAAATTTTAAAAATATGCCCTGTTTAGAAGAGTCTGAACTATTACAGCCTTCTCAGACAGATGCAATATGAGGTTCATAAGCCTAGTTCTAGTCCAGAGTGCTTTCTACCATGTCCGGCTGTAGTGGAAGTAGATCTTCAAAATTATACAGTTTCTGTCTGAGGATTCAGATCCATTCTTGACATGTTGAAGGGCTTGAATGGTTAGATGAGGCTTTAGAGGTTACGAGTGTGTTTGTGTATGGTCAGAACTCTAAAGCCGTTTGGATTTGGGTCAGCTGTAAAAGTGAAGAAGTAAGTTGTCTGCTCAAAACGTTTGAGAAATATAACAGGGAGAGGTAGATGAATAACTGTTTATTACGGGCTTGCAACAGAAATTTACACATCTGTGACAGAGAATACACTGCTTGTTTATGGCTGGAACTTCTAAAGCCTTATGGTCAGCAAATGCTGAAGTTCAGTTTATCTTTTTCTCTGGAAGTGATCACTGCGAGAAGTCACTGTGATCAGCAGAATGTAGCTTTGCTGCCAGCAGGAGAGGGAAGTACTTTTTCTACTTTGAAAAATTCAAAAGTTGACTTCAAAACAAGTTGTTGTACATCTACCACTATGCAGGAGTCATAGTATGGCTACAATATGCTTTGTAAAAAACAAACAAACAAAAAAAAAAACAGATGCATTTTCTTGTATGCTCTGAAAATCCCTTCCTTTCCAAGAAAAGCTAGGAGTGAGCAAAAGTGGAACAATATGGACAGTACAATATTGGTATATAATGGTGCTGCCAAAATATTTCCCCTTTCTGCCTGGGGGAGGAGCAGGAGAGAGTTAAAGTCCATGCAAATGTAACGGCCAGGCCTGGATCATTGGTGTTCCATACAACACAGTGTTCTCCCCACCATTCTTCCTGCAGTTTGTTGTTTCTTTTTGCCAAGTGTGGAAACAGGCCTTTACTTACTATGGGATATTGGGGAATACACACATTAAACAAAGTCTAGTGATAACACGCCTGCTTTGATATGTACAGCTTTTGGGCAGAGACTTTATTCCAGAAAATGGTGATGTTGTGTCTGATGCCCTAGATTTCCCTACCACAAAAGTCCAATAAAAAGTTTCCAAACAAAATCAAATTCATTAATATACCTCCTGTCTCATGAAATAGCATGAAATGCTATTCCAAGCGTAGTTCTTGTCCCCCAGAGAGGGCCATTGCTGTCATTCCTTAGTGGAGACTGACAGGATTTGAATGTCTCTAAATTCCACTTTTCTGTTTAACACTTTTCTTCTGCTGCTCTGCTCTTTCATTATCTGTGGCTCCAATTTGCTCATCTGTATTCAGTTTAATTGGTGGTTTTGAGAACTGCAGTAGTTAATGCTGTAAGCCACAAAGGCTGATAACAAATTATGAATCCTTTCAGTAAATCCATTTGAATTGAGTGCAGTGCTTGAGGAAGGTCTTGAGCAGAGAGGAGCGGAACCCAATGTTCCTGCTTGAGCAGGAAGCCCTACCAAGGCAGCATTCCCCGTATTTTGGCAAGATGCTCCCTTGCATGTGACTGACTCAACAGGACATGGCTCCATAGCTTAAGGGACCTGGCTGTTGTTCTTGGCTCTGCAGGTGAGCTGCCAGCCAGCTGCTGTATTACCTGTGCCTCATCTTCCTCTGCAGAATGAGAACCTTGCTGCTAGCCATAACAGCATGCCTGTGGAAGGCACGCTGAAGGGAAAGGGAGAGCAGCTCAGCAGCTATTCTAGACTCACGAACAAATGAGTTTGTGTATGTGTGTACTGCTGACTCATTAGCATTACTCTGCCCTCACCTTGGCCATTTATAGCTCTGACAAAGTCTGTCTCTGCCCGTGCTGTATAATTCATTCAATACTCTTATGTCATTGGGCTCATAAATACATTAATGTACTGTAGCATGGGTGTACCTGGCCAGTACTGGATTCCATGAATGGAGTCACTGCCTTTTGGTTAATCTAGAAATACACAGTAAAATATCATTTAAATAATACGATGGTGTTAAAATTCATCTTCTAGCATGCTTCAGTGTTGGTTAGCTAGCAGCCAGAGCAGTACAAGGCAGAATTCCTTCTGAGTGTTACTATTAATTATGTATTACCATTTATTAATAATTGATACTGCTTTTTTAGATAGGCATAGGAGCTTGGAGCTAGTTAAATGTGCCTAAGAATGTGATCTGTACAATGAAGGGTCAAAATTAGCAGGAATTCCTCTCAGGGATCAGCACAAATGTGGTCCTGCACCTTGTTTTCTCTGACAACAAGGATGGAAGGGAAGGTACAACCACAGCTGCAATTTACTCATAGACTCTTCTGATGACCTTGCTGTGCCTTACAGCAAACTTGCAAAACTCTATTGAACTGACAAGTTACTTTAGAAATACTGGGTGCAGAGGCACAGGTGCACATTGCTCCATGAGAGTGAATTTTACAATGTGCACAGCAACACCTGAGCTGGGATGAGTCAGCAAGAGGGACCATGAGCTGCTGGGTGCTAAGAAAAGGCAGTGACATGTAGGAAAGACCTAGATGCAAGGTGCTTTAGTTAATTTAATAGTTTATTAAATTTTATTTAATTTAGTTAATTCCAAGTTACGATCTCGGCCTTTTCACTTGCACTTCTGTCTTCATTAATCTCTTTATCCATGGTATGTCAGACTGGAGAGCCCAAGCCAAAATCCCACTTACAAGCACTGCCCACTCTTATTCTGTTAGGGTCTGGATGGAAGCAGCCCACATCTCATCTGCTGTTAAAGTGATGCCTCTAGAGCTGATTGCATTTTCAGTGCATTTCTGCACTATTTCTAGCAGCCAACAGATTTGCTGAGGGGCTGATCTGGAGGATAACCAAGGTTTTTGTAATCTTGAAATTTTGCATCTAGAGATGTTTATGTTGCCTTTTTTTTCTGGCAAATATTTCTTCTAAAGTAGTACCCAGAGAGTCTCAGTCAGACACAGACTTCAGACCTCCAAACAGTTTCTCATGACCCTTTGCTTTGGTTGGTGACTTTTACCCATGTTTTAGTTTTTTTTTTTAAATCAGTTGAAGTTACCTGCTTCCTTCAAGAAACTTACTTTATTTGTGAAACTGTCTTAAATGAATGGCAACCCTTAAACTCCTTGTTCCTCTTCCTCTGTAAAGTTCAGTGTTTTTTAACAATACAGAATAGGTCACTGCAGACTTCACTAATCACATATATCAGATATTCAACATCCTTTCTTCCTGGAAGGAAGTGGACTGAGCATCCTTCAGCTTTGGCTGTATAAGTAATCAAAGCATTGCTTCTATTTTTTAGGAGTCAACATAATAAAGTGTCAAAAAACAAGTACACTTTATAAAAAAGATGTTATTGTTTGTGTTAAGGGGATGTATTACTTCACTAATAATAATATTTAGCAGATGTGTGCACTATTTAATAATTGCACTAAGTGCAATTAATCGGCAGTGCAGTGAAGACAGTGTTTTCGAGGGCTGTGAGACAACTGCACCATGAGAAATTTTAAGGTAACAGTATTATAATGAAACATCAATTGATGCATGTACCAGTACCAGAGGGTGGAAGCAGGAAATGTGTATTATTAGAAACAAACAAAAACCAATTAAAACTTATTTCAGTCTAAGTCTTCATTCTTCAGAACCTGAAGAATGTAACCTAGAATAGAATCATAGAATCAAGGTTGTGAAAGACCTCCAAGATCATCCAGTCCAACCGTCCACCTATCACCAATATTTCCTCACTAAACCATGTCCCTCAGTACAACATCTAAATATTTCTTGAACACCTTCAGGGATGATGACTCTACCACTTCCCTGGGCAGCCTGTTCCAGTGCCTAACTACTCTTTCAGAGAAATTTTTCCTAACATCCAGCCTGAAACTCCCCTGGCACAACTTGAGGCCATTCCCTTTCATCCTATCACTGTTACATGGGAGAAGAGGCCAACCCCCACCTCACCACAACCTCATTTCAGGGACTTGTAGAGAGCAATAAGGTCTCCCCTGAGCCTCCTCTTCTCCAGACTGAACAATCCCAGCTCCCTCAGCAGCTCCCCATAAGACTTGTGCACCAGACCCCTCACCAGCTTCATTGACTTTCTCTGAACGTGCTCCAGAGCCTCCATGTCTTTCTTGTAGCAAGGGGCTCAATGCAGAACGCAATTCCCAAGGTGCGGCCTCACCAGAGCTGAGTACAACGAGATGAACATTTCCTTGCTCCTGCTAGCAACACTATTTCTGGTGTTAATACAGGTGTTAATTCTGGTTATATCTTTTCATGGAACTATGAAGTATTTTCATGAGTTATCTCAGGGCTTTCACATTTTGGTAAAAATTCCCCCTCCATACAAAAGCACTTTATAACGTCAAAAAGGTAGTCATATAGTCCTTTTGGTCTGTATTGTAACAACATTAGCATGTCTGTAACACTTTCCTTCTAAGGACTACTTTAGTATATCTCTTAAAGAAAAGCATTGTGTGTATACATATATGTGTGTATACATATATATTTATACGTATATGGTGGTTCACAACCTGAAGCTGACAATTGCTGCTATAGATGATAGTATTTTTCTTGTGTTTACCCATTGTACGTAATGATTTTGGAGACTCTCAGGACAGTGGGCAAAGAAATGAACCCCCAAAAAATGATGTATTCTGAAATACTTTTAGCTTTCCGAATTTGGCCTCACCACTGATATGAAGATTTTTTACTTATTTTAATAAGTGCCCTGCAGACATTTTGCACTAATTGGGAGCTATAAATAGCTGAGCAAGAAAAGAACTTAAACTGAACAGAGAGCTGCAATAGGGAGCCAAAACTGTGAGTGGGCCTTCTGCAGAGCTAAAGAATTTAGAAAGTTGAATTGATTATCTCTGAGGAATTTCCCTCCAAAAAGCTTCTGTTTAATGGGAGTGCAGCTACCAGAAGTTGAGGAGGCGATAATCTGAATGACAAACATACTGGAGCAAATCTGTGGTCTACTGGCATTGCACTTTTTACGTTAGCTGCTCTAGAGCTCGATTTCTGTGGGCTATTTTTTGTTGTTGTTTTTCTGTGTCATCTGATATCCCAGAATGTGCAACTTACTCTGGATTGGTGACATTCATCCTGATGCCAGACCAGGCTGCCTTTACTAGCCTCAGCTCTTGGTGCTGTTTATCCACTGACATTGCTGGTAAAATCATACTAACAGAAAGTTTGTTTGTAGTAGAGTCCATCAAAACAAGAAGCCCTTAAGAGATACTCTTGATTACTGCATCATTGGATTATGTTTGCCTCAGTTACTATGTTTTCACTCTTTTGTTTTCTTAAGATAGCTGTGCTTTTAAAAACAGGTTTCAAGAGTCACTTTCAGATGTCATATTACATGTCAGAGGTTTTAAGATGCGTTGTAATAAAAGCCAAAAAATGTGGTTTTATTTGTTAACCACTGAGCACATGGTTTGATCAAATTACCATTATTTGGATCTTTCTTTTAGAACACTGACAAATATGACTGCAGTAGCTTATAAATGGATTGTATCCAAGTGGCCTGGACACATCCTCCAATATTTGTGCAGAATAATTGGACTGGTCTTAGGAGTGCCCAAATGCTGGAATAGTTTCTTTTAGCATAAGATTTGTATGTATAGGACTTTGATAGAGGCATAGCTTAAGGTTAGGCTTTCCTTCTGTAGCTGGCCTTTCAAGTATTCAAGAAGTATTTCAAAGATGCTGAGTTGCTTAGAGGGCCTCCTGCACTTAGTGTGAACTGGTGGAGATCAGCTCAACTGATAAATTACGAAAGTGTGTCTACGCGTGTTCCCCTAGCACTGTTCTTTTTTAACGCAACCAGGTTTTATAATCTTGACTCATACTTATTTTCTGATCTCCAGTAGTTAAGAGCTCCTTTGTGGAAATTCTAGGACAAAATGTGTTCCCAAGACTGTCCTTGGAGAAAGGCAGAATACACATTTATTGAAGCACATTTCTTTTTCTAAGGCTTTTTTTTCCTGGTGGTGTTGCTTGATTTATTTTCTTCAGTTGTCACGGCCAGAGGTGAATGAGGAAGAGGTAATGATTCGTCCTCAAGCTTGCTGTAGGAAATCTGGCCGCTTAATACTCCTGTGAACAGGCAATCAGAAGACTCAGTAAGTGGACTGTGGCTGGGAACATGGCTGCCATGTGGGACAGTCCACCTTTGGCCAAAGGGGCTATCGTCACCTCCAGAATAGGCCTGTTGTGGGTGGAACCACCTCTTGGGAAAGGTCTCTAGACCATCCCAAGTTTCAGGCTACCTACGATGGTAATTTGAAGAGAGTTTCTGAAGTGGTAAACTTGTAACGGAGAGGACATTTGGGAAATTAGTGGATGGACAGGAGCACAGTGAATTGCTTTGGAATACTCCTGAACATGGCTTGTTGATGTGGCCTAGATGAGTATGATGTACTGAACACATGGAAACTGTATAATGGTAAAAGTACAGAAACAGGAGTTGTAAAAGCTTGTTTCTAATTCTGCCTCCAAAGCAAATTTGTTGCTTGAGCTTCATCAAGCTACCTGTCACCGTGCCTCTAGCTGAAAGCATGGCAAAAATTACATTTTTTAAGCAACTTCCAAACATATTACTACTATTGCTACTATTCAGGAGAAGTTTGTGGATCTACATAATCTGGCCCTAACCACTACTACTGTTCTGTACAAGGACTGTTGCAATTTCAATGTCACCTGATGGGCAGTAAGCCAATTTGACAATGTTAATTCTCTAAAGTTTAAGTACTCTTAGCATTATATCAACACACACAAATGTTAGTAGTGGTTGTAAAATTGTGCGGCCTTAAAAAAAAAAATCCAGACACATGCCAGTTCTATTATAGACCCCATCTGTGCTTCTACTGGTTCAAAATGGAGAAAATCCCTTGCATAGACTGTTGATCAACTAATTATTATAAACTGTATCTCATTGTAACATCTTGTTTCAATGGTGTACAGCTGTTTCTGTCTCTCTGTGTTTAATTATCCTGTTTTTGTATCTTTTCCTATGCTTCCTTCTCAGTGCTTTGCATCCAGTGGAGGAATTGATAAAGTCTTTAAAGTATTTGGTCTGAAGTCTGGATCTGAAAAAGTGCTCTCAGTAACACCCCTTCAAATGAGTTCAGTCGGCTCTAGATCAGTATCTAATCATAAAAGGCGAGGAGCAATGACATACCCTCTGTTGTATTTCCCCGCCAAAGCTACAGATGTTGTATCTTCTTTTGAAGACTTGCAGGGATATAAAACTGATTCTCAGGCTGCCCAGTGGTGTGGCATGATCTGAGGGGTGCTGCAGCAGCAGAACGGCCTTACAGAGCCCATGTCCCTGTGCAGCAGATTATGATTTTGCAAGGCATTGTGCTTGGTCTGTCTCTGCCTGTCCTTACTTTCCACTCTCCTTTCCAGGAGCCCCACCCAACTGGGCTAACACAGTGGCTTGTGGGATCCCACTCTAAATGAGATCAGGGAACCAGTTTAGGTTATAACTCCTTATTCCCTTCCTCTTCCGCAAATGCTTGCGCTTTTTTCTTTTTTTAAGCCAGACCCTTCCTCTTCTTGGTTTTACGCTTTGGCCACACAAACAGGCATGTTGGCAGAGCTGAAGATGAACCATCTGGAGTGAGGAGCAGGCAAGTCAAGGGAATACCCAGGGAATTGTTTGAAGGGTGTTTTCTCCTGATTATGCAATGCAGGTGCCGAGGAAGTGGAGTTTACCCAGAAGACTGAAGTGAGATGCTCCTGATCATGGTCTAGCTTTTACTCTGAATATTTCCCCTGAAATTGCTGCTGCTAGGAAGGAATCGCAGTCTGACTGTATCAGCTTCTGCCTTAAAGGAAGGCCCATATGATGATGGATCTCTTTCAAACATAAAGTAAATTTAGACTTATCTACACTTTTACCTAAAAATCGTGCAATACTTTAGTTGATTCTGAACCAGGCAGTGTTATAACTGTGTTTATTTTAGTTGTTTGTCATTGCAAATCAGCTCAGAAAGCAGAGAAAGATTTGCATGAATGACTGCAAACAAAAACTTGCTGATTTCTCCAAACTCTGGTTAATTGACCATCCACCAACTCCGAGAAAAAAAACAGATGTAAACTGTGGCCAGAAAAATAATTTAAAAAAATATCTTTGAAACACCAACAAAGAGCCTGCAGCACAGGGCAGTAGAAACAGCTGCCTTTTGGAGTCCTTAGTATTCATTCAAAATAGGCAGCGGAGCAAGGGCATACGTTACCCTTAGACCTCACTTCTTGTTGGCAAAGAGCCACTCAATTGTTGCCTATGATAAACATCACCTCCTCTTCCTTGGCACTAACAGCATTTCCCACAGGGAATGACAGCAGCACTGAAGGATTTCTGAGGGCCTCTCAGATGAAGGTTGTGACTGAAAACCAGAGGCCAAGTGGCAAGACAAGGAAAGGCCTGTGCAACAAGTCATCTAGAAAAGATAGAAGAGTCTTTGTCTGAGGAGGAAGCTATTTGCCAAGTTTCAAAGATATCTCTGAGGAAATGCCTGTGGAGTCTATGAATACGTCCAAGGAATCTCCTGTCCTGTTATGTTTTGGATAGTAATTTTACTACCATGTATAAACCAGCTCCAAGATCTGAAACTCTGTTTGGTGTTGATCTCTTGGCTGATCATGTAGGAGGGATGAGGAGAGAATGTACAAATGACTTTATTTGCACTTCTTGTTTGAAGGGTGTATGGTGCAAGTTTAGACAATGGGTGAGATTAGTCTGCTTGAAAGAATCATAGAATCACAGAATCATAAAATGGCCTGGGTTGAAAAGGACCTCAAAGATCATCGAGTTTCAACCCCAATGCCAAGTGCAGGGTTGCCAACCACTAGACCAGGCTGCCCAGAGCCACGTCCAGCCTGGCCTTGAACGCCTCCAGGGATGGGGCATCCACAACCCCCTGGGCAACCTGTTCCAGTGCGTCACCACCCTCTGTATGAAAAACTTCTTACTAATATCTAGCCTACATCTCCCCTGTCTCAGTTAAAAACCATTCCCCCTTGTCCTATCGCTATCCACCCTCGTGAACAATCATTCCCCCTCCTGTTTATACGCTCCCTTCAAGTATTGGAAGGCCACAATGAGGTCTCCCCGGAACCTTCTCTTCTCCAAACTAAACAAGCCCAGTTTCCTCAACCTTTCTTCATAGGAGAGGTGCTCCAGCCCTCTGATCATCTTAGTCGCCCTCCTCTGAACTCATTCCAAGAGCTCCACGTCTTTCTTGTACTGGGGGCCCCAGGCCTGGACGCAGTACTCCAGATGGGGCTTCACAAGAGCCGAGTAGAGGGGGACCACCACCTCCCTCTCCCTGCTGGCCACTCCTCTTTTAGTGCAGCCCAGAACATAGCTGGCCTTCCAGGCTGCCAGCACACACTGCTGGCTCATGCCCAGCTTCTTGTCCACCAGGACTCCCAAGTCCCTCTCCGCAGGGCTGCTCTCAAGAAGTTCTTCCCCCAGTTTGTATAAATACCTGGAATTGCCCGGCCCAAGTGCAGCACCCTGCATTTGGCCTTGTTAAGCCTCATTGGGCCCTCTCGTGGGCCCACTTCTCCAGCCTGTCCAGATCCCTTTGGATGGCTTCCCTTCCTTCCAGTGTATCGACTGCACCGCTCAGCTTGGTGTCATCTGCAAACTTGCTGAGGGTGCACTCAATTCCATCATCTATGTCATTGATTAAGATGTTGAAGAGCACCGGTCCCAAGACTGAGCCTTGGGGGACACCACTCGTGACCAGCCTCCACCCTGACATAGAACCATTAATCACAACCCTTTGGCTGCGACCAGCCAATCAGTTCTTAATCCACTGAACAGACCATCTTTCAAATCCATACCTCTCCAATTTGGAGAGAAGGATGTGTTGAGGGACCCTGTCAAAGGCTTTGGAGAAGTCCAGGTAGATGACATCCATCACCCTCCTCCCATTCACCGATGCCGTCACTCCACCATAGAAGGTCACCAGATTGGTCAGGCAAGATCTACCCTTGGTGAAGCCATGCTGGCTGTCTCAGATCACCTCCTTGTCACGTATGTGCCTTGACATGTCTTCTAGGACATGAAAGAGGTTGTGTATTAAAGATAATCTTTGAGAGATGCTTAGTGCTAGGGGAGAGATGAAACCAGTGTCAGTGCCCAAGGGAGAGAAGTGCAAAAAAAAGCCAGCCAATGGATGCAAATGTAGATATTTTGTTCTGCTTTTGGAGAGCTGGGACTGTTCTTACAGATTTTCAAATGTACTGATCAAGTGTGGTACAATGTGGAGCTTGCTGCACAGACTGCTGAGAGATCAGTGGGCAGGAGAGTGGCTGGGCTTGCTGACTCAGCCGTAGTAATTCCAGTGTTTCCCCACATCCTGCTGGTTTACCTCCTCAGTGCTCATGTCACTGATTTCAGTCAAAGGCAATCATGAACATGTCACCTCTCACAGTCAGAGAAGGCAGACACAGGGGCGAGCGGCCCCCCACATGTGCACATGCGGCAGCAGTGGTGAGTGGATGCTGGCAGCTGCTCGGCAGCAGCGCCTTTATGATACACACAGCTGTTCCACATCCAAGGCAGGGATGTCCCCTGTGCTGCTATGGCAGATGTCAGACATGGCACATTAGAAGACAGGGTGCCACTGCAGCCCCAGCCAGGAGGCTGTGAAAGAAAGGGCACAAAGCAAGGCCGCATCTGTTCTGGAACAAAGGACATCTGTCCCTGGCCTGTGCAGCTTTTGGCATGATTTCACAAGGACAAAGGCTCAGGTTGGCTGATACAAGGCTGGTACTCCATAAAGCAAGCTATAGGGTCATAGGCTGTCCAAATGTTTGCTGACAGCGAGACAGTGATCTGGCAGAAGTGAGGTTTTATTCCATCTAAAGGGAGAGTGTAGCACAGGATGAGGACCATCCTTTAATCATGCATCTGCCTGTGTTTTAGAATCTCTTTGTGCAGTACAAAAACTAAACTACTATCAGATTATACACAACAGATGTTCTGTTCAAGTATATTTATGTGTGACATCCTCATATCAGGAAAATGTCTTGCTTTTTTAGAAACTGGGTTCATCTGTTGCTTTCTCTGGGTTGTTGAATTTTTGTTGGGAGGACAACTTATTTATTGAAAGGCTGCAAGCCACAAATGCACATCTGCCTTCTGCATGAATGTGAGTCTTACAGGGGAAAATGTTTTAGAAAGGACATTTGTACTGTGCCTTCAGTACAGTGTTCTGGAATGAGCTGAACATAACAAATTCTAATTAATAGCTTGCTTAGCATCATTGTTCAAAAATATGCCGTACTTCCTTCCCTGCTCTGCTGGTGCCAGCGCTGACTGTAATGCTCTTTAGCTGGTGGGATCACAGCAATTTATCAGAGTGTGTGTGCATGTGTGCACACAAGTATAATGCAGTAGAGATTTAGGAAAACAATATCATGAGAAACCAGAACAGCCTGGGTTATTCATTACTTAGGCTGTGCTAACGAGATGAATATGTTTAGCTGTTATGTATTGAAAAACAAAAGAAAATGGTCTTTAACATTTTAACACCTTTTAAATTTCCTGTGCCTTCCTTTTTATGTTCAGCCCCGGTTGCCACATGCCTGCCTCTGAGAGCATGGGGGACAGCCAGCAAAATCCTCACTGAGAGCTGCTACACAAGTGAATGAACACACAAGAGCTCTGTAATAGAATTATAGTGTTTTTTGAGTTGGAAGGGACCCTTAAAGGTCATCTAGTCCAACTCCCCTGCAATAAACAGGGACACATACAGCTAGATCAGGTTGTGAATTGAGGTATTAAAAAGCTCTAAAATCTGTGGAGGGTTGTTACATGGTATCTCTTAATCATATGCTAGCTCCATTGTGTTCTGCTCCCGTGCTTGGTAGTGTAAAGATAGAACAATGAAGAATGATTTTAGCGTAGTTTATAAAGCTCTGGTGCGGGTGGTCTCCACTGTCTTGCAGCTAAGAGCCTTTAACTTTGCATTTCACGATAATAGTTACTGAAACCATTGGCCTTATCCTGCTGTTTAACAAGCTGATTTTCCTCCTGCATCTTTGAAGAAGAAGAACAAAATATCTATAGGGAACAAAGAACAGAGATATATATCCTCACTGTACACAATGGATAGGAAATTTGAACAAAGAAGGAAAAAGAACTTTAAAATTGTAACATTCTTCTAGATGGTCTGAAAATTAACACTTCCTGATGCATCTGCTGCATTTGCACTCTTACCGTAGAGGTGTAAGGCAGAAATGCTAGAATCCAGATAAACTCTGTACAGCACCACATATGGCATTAAAACAAAAAAGGTGGAAATTGTTATTGTGTGTACTAGACTGTCCAGATAAAATTTCAATGTCTGGCAATTACATGAGAAACTGAAGTAAGAGGATAGTTAGAAATTATCTAATTTTTGACTGCTAAGTGAGGATTTTCTTCTTCAGAACAATTTGTTACATACTGTTGTTTGATAGCTTTTGCAAGTACACATTTGTAACAGCTTTTCTGAGATTTGAGCAATCTGCAATGCTGGAGGTCCTGTCAATTTCCTTTAGCCCTCAAAGTGACAAAAGTAAGTATCGAGACATAGGGAACATTCACCTTGGTTGGCTTTATTCATCTAGTTTGAAAGACTGAAATAAAATTGGCGGCATCATATGCAGCCAGTGGAACCTGTAGAGAGTGACTGAGAGTGCCTACATGAGGGAGGTTTCTTCTTGCCATTAACTAAAACAATCATTCTAAACTTGGGCAGTGAGAATCCTTCACCTGAACTGAGCTGATGTGCTGCATCCTGAGATATACCCTGGAGTCATTCTGCAATGATTTAACCACTTGGAGCCTAATGGGGTTCATCCCAGGGTTCTCCCAAGTGCTGGATAACATCATCGCAAGACTTCTTTCACTTATTTTTCAACAGTCTTGGGAATCTGGAGAGGTCCTAATCCACTGGGAGCTGGCAAATGTCTGTTTTCAGAATGAGCAAGAAAGGGGACCCTGATAATTACAGGCCCATCAATCTCATTTCAGTGCCTGGTAAAATTATGGAGATTATTCTGGGAGCTATTAAAAAACAGCTGAAAAACAGTGCTGTCATTTGTCATAGCCAACACAGGTTCATAAGGGGAAAGCCCTGTTTAACAAGCTTAAGTTTCATTTTATGACAAGGTACCCACCTAGTTGATGAAGAGAAGTCGGTTGATGTAGTCTTAGATTTCATAGAATCATAGAATCATAGAATTAGCTAGGTCGGAAAAGACCTATAAGATCATCCAGTCCAACCATATTTTCAGCAAAATGTCCAGCATATCAGCTTGAAAAAACATAATGCAGTGGGTGAGCAATTGACTGATGAGTCAGGTTCAAAAGTTTCTAGTGAATGGAGTTACATCAGGCTGGCAGGCAGTCACTGGTGGAGTTCCCCAGGACTCCATTTTAGGGCCAGTTCTCTTTAATGTTTTCAACAATTACTTGGGTACAAGACTTGAAGGTTTACTAAGTAAGTTTGCAGATGACACTAGACTGGGAGGAGCTGTTGACTTCCTTGAAGGGGGGCCTTGCAGAGTGTTCTAGACAAATTAGAGAGCTGGGCAATCACCAACCATATGAAGCTGTACAAGAGCAGGTACATTTTGCTGTGTTGAACCTCATTAAGTTCACAGAGGCCCACCTTTTGAGTTTGTCAAGGCCCCCTCTGGATGGCGTCCCTTCCTTCTAATGTGTCAGCCGCACTCAGCTTGGTGTCATCAGCAAACCTGCTGAGGGTGCACTCAAGCCCATCATCGATGTCTGGAATAAATGCCCCCTAACAGCAAAGTGATTCCACCTGAGATTTGTTCAAACATGCATTTCTAATCTACAAGTGTCCTGGCACTGCTAGGAGGGTGCTGGAGTAGTAGAAATGAATAGCTTTGAAGAGAACAGTAGCTGATGGAAGTTCACTAGAGCACTGTCACTGAAGGAGATATACGGAATCCATAGTTTAGGTGGATTGGAGGTACAATGTACTAAACATGAGCAAGCAAAATATATATTCCATTAATTAGGAAATGCAGGGGTAGATCTCATAGTTCTACCACAGACCTGCACAAATTAATCTGCTGGAGATTTTTCATTCCCCAAATTCCTCAAACACTCAAGAATTTATATATAGCCAAAGTTTTTGGAAAGCGGCCACTTGTGAGAAGGACAGTAGCTGGCATGAATTGCTGCTATGACTGGCACTGAGTGAAAATCTAATGATACACAAAGTCAAAGAAGTGTTGTGTTGAAAGGTAACAAATTCCTGAAGAGTGTGGGCATGCTGAGTCCTGAACGTGCACAGAATTAGCTTCAGTTCTGGTCCTTGTTGCTCTGCCACACCTCTGCACTTAGGCAAATTCAAGCTCTAGAGCTACATATCTCCATCTCTTGTACTGACACTGAGACCTCTGCTACCCAATTGGCCACTATAAAATCCTGTGCCCTAAAAAAGAGTTGGGATAGAATTGTGAAGAATGGAAAGGAGGGTGTTTCTATTAAAGTTGCTGGTGGTAAATGAATCCCATCATTTCTTCACAGGATTTAGCATGTGAGTTACACTTTGAGTTATTACTGTCTCCAGAGAAAGCTCTCCCAGGGTTGGATGAAGAACTTTGCAAGTCTCTTGCTCACTTCTTGACCATTTTTGACATTACAATGAGCCACTGATTCTCCAGTGGAAAGTTAAAAAATGAACAATGGTAGCTCTTACATAATAAAATGCAGTTTTAAGAATCTGAGTGCTCTGCTCCTCTGCCCTGAGTTCCTCATCGCTTCCAGTTGTAGATGGTTGCCAGTCAAAGGCATGCTATTATTGGCTTTGTTTTGTTTTAAACAGATCTTTCTCTCTGCATTTTATTCTGAGGCTTTCCTGATGGATATGACAGAAATCTGAAAGCTTTCGTTTTTATTTATTTACTCACTAACTTTTTTTGTTAAGCTCCTGGAACGATCTTTTGCTTTACTCTGAGGAGTTGTTAATTATGTAGCATGGATATACATGGTTTTAGAGACCGCAAACAGTCTACTTGCACAATGGCCCTATGGTAAAAGGTAGAGAAGCCTCATCATGGTACCCGTTAACGCTGTTTTAGTTAAGAACCTGTCAGTCTCCATTAAAACCCCCATTATTCAGGATTTTTGAGCAATCTATAAATATTTGCTCTGGTAAAAAGAGCTTAGCTGAAAAGCTCCTATTTTTAGCTGGAGGTTAGGTTTGTTTTTTTCGTGTTTTCTTTTTCCATCTCCTTTTAAAAAGATGCTCTGGAGGTTAATGGAACCATAATTTGACCTCCCTTTATAATACTGTCTCTGTTTGCCCTCTGTTTGTATTATTTCTCATATATATGAGTATTCCCTTGACAAACGTTTCACAACGTGAGTCACTGCAAAAGATGCAGACCAAATAACAAAGCTCATATTAGCAGTCTGTTCAAGACTGGATTCAATAGTTGTCAGGTTATAGTATATCATCTGTCACAAAGTTTTGAATCTTTGTTAGAAAAAAATGTCCTGTAATTAATCCTATTAATGCTTGCTTAGGGAACTAATCATGCGACAGGGTGTACCTGTGCTGGCCTAAATGCTCAGTGAATGGTGTAGTCTCTTGCCCTGACCCAGTAAAGTGTTTTAACAGGGAGAGTAGCCTTTGTGACACATAGGTTTGATGGATTCATGTCTGATTAAATGCTACGTGGGTTCTCAGAGTGAAGGTAGTGGCATTTTTTTTTCTTATTGTTCATACTATAGCAAGCCTGTTAGTGGGAGCAATCAGAATTATCATCATTCACAGTGAACTGAACTGAGCTCAGCTGTCCTTATTATTAAAAGCCCAGACCAATTACTTTAAAGGTTATATGTTATAAACTCTTTTAAGGATTTGCACATTTCGATTAGCATTTGTTGGTGTTCATCTACTTAGCTGGCACCATATACACAGATATAGACACAAAGAAGAAAATATTTGTTTGGGCCTCACTCATCTATGTTTTTAATTTGAGAGAGTAAGGAGCAGACTTTTAGATATGGAGCTTTTTGTACTCGATCTTGCAATCTATGCTATATTAAAAATACATACTAAATCATACACTGAAAATATACTGCCCAAGTCTTGACCTTGGAAACTGAGAAAAGCAAGAATTATAGTTGGAGTGCAATCTGAGCTTGGCCCATTTGGGTATAAAGAGAAGAATAAAGACTTTTACAATTTGGTTCACGTGATCGATGAGATATATGCTTAAAAGGTACAGAAAGCACTAATACAGAAACCACATCTAATTTCATGTTTACTGCTTCCCTACACCTACCAGCAGAGTCTGTGGGCATACAAATGCTACTACTTCGTGTAAATACGTTAGGTAGTACTAGTCTCACATACTTCTGTATGGGACAACAAATGAGTATTCCAAAAGGTGAGAATGAAGCCAGCTGATGTTGCTGAGTGGCTGCTCTCCATCTATTTTTAAAAAGTTATAGTGATTAAGGTGGGTTCCTGGTGGTGGTGAAGAAGGAAACATTACACCTGCCTTCACCTCAGACTCCCCTCAGTCCATGGGAAGGTTGTGGAAGCTTTTGAAACAGCATCTGTAGTATTATGTCTAGTTTTGGCCTTCCCACTACAAGAAACACACTGACACACTGGAGCTGAGTTCAGAGGAGGGCCACCAAAATGTTTAGAGTCTTGGAGCACAAGATGTATCTTGAAGGTCCTTTCCAACCTGAGCAATTCTATGATTATATGGTTCTATAAGTGGATGGGAGAGCAGGGTCTGTCACCCCACTGAAAAGAGAAGACTGAGGAGAGATCTTACTGCTGTCTGCAACTGCTTAATGGGGCACACCGTGACAGGACAAGAGGCAACAAACACATCTGATTTCATGTCATTTTTTTCCCATGGGGGGAAAACACTGGAACATGTTCCTAGAGGATCTATAAACTCTTCACCTTTGAAGATCTTTAGAACAGAGCTGCATAAGCTGCTAAACAATGTAATTTAGCGAGGCCTGTTTTGAGGAGGAGGTTTGACTAGAGACCTTTGGTGTTCTTTTACAACTTGAATGCTGTATTTGAAGAAAATAAGATACTGTATTTATTTCAGGAATTGAATGGGACAACCCTAATTCATGTGACAGGTTTTAAAAATATTGTACCCTAGAGTTTGTCAGTCCTCCAGTCAATCACGTTTGTGTTTCCAAGTTTGCTCTGTCATAATAGGAGAGCAGCTGGAATTGTTTCAGATTGTGCCTAGCTCTGGGGGTGTGGGAGGCAATTACAGTGACACTGCGGAAAATTTTCATGGGATGGTCACATGTAGAAAAGATTTGGTGATAGCAACTTAGGTCACTGCGAAACTTGTCCTCAAAAAATCTTTTTTTAGGCTCATCCACTCCTGTCATTCTAAAGGATTCGGTTCATTATATAGCCTTTCTGCAGGAATTATGCATCACAGCAACTCTACTGTTAACTCTTATGTAAAATTTTATCAGTGTATATAACTGGACCACATTAATTAGTGTAGCAAGCCCAGAAAATGCCAGTTACGTGCAAAACAATACACTATTAAAATCATACGTATAACAGCTTTTCAGTGATAATTTGATTTGACTTTGTAATTCTGTAGAAGGACTTAGGCTGGGTTTATACTAGTAAACTAAACGTGCCTGTGAATGTTCCCAACCACTGAGGCCAACTGGCATGGAACAGTCTCTGTCTATAATGCTGAACTGTATTTGTCTGTGCTAGGTGGCTACAAGCAAACTGCTGCTTGGGGGTGGTTCCTGGCATGCTCTCACTACCAAAACAGGTCCAGAAGTTGCTTGGGAAAGCAACAGCTGGGGTAGGCTAATTTCATGCCAGGAAACTCTCTCACAGTTTATTACCGTAGGTAACAGTGTTAGAGTTTCATAGGCACATCAGGAGCGTGCTTGAATTTACTAGGTTTATGGTCTAAGGTGGAAGAGCTAATCGGTCTTTGTGATGAGAATGTAAGATTTAAACTCGGGCTATGGAGCTATTCCTGAGACATCAAGTACTGACAGATAACCCAGATTCCCTCCCAGAACTAGCCTGCTAAAGACTTCTGGAGGGAAGGGCTCAGCCTTTTGCATAGGCTTCCATCCCTATACCAGAACTTTTCTAGTTAATGTTACTTTAATGCTTTTCTCTCTAACAATACCTGGTATGGTGAGCCTTAGGACAAGAAAATGTTAGCAAGCAAATTTAAAACTCAATTAGATTTCTGCTTCTGTAACTGTTCTCACCTATGAATAAGTGTGTGTACAGATAGAGTCTCTTGGAGGAAAACAGAGCAGACACGAGAGTCAGAGCCCTCTTTAAGACAGTGAATTCTCTGTGACTTCAGCCAGTAATGGCAGAAGTGTGTTTTGTTGTCCTCATGTGATACCTTGAAAAATCTTCTGTGGTATAAACAAGATTTATGTTTCAAATATCTCCAAATGAACAGACCTAGAAACAGCTCTTTCCCATTGCTACGGAAATCCAACTGGGCATGCGCAACAGACCCTAAAATGACAGAATGTTGGAGAAGTTAAAGCCCAAGGGAGTTGTTTACTATATACAAGTAGAACACTAGCTTATGCATACATAAATCTAATCTACAAAATATGTACAATTTGAATTAACCTGGTCAAACAAGGACAATAACTGTTCTTGAGATAAGGAAACAGTAAGTGTTGAAGTGGGGCAATTGCTTGAGTCAGTCCTGACATATTTTTGTCTTTTTTGAAGGTTATTTTTGTTATAAGTATGGAAGAAAACCCTCTATTTTTTATGGCTTCAAAAACAGCCCAGAGAGAAGGTCAGTCCAATACTCCAAGGATGTTGCTGGCAGTCTGGTTCCAGTGCCTGCATACATTTCTTTTGTTCATAACATACATTTTCAGATTTAAAGGACAGATTGCAGATGACAGTGGGAATCTCTTGGCTTTCCCCTTTTCCTACCTGCAGAATGCATTCAAGCAATATAATATGGTACCAGAAGGTGACACATTTTCCCTGGAAGGTCTCCTACTGTGCAAACTGACAGTATGTACTGTGGTTATGTTATCCTGCCTTCAAAGTTGATGGCAATCCCTCCTGGGACTGCAGGAACAAAGACACTGAAATAATTGCCAGGTAAAGCCATTCACTTTTCAGTGTGGGGACATTTCTACATCTGGCCTAGCAAAAGAAAATGTCTGTGGTCTTTCACAAACCTTTGAAAGCTTCTGTGCATGTCCAAGGATGCTCCTAAGAAGGCATCCCCCAAACTTTGCTCTATGGAATCTTCCATGTGCAGAAGGAAACAGAAAATAATTTTGGCTGCTTGCAAGGTTTATATCAGGATTTATATTGGATATACTGCAGTAAGTGGCAAAATGCTGGGCCTACAAGGATGTTAGGGGCCTTGCTGTTTTGCACTACATTCTACTTCTGTCTAAAGAAGGGAAATTTTGTGGACTTGAAGAAGTGCATTGGCTCAAACATTTGGAATCACTTCTCTGAAGCTGATTTTCTGATGGAATCTGTGAATAGACTTGCACTTAAGTTCTTCTCCCTTAAACCCATATTCGGGGAAAGGAGCAATGTTAATGTGACATAAACTTTACAATTTATTTTCTATCAGCTTCTTTTTGTGTCTGAGATTTAATTATAAAACAATTAGACATGATATTAGTACTGACAGCCAATAGGCCATCTAACCTTCTTTTTAAAGAAGCTGCATAATGCTGTTCTTAGAGTCTTTCTCCACAAGTATGAAGAGTGAAAGAATTCTAATTTGAGGCATTTTTTACAAGTATTAAGCTGGTCTTCAAAAGCGATCCTTTTTCTCCCTATTTTGAGGTTGTGGATTTTAACTCTAATACCACAAATATTTCTGGTCACTCTCATTGAAGCAAGGAGAATTAGAACTGGTAGATGCAGAAGAGGGCGGTGAGAAAGATCAGCAGGACAGCGATCCTGTCTTACAGTAGGAAATTGAAGGGAATGATTTGTTTAACTTTACAAAACAAAAGCAGAAATGGGATATGTTTGCTGTCTGGAAATGTATCAGGTGAGTAAATACCAGAGAGGAGAAAAGGAGCCATGGATGCTTCAGAATACAAATGACTAGGAATAAATTTAAGCTTGGAATTAGAAAATGGTTTCTAGGCATTGAAACAGCAGCTCTGCAAATAAGATTCATGACTGCTTTTAAGACAGAACTTGCTGTGATTACAAATAGGAAAGGTTGGTGTAGAGAAATAAAGCTGTTGTGAGGAAACCTGTTGCAGAATGCACTGTGAAGAGATACTCCTGCGTATTTTAACAGATATTTCTGACTGCTCTAGCGCTGATATTTTCCTGCAGAGTTTTCATCAAGGAGAATTGCTGGAGGGCCCTGGCAGCAGCATCCTCAGGCAAACAGTTACCCTGTGCACCTGAAATATCCTACACAAGGGACATTTGGGATTGCCCCTTCCCCTGCAGATCAAATCATGCTGGTGAATTTCCAGCTACATGAGGACAAGAAAGATTATTTTGTGTTGTGGGAGAAAAACAGAAGTAAAAGGCTAAGTTGACATAGGCTAAAAGAAACGAAAAGAAAGCAGATCCTGTACACTGGAGATGTAGATTGTCCTAAAAAGAAGACAAATGAGGTCCAGTAAGTGACAGTCTGATTATTTTTTTTTATGTTTCCTGATGGTATAGGAAGAAATTTCCCTCTTATCATGGAGTCACATCTCGTTGAAGTGGGTGAGAAAATTTGCTGAATCACACCCAGAGGGTGTCAGTGCCACAGTTTGACGGAAGAACTGGACTTAGAAGATGAGAAGACTAGTGCCTTTCTGTGGAGAATGGAGTTGGTCTGGCTCATGAGTTATGGCCAAGCCATGAGCAGCTGAGACATAGCAGACCTGTTTGGCAGATCCCCTGAACTTTGCCTGAGGGCTGAAGGCAGAAGAAATGCCCTAAAGGATTTGGTGGCAAAATAGCTGAAGAACAGCCTTCTGTGATGAATAAATGTGAATGTTTGAGAATTTTACTACTTTTTTCTTGCTTCATTATTATTTTGATACTTTTTTTTTTCTTCTTGTGATCACTTTCTTCAAGGAGAGTCCTTTCCTAGCAGAGATTTACCAGAGATGCTCTGACATCAATTCCCATTTTGCTCTGGAACCTGTAATAATGAGCAACAGACCTCAATCACAGATAAGTTAATAATCACAGGGGTGATATGAAGATGTCCAACAGAAATGAGCACCACAGGTACAGCTGTCAACAGGCACAGCTGTTTCACACGTGTTCCCACAGTAATAATTCTGCAGTACAAACACAGGCCTGCGAGTCTTGAAACTGTTTTCTGGCTGTATGTGTTGTAAATATGCCCTAGACTGTGGGTCTGCTACTCCATTTGGGCAACACAGAAACTAGCAGAACAGAGATCAGAACAGGTTGAATAATACATTCAGACATGAACTATCCAGTAGAAGCAGTGCCCACACAGATCGGCAGTGCCTCAAGAAAATGGTGTAGGCCTGTCTGGGGTATGCCTGCAATATCAGTGTGTATATAATCAATAAAGTCTTCATGTTATTGATGAGTTGGAGGATGTTTGTGGCATGAGGCATCCCAGTGCTCCCAGCCTGCCCCGAATATGCAGTAACCTTCTGTCACCACTAATACCTACTGTCTAGATCAATCGTGTACAGTGGAAAATAGATCAGCTAAATTTCTTTCACAGGTCTAAATTATCCTTGTTTTGGAGCGTGCCATCTTAAATAGCTGGTGAGATATTTGGCCCTGAATGCAATTTATTTCCTTGCTTGCTTGCTACCTTGCAATATTACTCCCACATTTTTCTGGTATGTCAGAACTCTGTGATACCTCTCCTTGCTCCTGGTGCTTAGATAACTCTGTTTAATGTGTAGTTCATCGAATCCACCTAACAAAGTATATAACCTTTTTACTTTAATACGCATCGTGTGAGCGATACAAAAACCCAGTCCTGTTATTTTACTCATGTTTTAGAGCAGATTTATTGGCTGTTGGCATAAATAGCTGTTCTTGCCCTTGACTTGTTGCCTTGTGTTTAAAATGGGGTAAGACAGGTAAAGATTCTTCTTTACTTCACAGCAGTTTTTCAAGGTAAATGTAATTAATATATCCTAACTATTGTCTGGAAGGTGCTAAGAGGATGGCAGGGTCTTATCACTATTGCAAGTGAAATATCTGGTGCCTAATAAATACCTACAACAGCACAACTGCAGCCATCAGGGGAAATTTTTACTCTGACTTGCGTTTGGCCAAATCAACTTCAGATCTTCTCATCCCAACTTCAGTATAAGGGTTTGAGGAATATATGAATCTATACTGAAAAAATATTAATCAGCCAGCAGCTGGTGGTGACATCAGCTTGGCCTCATACGGGGAACAAAGCATGTATTGCTAACTCTTGCTAAATAAAGCAGATGACATTTCATTTTTCCTTTTTAAAGAGCAGACTTCCTTATGGAATGGGGAAAAAAAACCTCACAACACCAAGGCAACCAGTCTCATTCCAGCACTTTCAGGTTCTGTTTTTATTGCTCTGGGCTCCCTCCTACTTCCAATTATTTATGGAACAAACTCTGAGTCACATGGTGGAGCTGGAATGATTCAGGAGTTTGTTGAGCGAAGAGAAACAGGAAAAGAAGGGCCAGGCGGTCCAGGCAAATGACATCAGTGCTTCGGCATCCCCTCCCAGCCCTTGGAAAATGCAGCCCTTGCTGCTAGAAGGGTTGCAGAGCAGTGCCTGGAGGCAGAAGTGGTTTGGTTTTTTGACCAGCCATCAAAATAATGCTAGTTGTGGTCTTGTAAGATGTATCAACAGAGAGAAGTCAAGTGGAAAGTATGGATATGTAAGTTGTAGCAAGGGAGACAGCTGAAAATACTGAAGAAAAATCCAGTCGAAATGGGCAGTTATGCACCTGTATAAGGTACAAAAACTATAAGGAGTGTCTAATGTTTTTTTATATTCTTTATTTGATTGCCAACACAGGTTTGTTGGCTGGATTTTTTTTTTCCTTCTAAAAGTAGGGATTATGTGTAGGTGACAATTCTTGTGAATTCTGCAAGCAAAAAGCTAGCAAAGAATTATTTATTTTCCAGGATAATGAAAAGGAAGCTGCCAGGCACTCATGACAACCATATATCTTTTATCCCTTGGTTCTTGAAAGAGTGCTTCTGGTGCCTCAGAAGAGATTAGCTGGAAAATCTTGAGATGCTAAAGCAGCATCTATGCAGTGACATATTTTCCTTTCAAAGAGGGGCTTTGGCTTAAGGACCACTCAGTGGCGTAGCTGATAAGATGCAGTGAAAACCAGCTTGTTGCAGTAGCTCACCAGACAGTACCTAGGACAATGGTTGTCTCTGCAGTTGCTACAATACACAGGCAACACAAAAATCAGTGGCAGTGGCTGGTTTTTCTTGCATGTTCAAATGTAAAAGTAACATTGGTATATACCTCAATGGAAAAGCAAGTGTGTACTGATTTCAAAATGTTTTGTTTTGTTTTGTTTTGTTTTTAATTTGATTTGTGGGGCATTGGCACTGCTATTCCCTTACTCTTGTCCATTGTGTACCGTTTTTAAGGAACGCATATATATTTACTGTTAGTAATGATGTTTTACTGACATGGTATATGAAGATACACTTTGTGACAAACTGTGAAAAACCATCATCTAAAACAACAAGCTCATAATACAGAACATATTTTACAAACCCACATTCCCTGCAGTAGGATCTTTCTGTTGGAATGACTGAAGGAGCCCAGTTTCAGCTTCTGCAGGTGTTCAGCACTGTTTTAGAGAAAGTGAAGCTAAAGCATGGGGCACCAAGACAGTGTGCCAAAGAGGGCTAGGGATGTGCCTACTGCTTCAGCCACTTCTACTGCAACACCTATTGCTCTTCCAGGCCCTGCATGCTGTCCTTGGGGAGTGTGGTGTGGGAAAAGACACAGAAGCAGGAGGTGTAGGCCGTTAGAATGCCCATCAGGTGTGTAATTCCTCCCAAGATGTGCTCATTTGCAGTAGGCACAAGCAGCGCATAAAGTGAAGCAGCCCGGGGCTGCTTGGCCCCACCATGCTGTAAGGGGCTGGGAAGGTCAAATAGTGACGTGAAGGGCAGAGCTGAGGGACCAGGTCTTGAGGAAAAAGTAAGAGCAGCAGCAGGCAGTGATAATGATGGCAGAGCTGAAAACATAACTCAGCTGCAGGAAGAAGCAAATGTGGGTGCAAGGGGTGAGCCTGCAATGGCTGCAGTGATGTGCAGTGTCCACTGGTTTGCTGTAGTAAGCTTTCCTGGCACCTCTGCTGGCAGCAGGTGAGGAGGCTCATCAGTGTTTATTTTGGCCAGGCAGTGCTCTGGCCCCACTGGCAAATGCATTTCAGGAAGCTGGTTGAAGACCAGCCATTGCTGAGGCAGCCTGTGTGTGGGGAGGATGCTCTTGCAGAGAAGTAGGCCGCAGCAGGGAAGTAACTTTGTGAACCCTCAGCCTCCCCCTGTGCCTCACCCACCAGCAGAGTGCCTCTCTGCCCCACACCCAGGAGCAGCCCCAGGAACTGCATTTCCTTTTTTTGCCTTTAAGCTGTGGTTCAGCGCGAGGGGGAAAGGTAGTGCAAGGAGAAGAACAAATGTCTTTTTTTGGAGAAGTGACCATCTCCACGAGTCCTTTCCCTGCCAGTAGCTCCAGTGCTGCTGCTGTGGGCACGGCTGGCTCAGAGGTACAAAAATAAACTAATGATTCAGTGGGAGGAAATCTCAGGAATGATGAGTGTTTAAAACAGCCTTAATTAAAGCCTTGTAGTTTGTCACTGTAGGCACGTGTTCAGGTTACAGCAGTCCAAGTAAGCATAAGGCTATACAGGGAAATGCTGCAGCAGCGGCGGGCTGGTGTGTGGGAAAGGAGCTGTCAGTTTCCCTGAGAGTTCAAAGAGTCTGAGCAGGGGAACAGGGAGCACTCCCACAGAGCAGCAGCCAGTCAGAAACCAGCAGGCCTTGTGGGGTTAGTCGTGTCGGGTCACAAGATGTGACATTCACCGATGACTCCAGCACACGCTGCAGATTACTTGTTTTCTTATGTGGAAAGCACAAATGAAATCAATTAATTCCCCTCTTTTCTGGAAAAATAAACAAAATGACTGTTTTGATTGGGTAAAATATTTCAGCAGCATACAAGTTATGTTGACGTATTTAAATTTCTCTAAACCGCCTTTAATTCCCTTTGAAAATCACTTTTGGTCAGTTTTCAAAATAGAAAAAATGTGATATGAAGAAATCAATTATTTCGACTATCCACGTGGCTATCCACATTTTTCAATTTTTTTTTTTTAACTTAAACTGTTCTATAATTTTGTTCCAAATTTTTAGGTCACTTACCCCCTCCAAGAAACGTCATGAATATTTGTTGCTATAGGTGTAGTTATAACATATTGTTTGTATATGTATATATATACACGCACTATTTTAGCCCTAACGTGTCCCCAGATCCAGGTGTAAGCCAGCAGCAGCGTCATTCCTCTGCTTCAGTTGCTCTCTTCTGAAGAGGAATTCAGGTTTCCGTACAAACTTTCATGTATAATCTTTTCTCTTCAGAAAACCAATCACTGAAATTTCCCGAAAAACTGTCTTCATTCTTGCCTTTAAAAATCTGAAACTTTGCCTGCAAGTAACTGGATTTCTTTTCTCTGAAAGGAGTAGTAAATAAGGATATTTCTGAAGAACTGATACCAGAACTAGAAGTCTGTCTGCAAAATCCCTTTCAGAGGAAGTCGCTAAAACTAGAGCTATGCCAATTATTATGAAACTCATTGTGAAACTGCCCAGTTCTGGCACAGGCTGAAGGTCCAGTCTGTATTAAAGACCATGGGTTGATATGGGATCTTGGGATCTGGACATTTTCAGTGGTGTTACATATTAGATCTTGGGATTTGCTCTCACAGCACTTTAAAGGGAGGGACATGATTATGGGAAAAAAAAAGTTAAAAAAAAAAAAAAGAAGGAAAGAATTATTTTGCATTTGAAGCCTAATGTCCCAAAAGAGCTGGATTTTGCCTTGAATGCGTGCATTATTAGAGGAAGTCTGCTCTGAGTAAAATGTGTTATGAAAACTGAAGAATATGTGGATGTTTCTTGTATACTACAGTGTGAGAGAGGAGGATGGAAGTTGAATGGTTCCTGTGTATTCAGCTATGGCCCTGGCAGCTGAGAAAATAATTGGCTGATTTAGCGAAGCTGAAGTTGGTTGCAATAAGAGAATAATTGTAATTACCAGTGGAATACAAAGCTTCCACACAAGGCCATTTACAGATGTCCTGTAACACCATGACTATTTTTAATTAGCTAGTATGTGAGAGAGGAAAAAATATTCTATTTAGGTGCATTGTTCGCTGCAAAAATGCAAGAAGCAGTAACTGCATGACCCTTGTGCCAGATGATTGAGCTTTGCCCCTTTATCTCAGACAGTAGAATATGACTGTAATATATTTCATACAGTCTGGGTTTTTAGTTTGTAAATGTATTATTGATTTTTTGCTAGCTACTGGTATCTTCAGTTTCATTCCAGCATCTCCTTTAGACACACTGTATTCCTAGAAAGTCCATTCTTGCTTTGTACGGGTGATGTGTGACGTTTGTAGTCATAAGGACTAGTGAGGTGATCAACCTGCTGTAGTTAGCAATGTTGAGGCTGCACCTCAAGTACTGTGTTCAGTGTTGGGCCCCCCACTACAAGAAAGACATTGAGGCCTTGGAGCACGTCCAGAGAAGAGCAATGAAGCTGTGGAAGGCCTGGAGCACAGATCTTATGAGGAATGGCTGAGGAAACTGGGATTGTTTAGTCTGGAGAAGAGGAGGCTGGTGGGGAGACATTATCGCTCTCTGCAACTACCTGAAGGGAGGTTGTAGAGAGGTGGGGATTGGCCTCTTCTCCCACATAACTATTGATAGGACAAGAAGAAATGACCTCAAATTGCACTAGGGGGAGATACACATTGGATGTTAGGAAAGATTTCTTTGAAAGAGAAAAATCTGCCCAAGGAAGTGGTGGAGTCACCATCCCTGGAGGTGTTCAAGAAATATGGAGATGTGGCACTGAGGGACACAGTTAGTGGGCATGGTGGTGATGGGTTGGCAATTGGACTAGAGGATCTTAGAGGTACTTTTCATCCTTAATGATGCTTTGATTCCATGATTCTATGATCTGCTTGAACCTGGAGGGTAGATGACCTGCTCAGGTGCCCTGGACCTATGATTCTTTTTTCTCATGAAAATGTCTGGGAGAGAACCAGGAGCATTTTTTCTGTGGGGAAAAAAAAACAACTTACTTTTTCTTTGTTTCTTTAGTTCATGCTTGTTCTGCATTTTGTTCCCAGGAACATTCAAAGAACAATCTTACTGCCTTGTGTGCCCATGCTGTCAGCACACACAGTCTGGGCTGTGGATTAAAGTAACAGTGGTATGAGTGCATCAAGATCTCTACCCAAAATAGTGACCATGTAATGATCTAGATGAAGGTCTTGGTACAGATTTTCATCTTTTTTCACCAGCATGAATTCGCAGGTGCATCCATAATGACTAGCTATATAAATGTAAAGAAACAGTTGTTAAAGAGTGTTTGAGGTCTTGTTATGGGACAGTGATTCCAAGGAAGTACGAAGATGAATACAATAAAATGATATTCTAACAACTCTGCTTTCACAGTATTTCATAAACATTAGCTTGTTCTCAAAACATGTCTATGAGTTAGAGAAACTTCACCCTCGCTTTACAAAAGAGGGATCTGAAAAGCAGTGAGTTGGAAATTTCAGTGAAGCTCCTGACTGTTGCATACTTTCCTTGGCTCAGTACTACTGGCTGTCTCTCCAGGCACTGAAACATTCAACGCTTCTTGTAAAAACTACACTGCAGTCCTTCCGAGCCTGCAAAACCAGCCTCCCCAGTGCAACCATGACTATTAAAACAATATTGACCACTTATCAGGTGGTTGGCAGTTATTTAAGTTCTTAAGTAATCTTTCTTCACAATATGGCCATGGTAGACTGAACTCTGTCATTCTGAAGTTTGCCCCAGAACATTTTGCCAGCTGCAGAAATAACCTCAGTACAAGTAGAGGCACCCTACTGTAGTGCCATCCCTTCTTACCCAGCAGCAGGTTGCTCACAACAATTCTCGCCTCAGATCCGATGTTTCCTTGGATGTACTTCTCTACACAGTCAGTGATATCTTCACTCTTCATTCAGAAGTATATAATTAGATAAAATGTATTTGATCCAACTCATCTGCTTGGGGTTGGATCTAGGCTGTCAATCAGTTCTGTCTGACTGCTAGAAATGCTTTGTGTTTGCAAGTGAACCCAGCTGCATGTATTTTATGGAAAAGTCCACATCCAGAGTCATTTTGCTAGGACTTGTTTAGGACCAGAGCAGAGTTACGTGACTGTGATTATTTTGATCTTGTCCTTGTGCTGTACAGAAAATAACTGTTTTGGAGCTGGGAAAATACATGAAACCTCCTCAGCATTCATTAAGAGGATACTTCCCAGGCAAATAAATTATATTCTGTCAGTTTCAATTTTTATGGGTATTGTTTCTTTTCTGTCAATTTCCTGATAAAATTGTTCATTCCCCAGGTGTATGATACCTCTTCCTCATGGCACTTCCATTGGCAGGATCTGCTTCTTTGCCTCAAATGGCCTTTATTCAGAACTTTAGCATATGCTTAAAGTAATAAGATACTTCGAAAAAAAAACCTGGGCCTGTATGTGAAACTGTGTCTATATCAAATTGTCTGGTCCCTGTTCTTCACTTCAGTCCCTCATTATGTGTTACCTCCTGATGGCACCATGGAGTGCCCATGGCTGGGGATGTTCCTCTGGGGTGACAGCATCATTTCACAGGGCCTATGTTCTGTAAAGGGTGATGTTTTGTACTTTGTTTTAGCAAGGTTTTCTTACAAAAGGCCTTCAGGGACTTCAGGCTTCCCCTGACAAACTGCAAGCAGAGCTCCAACACTCCATAACATTACTGGAAAGCTTGGGTGGTATTTTATCTTTGTTGTTGCTCCTTATGTGTAATTTACAGCAGAAGAGCCCTGAAGCTGTGACTCTTGCGAAAGTAGTGCCTCTGGAAATTGGGACCAAATTCCTCCACAGAGGTAGCAAATCTTCCATAGTCTGAGATGTTTTCTCAGATGTTGAGATTCGCCTACTACGGATCACATGCTTTGGCCATTTTTTCCTGTTTGAAGGAGTATTTTTTTTTTCCCCACAACCATTTTCTTAAATCAGTCATGCTTTCCTTATCTTGCCAAAGTCTCCTGACATTAGGAGACATATGGAATACTCACCAGAGTATTCCATGTTTTATTGAATAATCTGCTCACCTAAGTGGCTGAATTATTTCTTATGCAGTCCTTTTTTTTTTCCTTTTACTCACATAAAGTAATGCTTTCCAAGGGGTCTTTGGAGACAAGAGGGATATTTAAGGATAAATCATACTTCCAAATACTTGTAGCTCCAAAATAAATATTTTTTTAATTATTGCTAGTTGGCTCACTATTTCAGAATACCACTCTGCCTTTGTGTTTTAAAGCAAAGTGTATCTGTTAGGTCATCAGATAGATAGCTCTGGTGTTTCTAAAGTACTGCCTGTACCATCTGGCATGTTTATCACTTCGTGGTTTGTTCCTCCTACCATGGAAAAGTAGAGGGGTGAATCCCTTAGAAAATAAACAAAGGGTAGATTGCAAAGGCCCATAGTCTTGACAATGAAAGGGGGCTCAGATTTTACAGGTTATTGGGTGTCTTTCTACTTTTTGCAAGGCCTGTGTGATGGATGGCTAGAAGTCAGGCCGTGACTCAACTGAAACCCTCTTGTACGTCACTGAGACTTTGTTTCACAGACCTAAGTCACTCCTGAAAATGACATCTAGGCTTCTTAATGCTATGGACATATTTCCTAAATACATTTAAAAATTGAATGCTTTCCTCTGTTTTTGTGCTCAGACCTCCCTCCTGTAACTGCATCTAAGTTCATGATGTAAGCTATGAAGCTGTCTCAAAGTTTGTATTAGGTTCACAAATAGCTACAAGAGGAGGTAACACTGATGACTCCTCCTTTTTGCCAGTGGAAAGATGTGTTTACTACAGGCTGGGAAGGCAGCTGAACCCCTCCTGAAGGATCTGTCACTCAGTGCTGTGTCAAACTTGGCTCTCCTGACTCCTGAGCCATTCCAGCGGTTACCTACACAGCTTACTTGTTGTGTGCCTACTTAGATGCTAAGAGACAGTGAGAATTGCAACATTGTGAAATACTTGGAAGATTGGCTTGCCTGAAGGACTTAAATCCAGGAGGGGAAGTGCTGGGATGATTAATGATTTCACAGACCGAAGGCTTGCCACGTTGACATGATTGCAATAAAAAACTTCTTAACTCCAAGCATTGCAATCTAAAGTGAAAGGAAACCCTGGCACTTTCTAATGAGTGATGCATTTCAGACCTTGTTGTTTTCCTTTTGCTCTGTGGTCGGTGCAGAGGATGGAGACTGGCACCAACACTGTTCCACATGAGTCAAAACAAGAGCTTACTTGGCGGCTAATGCTGTGAGATCATGGAAGAGTGCAGGAACAGCTCTGGGTTATTATTTCCCTGAGCTGGCAGGTGCCAAGAAGATCACACGATACAATTATCTCAGCCTCCAGGTAAGAAGCAGACACTTTGACTCCCTGCTGTTGAGTGCGTAGTAGTAATACTCACTGGAGACAGCCTTTTGTAAGTTATTTTTTCTTTTTTTTTCTTTTTTGTAAGAACTGTGGCATGAGTGCTACATCCTGATGGACTTTCTGGACTGTTTACTTGACTCTAAGTTACTGATACTAATTTAAAACCGTAGGCAGAGAAAAATACTGAAGAACAGAAGTTATTTTTCTTAATGTGACAGCTGTTGCCCAATGAAGAACAACATGGTCGTCATGTTTTCTCTTCACCTGTAAGCCTCCCATGAGGGTTGTGATTCTTTGAAACTTATATGAAGCAAGCAAAAAAAAAAAAAAATCGCAGAGGAATTTGAAGAGATCGGATTTTAAAAAAACCAACTGACTATGCACAGCATGGGTTTTCCAGCAGCAGTTAGCAGTAATTTAATTGACTTCTGGGTAATGAAGATAAATTAAAATAAAGTACCTCTCAAAATCCTTTCGGCAGAGTTTCCTGAAGTCCTTGTAAGCTGAAGAAATTCAGCCTGGCTATCCCAGCTGTCTGTGCTGCTGATTTTTATTATAGTTGTCCTTTGTGACTCTCTTTCAATTACAGGATTGCTGTTGTCACTCTAGCATTATATTTGCCAACACTCTAAGATGCTCTGCAGATGCTGTAGTTAATAATGTAATGGTAGCCAGCAAACTCAAAGGTTAGTGGTTTTGAACAAAGAAGCAAATTATGATTTTCCTAATGAAAGTAGCTGTGGGAACTCCTAGTTCTATGTTTTCACCACGGTGCATAGGTGAGGAAGCTGTGGGTGACATTTATTTTAGATTTCATTTCTGACTAGAAAAATTTTGGATTGATCAGTATTAGTCAAAGTATTAATCTACACCATTATTTTCCTCCTCTAAGGAAATATTGGTCTATTTTTCTTGGAAAATCAATGTTCAGGCTCTTTTGAAATGCTCAGGAGCAAAAATAGTTGTTGATTTTTTTGCAAGTAAAGTATGGAACTTCAAGGTAGGAGTCTGGAAAGTGTCCTCAGGAGTTACAGGTGTTAAAAGGGGAGAAAAAAAAGGAAAGCTGTGAGTTGCAATACCTTACTGTTCCCTCATACTGAGTGTTAACTGTCCTGATCTCAGGGCAGGAAAGTGCCAGGAAGTTGTGCAAGAAATGTCTCTCTGACAAAGGTTTATTAAAGCGTTTACATTGCTTGAGAGGCCAGAAACGCTATTTTAGACCATGGAGAATCAAAGTGTAGTTGAGCCCAGAGACAGAGAGAAGGCTTGTTGTAGACTTTCCAGGTTGTCTTGAAACGCAGTCATGTGGGGTTGGAGATAGGAAGACAGAAAATAGTGGCTCACTTTTTCAGAAGAGTAAGCATGCAGCTCAAAAGAGAAATGGTATACTTCCTGTGGGAGAAACAGCACCAAAGGCTTCAGAAGGGCAGTGGGACTGTACTAATGCTCTTTTTTGAGAAGTTTCCGTTAGTTTGCAGTCAAAGAAAGAGAGCTGCAACTTCTAGATGCGTGTTGTGGCTTGAAATGAATGCAGTTATTTTTGTGTCATCTCTAGAGCTCTACATTGAGAGCTTCCATATCAGGTAAATGTAAATTTGGGATGGGCTTGGGAGAAGGCAGTCCTAGATATGCCTGTGTGTGTGAGCCCTGGTGTGAATGCCATTACAGCAGAATCAGGGGAAGTTACACAAAGGTTGTGCTTTACCCTGGCTTATGCAAAATCCTCACTGTGCCATATTCAGTAAACTTGAAAACATCTCAAGCAAAGGAAAGAGGGAGGAAATTACTCGCTTTCCTTTGCAGCTCAAGGAAATTACCTTGTCTTGCCCTAAAGAAACCTGCAGTGAAGGCTTGACTGCACTGAAATCGGTGGCAAAACTCACATGATTTTGTGAGCTGGGGTTTGACATCTGGTGTTTTTTTTCTTGGCAATTAACCTCTCTGACTTTCTCTGTCATATCTTAAATCTTGGTCCTGACTGCACTTCTTTTGCCTCTGAACTGAAAAGTACTGTTCATGGACGGATACATTTATTGCAACCACCTCCTCCCAGTTTTGCATGAAATCTCTTATTTTTCTTAACTCTTGCTATTTTCTTTTCCCCTGGGGGGAAGTTCAAGTTATACATTTCGCTTCTCCCCTGTTACATACATGCATGTATTTTCCAGGTGTCAATTTCCAGCCGAGAATGGTAGTTGTAGGTAGGATCTGAAACTCTAAGATGATGTTCCATCCCTCCTAGATCTGGGATCTAACATGAGAAGTACCTTAGCACAGGCCTGGAAATCTTTGCAGAGTGGCTGTTGCCACCTCGGAAGAGTTTTCTGGAAGTTTTGGTCAAACCTGAACTAAAACCATATTCTGATGTAATCTTTGGTTTCCAGCTCTACAGCTCTGTGGCCTTGGTGAGATGAGTTGGACTGCAGTAGTTTGCCCTAGAAGCCTATTAATATAAACCTTATCTGAAACTAACCCATTATTCTGAAAAGGCTTGTCATCTCATATTCAGTCACTGGTGCTGGCTCTTCGTTTGCACCCAACTGTCTCATCTTGTTATGTATGTGTACGTACATCTGAGAGGTCACCTACAAAGAACTGACATAACTTGGTTTTGCATTTGAACTGCTAGGTTACACGCTTTGTTGATCCCATAGGCTGTATTTCATTGCACTTGAGAGGATTTTTGCATTCCAGTACTTCTTGTGATTGCAAACTTTCTTTTTTCTTACCAACCCCTTTTTCAGAGTGTGTGTCCCGCAGCTGCCTGGCAGGGGCTGTGAGTGCTGTCCTTTCCCATATAGCAGCCTCCTCTCTACTTGCAATGTGGGGAGACCACCTGTATTTTCTCCTCCCTGCTCCATTCTGCCAGGAGCTTCTGATGTCTCTCACACTGCCTAGTTCCCCCCTACTTCATTTTGCCTTTCATAGTGTCACTTCTTAAAGTGTGCCAGAAGACCACCAGGGAAGGAGTGGAGCATTAATGCCTGCTGGTCTGTCACATGTACACCTGCAGATGCAGCCCAGCCTGCCAACGAGGTACCAGTAGTTCTGTATCTCAACATCTTGAACTTGCTGGGGAGGGGACCTTGAACCCACTCCAACCTAAATCAACAGGTTTCTGCCATAGACTTCTCCTGCTTTCCTTAAAAGTGTTAGGATTGATCCCATTCAGCAGTGATGGAAGTTGCAGAGCTCCCAGCACATCAGGGTGAACATTCGAAGCTTGGTTCTGTAGTCCCTTCTACACCAGTAGCTCTCACTTTGGCCAGTCTCCAGTCTCCATTATTTAAGGTATCTGTGGCCTTCATGGAGACTTGGCTGGTAGAGCGGAGGACTGTAGAGGTGCCACCTGTGGGAATCCTTAGGTCGCTGGTTCAGTTACAAGGGTGGCCAGTGTAGCAAGGGAGGTGATTGTACCTCCCCTTCCCTCTCACTCTGCTCTCTTGAGGACCTACCTGCAGTGCTGCATCCTAGCCTGAGGCCCCCAGCACAAGAAAGATGTGGAGCTGCTGGAGCAAGTCCAGAGGAGAGCCAGGCCAGAAAGATGATCAGCTCTTCTATGAAGGTGAGCTGAGGCAGCTGGGTTTGTGCAGTCTAGAGAAGAAAAGGCCCTGGGGAGACCTCAGTGCAGCCTTCCAGTACCTGAAGTAAAGGGACCTAAGAGGGAGATTGACTTTTTATACGGTCTGATAGTGATAAGACAAGGGGGAATGGTTTTAAACTAAAAGAGAGGAGATTTAGGCAAGACATCAGGGGGAAATTCTTTACTCAGAGGGTGGTGAGGCACTGGCACAGGCTGTCCAGGGAACCTGTGGATGCCCCATCCCAGGAGGTGTTCAAGGCCAGGCTGGATGGAGCTCTGGGCAGCCTGAGCTGGTGGGGGGCAGCCCTGCCCACAGCAGGGGGTTGGGACTGAGTGATCCCTTCCAACCCAAGCTATCCTATAATTCTCCTGTATCCTACAACTAAACTATCCTATTTATATTTGTAATAAATTTTAGGTGAATATTCAGGTACCAAAATTACCTGTTAATTGGCTTGTGTTAACCTTCCAAATATTGTTTTCTATGAGTCTCCTCTTTCCTGCATTGTAAGCTCTGTTACTCCTTTGCATTACTGAATTTACCAAGTCAAGGTTTGCAGTTGATGGGATTTGCAGTTTTGCAGTTTGCAGAACTCCCCAAAGGCAGTAGGCCAATATACAGCAGTACAAAGATACCTTTCTTATCTTTCTTCCTTGTTCACATTTCTAAATGTATACACCAGTAAGCCCAGTGAAGATTTTGTTCAGTATTTCCTATTTTAAAAAGTAGCCTAAGCTTATGATTGCAAATTGGTTTTATAAGACAGTATAGTGGTAGTGTCCTCTACCATTAGATTTAGATTTTCAGAACAACTGACCTGAAAATAAGCTCTTTTTGGATTAAGTGTCCAGAGCTGCAAGCTAAGTCTGCTGCTGCTGAAAGCCCCAGAGCACCAACCATCTTTGGTGGCAGCAAATTTGAGCTGAAATTGTAAAAGGTTGTTTTTAAAACCTCCAAACCTTTCGTATTATTTTATTTTCACGCTGGTTTAAGTTGTATGGTATGTGATGGCTGGCTGTGAATTATCTGAGTTGTATGAGTCTGTCAAAAAGCATTAATTCATCTTTTGTGAGACAAGAAGGAAGTGACACAGTAGCTATCAAAAAATTCCCAAACCTGTCCTTGGAGAGTGTCCTTAAAAGAACCCTTTTCAAGTGATAAAGGTCTGGTTTGTGTATATGCAAAGAATTTCCTTTTGTTCTCTTCCTCACAGAGGCATTCATTACATCTCCACATGCCCAGGTGAGTTCTGTGCTACACTCCTGATGCACTCAGATACTGCTGTCCCCCACTAATCCTGGCTGAACACATAGCAATCCTTGAATATTTTAACCCTTCAGTTATTTTTATTGAAAAATAAAAGAAAGAAACGTTGGGCAAAGTTGAATTTCTCTTTCTTTGTGCACAGCCGGGTGGCTCTGTGCCTGGGAATGCTCTGACTCATATGGAGCACCTTCTGATAAGGTGTTCGTCCAAGCGAGCTCTTAAAATGTTTATGCTGTTATGGAGTGCTGACTGAAAATCGACTTCATTTTCTGCAAAGATGAATAAAATCATGAAGGGAAATGTAGCTAACATAGTGAAATGCTCTTTAATGTCCTAGACTTCTAATAGAGAAGATGAAAGTGATAGTGTATATGTGTGTGTAGAGAGCACATCATTTCCTCTCAGGGTTTTTTTTTTTAATTCCTAGTGGAGAAAAGAGAAGTTGGTATTGCTTTCTGTCTATTACTTTTAATATTCTTTCCCAGGAAAATGTTTTGGTTGTGAAATTGAGGAGAAAATAAAACTTCTGATGGCTTTCAAAACAACCGACCAAATAGAAAAGCTCGTTTTTCTGCTCCTTTTTGTAACACATCTCAAAATGAAAATGTAGGCAAATGAAAGTGGGAAGAGTTTCGGTGATAACTCATTTTTAAACACTTTTCTTTGGGTCTTCAAGGGATATGTGGGGTAGGTGAGTCCTGCTTCTGTGTGAGAAAAATACCACCTTTATCCTCCTTTCAGATTTTGAAGGGGAAGGTCTTTGTAGCATTTACCACACAGGAAGGAATTATTGCCCAGAGCTGAGAAAATAATGTTGACCTGATATATAGAAATAATGTCTAGACAGAGTACATTTGAAGTGCTTAAGGGGAAACTTGCAGTAGGAACCAGTTATGACAAACTGAGCTTTTGAAGTGACAAATAGAAGCAAACATGTATAAACCTAAGATCTGTTAAAGTGGGAGAATTGCTGCTGACTAGAACAAAATTAGAATGCAGGTCCAGTCTCAGCAAGGAAGCCACTAAATTAGAGCGCTGTTTGTTTCTGCTACCCTCCTGTTCCAAACAGGAATCAGAGCAATTGCATGTGGGGCCGTGCCATGAAACCAGAAGGATGAAGCCACTTTTTTTTTTTCCACACACAAGGCTTTCTTCTTTTGCCTGCTCCATTGTGCAGTTTGGTCTCAGAGGAAGGTTTGGTCTCACAGTTTCAACAAGATGACTTACAGGTTCATGAACTGCTGCACGTGGGCAAGAGGGAACATGGTGTTCCTTCGAGTTCTTGATCTTCATTCAAGTTCTTGATCTGAATCAAGACATTCAGGCTCCATCTCTGCTAATCGAGAGAAGAGTCTTTGGCACTCACATAAAATAAGGGAAATACCAAAACATCGGAGTTTCTTGAAGTAGAGAAAAATATCTCACACAAAATACTCATTAGAAGAGACTCATTGAAAGTTTCAAGAGGAACTTCTATTTTTGGGGAGAACTAGAGGTGGACCTCCTTTATCCTAGTTCAGTGTTTTTTTCTGAATCCACCTTTTGGAGCATCCCTCAGTGTTGTACTCCAACTGCTTAGAAAGCAAGAACACTTGTCCCTACTGAAATACATTGTTACATATGCTTTCTATGTATCTTCTCCCATCACATTTAATCAAATGTGGTATAATTGCTTGAATGAAGAGTTTTGCCATGATTATAGTTGGTATATCTGTAATTGTTAACTGTTTATCTATTTCAGCTTCCTTTTGTCTGAATACATAACGAATACAAAACATAATGATGCTTTTATGAAATTGCAATTAATTACTGTGGAAGTGAGTCACACATTGTCCTCCATTCCAGCATTTGTGACTGACTAAATTAAGCAGGACAAAAATGCTGATTAGGCTCAGTACTTGGGGTGAAGAAAAGCAGAATGCTCTCCTGTTCCCGCAATCTGAAATTATTGCTTCTAATTATGTTTGCGGGGGGCATATTGCAGTAGATGAGACACCAGGGGGTCTTTGGGTCTCTAGAGCACCTTCAGTCTTGCTGATCTCCTCTCCTGTTCATTTCCCTAACTACAAGATGCTGATAATTTTGCCTCCATGTTTTGCCTTCTGAACTGTTTAGGCCCCAGTAGCAGAGTGTTCTCTTCAGCTGGGATTTAAAAAGCACTTGAGCCAAAATCCAGTGATGTCAGAAAGATGAGGAAAGAGCACGCTTCGGCATTTCTTTTGTTTCCTTATCTTAAAATAGGCACAGCAAATAAGAACTGTCTTCTTCTGTCTTTCTTCAGACTCTGATGTTTTCCTTATTTCTTGGAATGTTTTAGCCGACAGTAAAACAAATAATAAATCCTCACAAACTTAATGAAAACAACAACACGGAGCATGCAGTAGATACTGTTCTTTCCTAACTTGTTTTGAACCACATTGTTCTGCTACCACATTGTATGAAAACTATTTAATTTTGAACTACAGTAAATTGTTGAAAATGTTGAGTACCGATGCTTTGTCAGAGACCAGCTTTAAGAATCTGTGGATGTATTGTACAGACTGGAAGATATTGCAGCCAAACTTTTTGTTCCCTCTAATTCTAAATATCTCCTTTGGGGGAACTGGTGCAGCAACAGGAGAAGTCAACATGAGTTTGGAACTGTTAGGGGATCCAGTGCAATGTTCAGTAATGATATTATATTTAGCCTGTCTTAAATGATTCAGTCTCTTTTTTGGAGGGAGCAGATGTCAGGGAAAGATCTTACTTCATTTATTAGTCTAAATGATCAAAGAAGAAAACCCAAAATAGAGTTTTGCAACTTTCATGGAAATGTTGTTATTCACCATTGATCATAATAGCTATGTGTAATTTAAAGCACAGCAATTGTTTAAGAGAATCTTTTCTTTGATAGTGTCCCAGCTTGGCTTTCAGAGGAATGACTTCACTGTGTATCAGAGGACAGCGAATGGCCATAAACATGGCAAAAGAGAAGACGGTGATATTACAGACTTTAGCATTTCCAGTACATTCATTTTTGGGGGGGATAAAACAAGGACATTTGAGGTTTAATCTTTGAAAGTACTTTAAAATGAAAGTAAATCATGATAATCTGATATTGAAATGTTTATAATATTTTACTGAGATTTACTCAGAGCACAACAGAATGTAGCAACAGCATAATATTACGTTTTGCAAAAGAGCAGATAAATTGTATGTCAAGTGCGGTACACTTAATAATACAGTGTGCCATATGCCAAAAGGTACTCTTGGGTTGTAGTTATAGTCCTATACCAGAAATGAGGAGGAGGTGGGAAGGAATGACCTGACAGACACTAACAAAGCTTTTCCAAAACTGTATTACTTCTGGGCAAGTCTTGGTAATAATCTGTGTTAAATGATCTGATCCAACCAGAATTACAGGCTTACAGACAGGATGCAAAACATAATTGGAAAGCAAGGTATGAACGGTTAACAAAATATATGTGATAGGACTAGAAAGCAGTAGCATTAAAATGTGCTTCCTTTTGAACTTACTGGTAAATACATATCATGTCTGACCTGGATCACTGATCTTCAGTGCATCACTTTGTGTGCCTGAATAGTATGCTGTAACGAGGCACCGTTCATATAAGTATTTACCCTTTGTGAATCAGTGTAGTGAAGATGAAATTGCTTTTAAATGCAGTTGAGAGCTGCTGTTACGTCATGTTTTGGGATGGTATTCAAGTGATTGCCAGCAAACACACTACTTTCTTCTGCTTGCTACCACTGCAAGAGAAACAGTCTCTTTTGATTTCCTTTGTCTTCCTTTTTGTGCAATACATTTATTGTAGACAACTTGTAGACGAAAAATGAGCGATGAGATATTCCTTTTTAAATGCTGCTCTTTATTTTTCTATCATCTGTCACTTACTGTTAGTAGCAACCCTAAAAATTTGTGCTGAAAACATTCCAGGAAAGGGAAGAAATAAACTTTCTGATTGCTAGTAGTTCCTTCTTACATTTTCTAGAATCTCATGACATGTAAAAAATACTATTCTTAATCTTTGTTGTATACAATCTTCTGTAATGATTGGCCTTCTTCCCCCACTATAAACACTAGATCTGTTACTGGAATATCTTTCCCTATCTAGAGTGGGATGTTAGAGACACACAACACACTCCTGAAAAGAATACAGTTTGTACATGTAATGAAGTTCTTATTTTGGTTACAAAGAAAAATATTATTTGCTCTGAAGCAAAAAAATTATCCCTTATGTTTTGTTAAAAATAAAAACGTTGCCAACTTAGTGTGATTACAGGCTGCTAAGCATTACCTGGAATTGAAATTTGTTCTTCTTGAAAGTACAGAGATCAATTCTCTATTTATCAATAATGTCCATATTATTTACTGAACTAAAGAATGTTTCTTTTTTATGTGTGAGGCAAAGAATTTTGCACACCCAGGCTTTTTTCCTTTTGGTATGTGGTAGTTGTGTGTTGTTGCAGGCCATCATTAAAGCTAACAGACCTTAACCTATACAAGGAAAGGGTCAAGTCCTCAGAGGGAAATTCTGAGGGTGAAATCTTGTGTGTCAGCTTCACCAAAGCTAGAATTTTACCCTGAGGCTTTACCGTCTCCATTATGTGCATGGTCATTACAGCTCAAGGAAGCATGTGCTTTTTATTCCCCCTTATTTTGTATGATGATATGTAATTACCCAATGTTCCAGATTCGATTTTTTCCTATTTTACAAATGTGCCAGGACTTCAAAGCAAGAAAATGCATGGGCAGGGCCTCCCATCACAGAACTTTCAAAGACTAGAACAAATGAAAATGCCACTTTTTGAAAGTCTGGTTTCTTAAAAGGCACTATATGATTTTAATATTTTACTCTGTATGTTGTTGTTAAATGTCTAATCCTCCTATAAATTGCTAAAAGCATTTTTCCTGTCGGGAGAGAGAGATTCATTCTGGAATGATTTTTAAAATACAGATGTGTATGAAAGAGTATTTAGACATGCATTACCCAAGGAGGAGAGGAAATTATTTTGAAAACAGAAGTGCACCATTTCAAAGCGTGAAATGAGGTAGGTTTTCAGCACAGATCTTACTTTTCACCCTAGAAGTTGCCATAAAGACAGTCTGTCTAAATCAAAAACCTGAAATGTGTACAGGGTTTAGTTAAAAGCTTTTCTTCATGTGGAACCAGATCCTGAACATCTTTCGCAAGTTGGTCATCATCAGTCTAGTCATTATGAAGAATTAAACCAGGCCCATGGTTTTCAGTGTCTAATGAGTTAATGCAGCCATATGACTAGCAAGTGGTTTCTGACTCCTTTCATTTCTGTAAGAAGGCAATACCTTGTCTGGCCCTTTGATGGGAAATGCAATAATAAGCACTTTGGACATTTCGTGACTATTCTTATGTAGTTGACAGGACTTCAGAAGTCCGCATGGAGCACACTTCCCTGGCTCAGGTCCCTCAGACCTCTTTGGCCAATTTACATAGCATGTAAATTTCAGAACTTAATATTATGAAGCTTCCTTGTGCCTTATGCCAAAAAGAATGATACTCACTCACTGTTTTCTTGTGATGACTTTTCATTCTTCTTAAAAAATACCTAGCCTGATTGCTTTTGTTTGTTTGTTTTGTTTTGTTTGCTTGTTTGTTTCTTGTACAGTCGTTTATGATGAGATTCAGAGGGTCATACATTTCTCAATCCCTGTGGTATATATCAAGAGAAATTGCTTTCTTTGGGAGTCATTCAGACTCAGGCTGTGGTAGACAGGATAAGAATCTCTCTGGATGACACAAATGGATTTAGTTTGGTTTTATGTTTGTACCGTGGGGAAGCAGAGATTTTCTTGGAAGAAACAGGCAAAAGTCCTATTTCAGAAGCTTAAGCAGCAGTTAATCTTTAATAATTGCTTTGCTGTGGATACCTGCCAGGAGAAAGGAGGGATTTCTTTCTTCTGAATCCCAAACTCCTTAATCTCTGAAATGACTAGTTGGAAAAAAAGTTTACATGTCAGATAACAATATCTGGAATAAATTTTAGTGTAATGGTTCAATATTACGTATTGAGGAAAAGGGACATTGTTTGGTTTTGATTCTATACGTTGAATCTGAAAAGTTTTGCTTCCTAAATCTTTGCAGATCTACTGTGACAAGGAGTGGATTTTGTTTTTACTTGTTTGCATAGATATCTTGCATCTTTTATTTGTACATTGTTATAAAATGATTTAGATTAGAAAGAACCTCAGTATGTCTAGTCCAACTTCCTTCCCAAAGCAGGATTAGGCATGAGATCAGACCAGGTTGCTCAGGGCTTTGACCAGTCACATCCTTGACATCCTCAGGGACAGAGGTTGCACAGCCAATCTGGGCAGCCAGGGCCCCTGCATCTCTTCTCAGAGATGTCAGGTCCTTGAAGCTGTCTCTTAGAAAGTCTGAGCAAGCCCTGGTCCCTCAGCCTCTCCTCACTGGCAGTGCACCAGCTGCCTGGACTTGCACTGCCTGATCATTCTTGTCCCAGAGGCCAACACCAAATGCCATGTTCCAGTCTTAACGCAGTGCCAAGAAAAAGGGAATAATCACTGCCCTCAGTATTCTGCCTGCATTACTTTTTGTGCAGCCTGGGCTGCTTCTGGCCTTCCTGGCTGCTGTGCAAGGGCTCCTGCCCAGCCTGCTGCTCAACACCACCCCTGGGACCTCCTCAGCAGCACTGCTGCTGGCCACAAAGCCCCCAGCTGCCACTGAAGCCAGGGCTTCTTCCTCAGCAGCTTTCCTCCCCAACTTGGGGACAAGCCCTTGAGCTCTCTGAGGACCTTTATTTAAGGAGTTATGAGCTCAGCCACCCTTTCTGAGCAAAAAAAAATTCTGTGGCCTAATAACTGTGACGGAGTCCTTCCAGTGGTCTTTTCTGTCCTTGGGTGTGAAAGGTGATAACGATGCTTCTGTTAACCATCTCCATGGGAGACTGAGATGCATACAGGAATTTTATCCTGCAGGAACACTTCTATTTCTAAATGATCATTAGTTGTAACAGCCATCATTACCTTTCAGAAATACCATGGTGCCTTTAATGAGGCAAAAAGCACTGCAAAGAAATGTACTTCTAATTACTTACGTGGAGATGAAGTCTTAATTCTGTAACTGGAATCTACACTTTATTTTGAAGGAGAGGAGAGGCTGCCTAGTAAGGAATGAAGAAGAACGGAAGTCTGAATTCTGATCTCAGTTATACCAGTTAACGCTCAGTGTAGCTTGGATCCAAGTCTGTTTTAGGAGGGAATTTAAGATTTAGCTTGTTAAGTCTGTACAAAATGAATTACTTTAACAACAGAAGAAAGCAAGCCTTGTAGCGATAGAACAATAAGATTTTTATTCTTGGGTGGGTTTTTTTTCCACAGAATTTCCTTGGTGATCTTGACATTTTTAAGCTGTATGACTTAGTCAAGCTTGATTGTCGGTAGACACTAGATATTCATATGCAGAGATGCTTCTTGTAAGTTGTCTGATTTTCAGAGTTTGATCATTAAACCTCCCAGTTCTCACCAGTACAGAGAAAGTTGTGCTCCACTTGGCCTCTTAATTTACTTGATGTGCTGTGATTGGATCAGATCTCTCCAAATAAGCCACTGATGCTTGCACAACCATATCTATGCTTCATGCTTTCTTGCGGAGCAAAGGATTAATTCAACATGCGGTCCTGCCTCAACACCAGACAAACAGGATTTGGGCCTCCAGTCCTGTTCACTGTTTTCAGAATTTATCTTTCAAGTTTCCAGATGAGTGGGAACAGCCGATGACTTAGACATTCCCAGTGCTGAGTGGGAGATCCAACTGAGTGTCAGCAATGCAAGAGGAAAATGAGATATGATGCTTGACATTTTTCTCAAAGAAGTCATTCTCTAATCTCCTACTTCTTTAATGTCGTCTGCTACTAGAGGAAACCTGTGCAAGATTTGAAGAGGGAGACATTTATAGAGATGATCTTTTCAGATATATTCAAGCAACCTGCAATAAATTACACATTTTAATAGTTTTGAGTTGACAGTGGTGGAAAGCAAGCACGAGACAGTCGCAACTTCATAGAAAACAGAACCTGCTATGTATTTTGATATTTACTTCCCTCAGTCCTGTGGTGGGGGGCTTTTGCCTGGCAGTGGCAAACAGGGCTAGCTGCGCAGACTCCATCTGCCATGCTAATCAAGTAGACAACTCTGTCATTGCTCCAGGAGGCAAAGAAGGATTGCTTTTTTGGGATTATCAGGAGAACCCATTTGGATACCAGATACGGCTTTGGGAAGCTACTTTTAGTGCCTCAAGATAAACCGGTTTGGGGCTTACACCAAAAGAAACTGCTAATCTAATCAAGTTGAAGTAGTGAGATAACATTGAGAAGGATATGAAGAATAACTCAAGGGCCAATCTATTTCACTATTTTAGGTATTGTGGCATCATCAGCCCTTGAAATTGAAATGAAGATGAGAAATGATGGCTTTGGGAAAAATGAGCTCTTCTGTTTTAAACTAGGCTGCCATGATTTTATGTTGACCTTTTTATTCCATCTATTTTTTTCAGAAGAAGATAGTTCTTCCTAGCAACCATCAGAGAAGCTAAAAGATAAATCAGTTGGTGACTTTCAACACACAACACTTACAGCAGAAACGTATCAGGGCCTCCTAATACGTTTCTGCTGTAAGTGTTGCGTGCTGCTGTATTACACAGGCACTATTCAATAGTGCGTTGCAATGCAAACTTGTATTTTAACAAGTCTTTGCTGCAGAACCATTGATTGTAGCCATCTATTGTTCTCTTGAGTTCTGCCTCAGACAGGGAATGACAAGTTTCCTGGGATTTAGTTGGGATCTTTTGACAGGAAGCTGAGGAACAATTAGGAGGCAGTTGAAACTCTCCCCCCACACATGCTTTTTTAAATGAAAACTGGGGAGAAGAGGAAGTCGAAAGTTTCCCTTGTTTTACTCAGCTGCTTTGAAAGGGGCTGACTAGGTATAAAATACTTATGTTCCTAACAGCTTTGGAGGCAAGTGGGGTTTTTTTGGCACTCAGTGGGAATCAAGCCACTCAGAAGAGAGAAGTTGCTCAACTTCTTGCTCAAAAGAAGGTAGCGCTGTGAGCCCAGCTAAGGCAAGAACAAAAGCCCATGGCCGCCCCACCTGCCAGAAGGACATGCTTGCTTCAGCCCATCACATATTGCAAATCATGCCACTGACAGCTCCCCCCAAGCAGATGGCTAATAGTTAGGCTGTTTTGCCTTTGTGTTTCTTCCTTCCTTTCAGGATAGGAGGATACAGGGCCCTGGCATTGATTTTTCTGAGCAGTGAAAAAGACAAGAAAGCTGCTGTGCTTTTGAAGCTGTAGTCTATCAGTTTTCTTATTCCCTGTAGATCTTATCAGGATCTTCATGTCTTTTTCATCTATGCAGATGCCTGTATCTTCCTTAGATCCTTCCTAATCTTCTTTTTAGGAAGGAAAAGAAAGCTTAAATTGTACCCCCACTGAAGCATTTAGCTGTAAATCTCCAATTCTCTGCCTATTTCTGCATGGGTTTAACTGGCACCTGTGTTTAATTGTGCTGACACATGCCTGTACATTGGTGTAGTCAGAGCTCCCTGAAGATTTGCACTGATGAAGCTCTGTTTGTGTAGTTACATCACTCCAAAATGCTCAGATGCAGAGAACCTTCCTGTTCTTAAGGGGAATTAATATCTTTAACGCTAAGGGAGAAGGCCTTTAGTCCTCGCAAAGACTGTTTCTCCTTTTATTCCCATCCACTCTTGCAAGCTGAATGATTAGACAGTTCTTGCAGAAATGAAAAAATCTTGATTTGCATTTGGTACCCTTTGAACAAACAGTATTCCTGTAATGTTTACAGTGCTTTTATTTCCAGATTGTTTTGTTTGGGAGTTTCACTTTGCAAGCAGTGTTGTGTTGTTTGGATCACAATTGCTACAGGAAAGCAACTGAAAGGCAAAGAAAACATAGTCTCATAAAACTTACATTTTTGAACCAAAGCATGTGCTTGGAATCCACACCATCAAATGGGTTTCCAAGAGTATACAATTCAAGGAAAATTGTACTTAGTAGTGGAATATACATCTCATTTGGAGAAGAAACATTTAGCTAACTGTACATACCTCTCATTTAACCTTAACTTTTTTAGTAGGTCTATGAGTAGGTGTTATCATGAGATAATGTAAAAACTAGCATAGGACGTTCACTGAAGATTAAAAGAGAAAAATTGTGAGTTCTTGTGTAGCAGCTACATGTAACCATTCTGGGCAGTTTTTGTCACCTGTGCTTCAGTTAGGCAAATGGGAAACTAGACAACTGAGAAGCCCAAGTGATAAGACAGAAAAATAAGCCTTAGTTTCCTCCAGGCAGCAACTGAAGAGGGCCAGCTCGAACAACAAACTAGCCAGTAGATGCAATTTGTACCATATTTATATTAAGATTAGACTGTATTATATCTTTACTTTTATAATTACGTCATTTAATGTTACTGATCAAGCTGCTAGAGTCTGGGATAAAAGAGTTAAGAAGGTGTTCCTGCAGCAGTGAACCGCTGTTTGTGTAGAGGCTCCCATCTACAGAGGCTGAGAGAACCTCTTTGACTCCTAGTCCCTGAACTGAAGTTGTGAAAAGCTTTCAGCCTTCATTCATAAGTTTCCTAACAGAATTCTTCAGAAAACCTTTTGCTTTTATCTCTAGACATTTTCAAATTCTTCTTTGGTTAATTATTTTCCATAGTATCCGTATAATAATGTGCATTTCCCATGAAATGTCCGTATTACACCATTCTTTGCTTTCTTGTTATATTACATTTAGATTTTTGAAGTCACATTCTTTTGAGCTATTGCAATTAAAATCTCAGCTCCTTGAACTGTCTTATTTTCCAGCTATGTTTTGGGATCAGTGATTGTATACACAACTGCAAACTTCTAATACAATTAATTTCTGTTTGTATTAGTTTCACTGAAGCAACAAGAAGAGATGGTCCTGGATAAAGGACTGCATCATGCTCATATAGTGATGACTATGACTAAAACTATGCTGGAGAGGCCTGAAGAAGATATGCATTCGAATTACAGTAATCTTGCAGAAGAATATTGCATTTGCATAGGCTCTACTTGCAGCAGTGATCAAGGACTTGTACCTTTGTAAAATCCCTCCTGTTCCACAGGATGAGTTGGGTTGGTGCACCATGTTACAGTGCATGTAGGCTCTGTTCTACAGGACGTGACAACACTGTGTGCTGAAAACAGGAGGATTCTGAAGATATTTTAGCTGGTCTAATTTGAGCCTGACTTTGAAACTTAAGCTGGTTTGCAGTGGGATTAGCAAATGAGCTGTATACATGAATTGTGTGGGAACAATTCCCGCTAGCATTGCATCCCCCTTTCTTCCAAATAAACAAAATACCATTACTGTTGAAACAGTATGGATTTTTCTGCTTGGAGCAGTTGTAGAATCAAGCACAGAGGCTTTTAGCTTGGATAGAAGTTGTTTTTCCAGCAATCATCTGTACTAAAACCACTGCATATCTTTTGTGTCGTTCTTCATGTTCCTTTGAGGCTTCACAGTGTGTTCAGTTGGTAGTCAACACTTGGCTGAAGTTACTGAATTTATTTTTTAAGGAAGAAATCATCACTGACCTATGCAAATAGGAAAGTTTTGTAGGCGCTTTCTCAGCCTCTTTGTATTGAGAATAATGAGAGTTGTCCATTAGGTCTTCCCCTTTTTTATAAAGACGTGCTATGCTACCTTTCATGACCTTCTTCACTATGTACAGCGTGTACATGAACTGTATATATGTTCAAGGTACTCTGGTCTTTATAATTTGACAAATAATAACAGGGCTTTAGGGAAAGTACTTATCATATGGGGAAATACCTTTTCTCATAGAGAAAAGAGCCTCGATTCACACATGAGCTGCGCTAAGTTACACTGATGAATATAGCACAATAGTCCTAACAGATTCACTACAAGCTCCTTCCTGAATAAGAGGAAAAAGAAACAAAGAAGAAGGGGGCAGGGAAACTATTCCTTTCTTGCTCTTTGGAACAGTTTGAAAAATAGAGTGCTGAGCAATATAGGAAAAAAAAAAAGGAAAAATAGTCGTGTATTCTTCAGGCTTCATTTGTATTTGGTACATTCACATAGACACATTAGGCATGAAAAGAACTCTGCAACATAAATAGAGACGTTCATTGTGCAGTTTTGCTTCATTTTTAAGGCAGAACGGAATGGAACAAGTAGACTCCCCACTCTGCTGTTTTTTCAGAAGGAATCCCCTCTGAAGCCATTCTGAATAAAGCGTAATTAACCTTGTTTTCATTAATGGGCCTTTCTGTTGTGGCTTAGACAACTAAAAATGGTGGAGAGTGTGGGCCACCCTGGTGATAGACGGAACATCATAAAAACTGAGGAACAGGTTGTTGTTATACATAAACTGAACTACCAAAGGTATGATGGGCTTGAATTTAATCCCTGTAATTACACTAATGATACAGAATATAGCTCGACTGAAATAACTCAGGTAATTACTTAGCATATTGCTCTAGTTTCTGCGATGGCAGCCACTGTTTACATCTCTAATTATGCTGTGTAGACACATCCAATCACTCACGCTTGTTTTGACTTGAAGCATTCGTAACAGCAAACACTGACGAGCTGTAACTTATGGATGCAGCTATGTGAATGAATGCAATTCAGTAATACCTGTTCATCAGGCTCAGGGTCCAATCCTGCATTTCTTTCATATTCGGCATTCTTGTAGCTGCAACTTCCGTTTGTATTTCTTTCATTGAGAACTTCTCCTTGCCATGAGCAGGTGTTGAAGGGCTCCATATTCACATAGCTGAGCCCTTAAAATTATGTGCCCTTAAAATTAAGCTCAAGAGCAGGGTATGGCAGTTCAACTGGGTGGCTCATATGTTTTCAGTGAGATTTGTCACTGCTTGGGATACAGACAGAGTTGTCAGCATCTAAAACAAAGCCAGTTGCTTCTCCTAGGGTGGTGTGGGGAGAGCAAAGGAAGAATTTGCTCCAGTTGCTAACAACAGTAGCAAAAAAATGCCCAGCTTGAAGTTATTATGCTCAGCCTACTGTTTTTAGGCTGGATGATATTTCTTCACAATAAAGAGGAAAAACATGGAAGAACGTTAGAGCACCTTCATGATATATATGTAAAAAAAGCCACAGCCTCTTAGCATGTGCAAATTGTTCACTTTTGCTTTTATAGGTCTAATGGAAATATGCAATGTGATTTTTTTCCCTGCAAAACAGTATGTTCTCTAAAGGCTGTATACAAGTCCATGTGCCAAGTGCTGCAAATATTTCAACCTCTAAGACAGCCTCTTTCTGCGGGCTTAGGCAAACTGCTTTCTCTGCTCTGGGGCTCTGTCTCCCCTTCTGCAGACTCAGAATAATAATGCTTGTCATTGCTGAACACTTTAAGGCTTTCTATTTCGATGTGCAATACAAATGTGCAGTCTTAGGCCATACACGGGATCATTACAAGCCGTACCAAATCCCAGTGCTGTGGACTTTTATTGCCCACTTGGTTGACTGCAGTAGGCTAAGAGTCTGAAAATGCAGATAAATTTTGTCTTGCATATTTTTATGCCAGTGTTTTTTTCAGTAACCTGCAGGTGTATTTAATTTATTTTGCTCAGCTGGAAGCATAGTGAAAACATACATTCTATGCTGTCTCTAGGAAAAAGGCTCATAAAGGGTAAATTGTTCCACTAGAACTATTCTCCTATTAGATGAAGCTAGTTTACCCTTTGGCAGGAATATACCTAGCTTTCAACTGCAGTTACAGCTCCTTGAGCATTTATAATACAGTTTTTAATGGAAAGAATTTCAGGCTCTTCTATTAAATCAAATTCACTGTCAACTCAGAGGGAGAGGAAGGGGTCTTTCAAGCAGTATTTTACCCAGAAAACACGTTATAGATTCTAAAAATAGGCCGTGCATACATTAAAGGCCATATTATGAGGTAGCCAAAGCTGGAAGAATATTGAGCACTTTTTAAAGTCCCGTTAGCTCCAGGAGGGCTCAGTACTTCACAGAATCAGCCTGGGGGAGAGAGGAGAACAAAGTGAGAATACAGAGTCCCGGCAGCGCTCTGACTGTGCACTCAAGCCTCGCGCAGTCCAGCGGCCCCACAGGAGCATGAAAGGATGCTTCACTCAGGAGCTCATTTAATCTCACCAGAGGTGTTCTTGTCATGTGAACTAAAGACTAAAGCATCAGGAGCTGCTTTGCCGTTGTGCATTTGCATTGCACATTAAAAATAACAAAAAACAAACAAACAAAAAAACCAAACGATTAGCAGCAGAAAATTGCACGTCATAGGAGAGAATAAAAAGGTGGCCCACTCCCCATTGCTTGCAGGTATTAGAGAGGCATGGGCTGCTCTTCAAAGCTCACTGTCCTCTTTTCACTGTATATGTAAGTGGATAAAGCTCTTCTTGCTTTCCAAATGATTTTTGGTGCTGCTGAGCAAGAGGAATGGTATTTTATTTGTTCCAGTACTGCACTGGCTACAGAGCAAAATGAGCTGAGTGTCTCTGCATCGGCTCTGTTCTCCCCTGCTCACAGATCTGAGGCTGGAAATGTGACTTCATCCTTTGTTGCAGAGGCCAGGCCATGTTTTCACAGCAGGAACGATTTTACAAATTCGCCAGGCAAGATGTCTTTGGTGACTCCAGGTCTGGGAAGTGTTCCTGCTCTTTGAGTTGTTAAGTGGCTTGCTGAGATGTTTGAATCCTGAACGCTTGTTGCAGTTAGAAAGAGAAATCATTAATGGAGCCAGGAACGTGGGTGCAGTTTTTGCTTATTTACAAGAATATAGAAAGTCAGCATCCTTGAGCAAGGGAAGACTTGAACAACCAGAGAGCCTCTTCCCTCCAGGAGGGCATTATCCCTCTCAGATTATTTCCAGCAGATGCACCAAACAACTGGGTTTTGGTGGCAGTGTCAGCTGAAGGAAACACCTTCCCTCTCTGCCCCTGGCTCCTTCTTCCTGCTCCATGCCACTGTGCCACAGTGTTCACCCAGGACTCCTGGCAAACCTGTGCACAAGGGCATCTGTGCACAGGGAAGAGGGTCGGGGCAATCCCAAACATGTGTACAATCTGGGAGAAGAACTCATTGAGAGCAGCCCTGTGGAGGAGGACTTGGGGAGGAAAAGTTGGACATGAGTTAGCAGTGTGCACCTGCAGTCCAGAAGGCCAACTGGGGATGGCTTTCAGAAGTCTTCATAGCGTGTTTGTATGTGACAAGAAGTCAAGTATCCCCATCATTACCACTGCATGGATAAAGAAGCCTGAAATACAGGGCTGGGAGATGCCGCAGCACACCATGAGGATAGAACCACAGATTCATTCATCTTCAGTTGTGTTTCTAGCAATAGTTCACAGCATAAGAAGGAAGTTGTCTACTTTTAGGCTTCGTATACCCCATGATTTGGTGCTGGCCTCTTCTCAAATTCAGGCAGTTTTCCTGCATCAGTTGAAGACTCGAGCGAATTTTTGGCCAGATCAATCTTCAAAGGGCCTGGGTCACCTTGCGTGATGAACAGTGTGCGGTGAGTATTCTGCATGTATTTTGAATGAATGATTACCAGTTTGGGAGACTGAATGCAAGACTGAAAAATTCCTAGGTAGAAATGAAGTTAATAAGTGCTTAGGAGAATACATGCATCCCAGTGGTATTTTATGGTTCTAGTAAAACAATAAAATCACAGAAAAGGCAAGGGGATAAAACACATACTCAGCCAGCATCTTTATTCTCTCAGGTGCAATTGCCACTAATTGCTTATGTCTCCAAATTTAAATACGAAAAATAGCAACCCAACATGTCATGCAAAAAGGAATGAAATGTCTTTCCATAACAGCCTTTCTTTTAAAAAAGGCAAATATGTGTTCCCCATTTTCTGCTAAAGAGCAGCTGCTGTGCAGTGCCTCTGCCCATGCTGCATACATATGAAAAACTAGTCAAATGCAAATGAATGTCCTCTATGTACTTTTAAAAGTGCATGACAGATACAATTGGTATAGCCACAATGGAAGGTGCTGATAATAAAAGATACTTTCATCTGCAAGATGTGTGTGTCCCTCGTGACTGCCCATCCTCGTTGCTCATCCGTTTTACTTTCCACGGTGCAAAAAATCTTGCAAGGGTTGCCTTCCTCCTCAGCACGCTGCTATTCCCATGCAAACATTGCTTTTTTGTGTGTGAGCATTTTGTGATAAAACTTTAGCAGAGCCACGCAGTCACAGACTGTTATTACTAAGCCAACCTTCACAAAGGGCAGTTGTGCTCAGTCTTAGTGGCAGGCTGGCATTGCACTGCTACACGGAGCAGCTAGGTGAGAGGACATAGGTATATGTGTCCCACCACCTGAGGTGAGAACCAAGTATAGGCATAGGTCTACTTTTCATATTCTTAAAAATCAGGATCTGGTTTCACTATGTCATCCTCACATCCTTTAGAAGTGAAGATTTCGGTGCAAGCTCATTTTTCATGAGCAAGCATGACAGGCTTTTGCTTGATCTGAGTACTTTGAGAGAGTTGGAAGGGTGGCACCTGTCAGACTGAAAGGGAAAAACAGAACGAGCCATTCCATGCTTGAGCCATTACCCAGCAGAAGTGGAGGACTCGTAGCCAAAGCCCTTCTGAACACAGCTGGAGCCAGAGCTGTGTGAGGTGCTGGGAGCCTATGCAACCTGCAAGCTTGCATACACTTGTAGGCAGGCTGACGACAGCAACATTCATTCTGTTGCAAAGGCAAAAAATGCCAGTAGGAACAAGCAGAAGCTGTGTGCATGGTTATAAGCAACTCAAGGCTGACATCTTTTTAAAAGAGGGCTTGGCCTTCATAGAATCATAGAATATCCCAAGCTGGAAGGAACTTATAATGATCATCGAGACCAACTCCTGCCTCTGCACAGGACCACCCAAAAGTCAGACCATATGCCTGAGAGTGTTGTCCAGATGCATTGTGAACTGTAGCAAGCCTTGCAGCTCTCTTCCTAGAAGTTTCACTTCCTTCAGATCTGTGGTTATTTCAGGTTACCACAGCAACTCTTAGAAGAGAAGGCATTTTATTTTCTCGTGCTGTTTTTGCACAGAAGAGCTGGGGAGACCACTAGTACCCGAACAAGAGGAGAGCTTAGAAAAGCCCATCCTGAATACAATGAACTGTGTCAAGATCCTCCTGCGGGACAGAGGTTTGCAGCAGTTCCTTTCCTGCAAAGCCACACTGCATATTCCAAATGACCCACATCCGCTGCACATGGGATGTCAAGCCTGACAGGGCTGTGGGAACCCTTTTGTGGGGAGCCAAGGTGAAGTGGGTGGGCCTTTGCCACACACTGCACTACACGCAAGGATATGGCCGGGCTTGGAGAGCCTATGCCCCAGGTTGCTCCCTTTGTCAGGCTTTGTAGGACAGCTCGGGGCCCAGCCTAGCCACAGTGAGGGCAGTTTGGGGTCTCTGAGCTCCCCAGCATCCGCTTCAACATCTTGAGTCCTGGTTTTACAGCTTCAGGTTTCATGAAAGAAATGGCTGAAGGTGCTGCAGAGCGAGGCTGCAGGAATCAGGTGTTTTTGCCTCTGGAAGGGCTCTGTTCCATGCATTTGTTATATCTGATTGTCCATCAAATGAGAGTGGGACCAATTTTGTTATACGGAAGTTAAGGAAATATGCAATTATGTGTTTGAATAGGGAGAGTGGGACATAACTGCATTTGTAGGTTTGGAATTGTTTTACCATAAAGACCAAACACCACTCATTGGTCAATATCTTTAACATTGTTTTCATCTCTGGCTTCCACCAATTTTTCCAAATGGTTGAACAGCCCCTGCATGTGAATTTCTGGTCTCATGAGCCATGGGTGTCATGCTGGCCAGAACCAATTCAAATTTGATATTAGGTCACGTGAGGGCAATGACCTCCAACCTCCCCAAATGCTGCAGGCAAGAATCATAGAATGGCTTAGGTTGGAAGGGGCATTAAAGCCCACCCAGTTCCAACCCTCTGCCATGGGAAGAGTTGCCACCCACCAGCTCAGGCTGCCCAGGGCCCCATCCAACCTGGGCTTGAGCACCTCCAGGGGTGGGGCACCCACAGCTTCTCTGGGCAGCCTGTGCCACTGCCTCACTGCCCTCTGAGAAAAGAATTTCTTACTAACATCTCACCTAAATCTTCCCTTTTACTTTAAAACTGTTTCCCCTTGTCCTGTCACTATCAGACCACGTAAAAAGTCAGTCCTACTCCTGTTTATAAACTCCCTTTAGGTACTGGAACGCTGCACTGTGGTCTCCTCTGAGATGATCTCTGATCATCTTTGTGACCCTCCTCTGGACCCGCTTCGACAGCTCTGTGTCTTTCTTGTGCTGGTGGCTGCAGACCTGGACACAGTACTGCAGATGGAGCCTCACAAGGGCAGAGCAGAAGGAGACAATCTCTTCTCTCTCCCTGCTGGCCAACTCCCTTCTGATGCAGCCCAGGATACTGTTGGCCTTCTGGGCTGCAAGCACACTGCTGGCTCATGTTAAGTTTTTCATCTGCCAGGATCCCCAAGTCCTTCTTGGCAGGGCTGCTCTCCATGAATTCTTCTCCCAGTCCATAGATATACCTGGGATTGCCCCTATCCAGGTGCAGTAATACCTTGCACTTGGCCTTACCAAACTGCATTAGGTTTCTTGGGCCCACCTTTCAAACTTGTTCACGTCCCTTTCAATGGCATCCCTTGCTGCTGTTGTAGTGTCACCCACAAACTTGCTGAGGGGCTCTCCATCCTATTGTCTATGTCATTGATAAAAATGTTATTGATAAAGATGTTATTCATAAAGATGTTATTGATAAAGGAAGGGCCTTCCCTTCCCTGGGACAAGGCAGGAGCCCAGGAATTAATGTTCCAAGCCTCTCTCCTACAGGATGCTCCAATTGGAGGCCACAGAGACGCCATCCCAGGCGACATATTCCACATCACCACACGCTGTCACTGACTTCGCCTTCATCCATGTATACATCTGCAGCCCCTGGGCACTGGAGGCAGAGCGAGCCCCGAGCCCCTCAGCTTCCCCTCTTTGCCCCGCTTTTCCCCAGCGTCCCGGCACTCCCAGCCCTCGGAGGTGCCGCCTTCCCGCTCCCCCCGGCACTGGGGCTGCCGTGGGGCGGTGCTGGGCGCTGACAGCGCGGCACGCAGCAGCCGGAGGCGGTGTGCGCTGCGTATTCCCCCGCTTCCTTCCTCGGCGGCAGGGCTGGAAGTTTTTTTTTATTAAAAAAAAAAAAAGAAAAGAAAAAAAAAAGGAAAAGAACTTCTGGGGTCACTGGGAGGGGAAAAGATTTCCTCGTCATGTCTGTGGCGTCTGCGAAACCGTCCCGAGAAGGAAGAGGAGGATCCGCGGAGCTGCGGGCGTAGGGGCCGGGCGGGGAGGAGGGCCGAGGGGGGCCGGGGTGCGGTGTGCGGGGGTGCAGCCCCTCCGCTCG